>NW_006767434.1:2127983-2432435 GCF_000264995.1 Punctularia strigosozonata HHB-11173 SS5
GTAGGAGAGGTGGGGGGGGGACGTGCAGCTTCTGGGCAGCGCGCGCTCGGAGATGCGGGCGTGTTGTTTCCAGGGATCATTCGCCGGACGATCGATGGCCCGGCGTACACTCGCTCGGGGGACGGTGCTGTCAGCTTGGCGGTGATTGTTGATGGATCTGAGCTTCGAGTCTGGCGGGGAATATTAATTGTGATATGTAACTTAGCTCGCTCGGCTGTGTCCGGGGCAGCCCGATTGAGCAAGGTTGCAGAATTGCAAATGGGCAAAAGCTTCCGCAGAGGACGAGGAAAGTGGTTGGAAGACGACGCCACCTGGCGGCTGCCACATCCAACCGGTACCTTTCGTAAACCTGAGCGGGTCGCACGCTGCGTCTGCTCGACGGGGAGCGACCCCGCATGCCGCGCTGCCCAGGCCCCGACTCGTGCTGTCCCGATCCGGAAGTTCATATAAACTGTTTGGCACCCGTGTACGTCCTATCGGTTCGCAGCAGAGAATCCCGCTATATTTGTCTTCGACTATAATATATGATACTGCACAATATGATCTCGAGCACCGTCCCGCCTCGTCACGCCTCGTCATGGACGCCCATCCCGCCCTCCAGCTCAAGGAAGAGATCATGGATCTCGACTTCCCCGGCCTCGACGCCGACTCCCGCAAAAAACGTCGCAACCGCACCACCCAGTCCTGCCTCAACTGCCATACATCCAAGCGCAAGTGTATGTCTGCCCCGGGCCTTTGCAACCGCAACGCGCTCACTGACAAACCCCCACCCAAGGCGACCGCAAGAGGCCCTGTTCGCGGTGCATCCAGCTGGGGCTGGTACGACCCTCCGCCCCATTGCATCATCGTACCGCAGCCCTGACGATCGATGCAGACCGGCCTATGCATTTACGAAACCTCCGACCCCAACGAAAGGCGCGCACTGACATCACCTCTGACCCTTGGCGCCCCTGACCAACCCTCTTGCAGGGATGACCCCAACCTCCCAGAGGTGGAGCGTCTCAGAGGTCGCGTCGCCGAGCTCGAGAGCCTGGTCCGCGAACTGCGAGGTCAGGACGCGACGTTTATTTTAATTTACAGCATCGTTCTCAACGTATGGTCCTGCGGCAGGCAAACCCCACCCGCGGTGGGCCGAACAGCTGCGCGAAGTCGACTGCCCGTCGAAGCCAACGCGCTTCCCCAAGCTTTCGCCCAACGGCGTTCACAGGCATAATCCAGACTATGACTCCGCCGACGGCGTCGTCTCCCCCACGTCGCCGATCAAGACGGACTTCCAGGAGGGGTCCCGTCCCCAACTCTATCGCCTGTCTGCATCGCCGCCGTCGACCGCGACCTACCGTCAGTTCCCACCCAACGGACAGGCTGACGCTACCTCGTACTTCGACGACGCCAACCGCCGTGACTACCGCGCCAACGGTCACGGTCCGGGACTTTACTCCCCGGTGTCCCCCTCGGTGTCTTCAGGCTACAACGGCAGTCACTTCAGCGACACGTCGTCGGGATATTCGCCTAGGTCTCCGTCCGCCACGAGCTTCCAATATAGTAACGCCTCCAGTCACACGCCTGTCTCCGCACACGACGGTTCGTGTGGCGGCTATAACGACAACGACAGGCTGAGCGTCCACGGACACCCTAGCTGTGCTTGCCTGATCAACCCTGCCGTGGCGCACACCTATATCGCGCTCACGCACCAGCTGCAGAACACCGCCAATATAATCAGGCAGCTGCCTGAGCACGACGGCCAGTCCCAGTGCGGACTGCTGAGACGAATCGTGAATTTGAATTCTATCATGCAGTGAGTAGTTCCGATCGCCCTGTCTCCTCGTCCCTTAACTCATGTCGCAACGTGAGATCCAGTGGGAATCCCCCCGCGGAAAAGATACGATCGTCGTACGAGACGACGACCGTTGCTTCCACTATCCCTGCAGCCGCCACGCCCGCCGACTACGCGATCCCGTCCCAGCAGGGATGGCATCACATGGCCACAGGTGGGTATAATTCACGATACACAGTCCCTGGACACGCGGAAAACGGCTATACTAAGCCTTTGACGTATCATGTCGGAGCCTGAACTCGGATAACGCAGCGTCCCCAGCACGTTCCGAGGGCGTTCTATTGGCCGAGTCGCTCGATCGGACACGTATCGGAATGACCTTTCACATATATATTCACGGATTTAAAAAAACGCCATGCGACGTATCTCTTTGACGTATCGTTTTGTTTATGCTGCTCTCCTCGGACTCCACCTATAGACTCGCTTTCTGGAAATGCTATGTTACGATATAATCTCGATCGATGTTTTCAGTATCACCCCCCTGTCTATCTTGTATATCCTAGTGCTTGTTTTGCAAAGAGATTTGCATCCGGAATACGTGTTCGTCCGGGGGTTGCTGCTTTTGCAGAACCCCGTCTGACAGGCGCCAAGGTTCGCGCTCCACGAAAAGAACTTTGCCATCTCGGCGGACAAGGATGACGGTCGAGAGTCGAGTGCCGTAAAAATCCGTAGCATGGGTCGGATCAAAGGCCACGGGGTACGGCTCAATGTGAATGGTGTTGCGGTGCTCCGCTCGTTCACGAGGTGGAATGGCCGTACACCATCTTTGTGGAACGCACACGGCATGAGAGCGAGCCCCATAAAGAGAGAAGGCGGGGGACCGTCGCTCACTCCAGAACGTGGAAAAGATCCTCGACGAGGCGGCGCTCGTCGGATGCTTCGGCGGATTCAATTACCTCTCGCATCGACCGGATGCCGACTTGGACTTTCGGCCACTCGTCGGCACCCTGCCCATCGATCCCGTTAGATAGCCCTCCGCACCGACGTTCCTCGGCCGTTAATGGCCTCGCGGTGAGAGGGCCGCCCCCGCCGTGATTGGTCAGGAAGATTGGCGAGAAAGAAAGCGATCCAGACGCGTCTGTGATAGGGTCAAAATACACCAGATTGAATCCCGCATACTTCTCGTTCCGCGTGACTACGTTTTCCACATCGGTGTCCGCAGGCAAATCCGACAGGAGGAATGACGAGACCAAATGGCCCCTGGATGAGGTATAACTGCCCAGTGGCTCGGTGATGTTGGTGCTGGCGGCGTGATCTGAGGAACTCTCGGAACGGTGAAGGTGACGTGGGGATACCATACAGGACGGCGATTTTCCCCGATCTGTTCAGCCCAAGCCATGTGCCTCCCGCTTTCAGGTCTCGGCCGGACAGGATCGGTCCTTCAGTGTTAGTCTTTCCGGCCTCGTGTTCGAAATGATGAAAGTGTGCGCGTTCGGTGGGTCGAGATAGAAATTCTGGACGTCCGGGAAGTTTGGTATTATGAACGTGGTTTACTTCCTCTTTCGTCACAAGATCCTTACCATCTCTGTTCGAGGCGAGGACTCTGCGTGCCGTACTGTCAGCAAAAAGAGTTTTGGTCGTGGTCGCGAGACGGGCGCACAGAGCGTAATCAGGATGGTCGAGCGCCCACAGTGCGATGCACATCGTGGTCAGTGTCTAAAGCGCGTTTTCGCGTCACGGTCGTTCCGGTACACCGCATATACCGATGGCATTACCCGCGTTGGCCGTCGGACGGCCGGAGCGAGCGAACCATCGGCCTGTAGATCATCTCGTGTGAAGGGCATGGGAGAGCATGCAGCGAATGTATGAACAATGATGAATCCCATCCATTCGGGTCGGATGAGCTCAAGGAGAGTCCAGGAACATTCTCAATGACAGACCGAGAATAGGTAATCGCTGTAACGGGCATAACTCCATACGCCGGGATCGCTACAGTTTCCACGTATAAATACATTGCAACAGGATATAGCCAGAGGACATTGCGCTGATAACACAAAACTGAACGATAGAGAGGGGGATGCCGGGGCTATAGGCGCCAGCGGTGGTGGCCACGGGCTGTGGAGACGCGACGGAGATGAAGATCAGAAAGTGCTAGCCCATGCTTCAAGATCGAACTCCGATGCCCGAGCGTTCTCAATCCATGGGTGTTGCTAGAAATGGGAACATTTGAGAACCGCGGATGACGAACGTAGGGAGCTGCATCATACCAGTAGCTGTTTAGGAGTGGGCCTTTCGTCCGGATCTTTCAATAAACAGCTATCGACAAAATCTTCGGCCTCCTTGGGGAAGCGACCTTCTGGGGTGAGCCTCGGAGCAGGCTCGTTGACGATATGCTGGAGCAACTCAAGGATGCTCATCGTCATCCCACCACCCTGTAGACTGACGCCCTTGCTCTTACGCCTGTCCCGCTTCCGCTTCTCTTCCTTGCTGGGTCGGGTACTAATGGACACCGGTCGGCCAGGCGACAGGGTGCCCTCAAGATCAGAAAGATCCGAATCGTCCGACATCGACTCTGCGAACGGGAATCTGCCGAGGGCGAGCTCTATTAGGGAAATGCCCAATGACCATACGTCGGATTTGACCGTATATTGCGCCCCTTGTATACGTTCGGGCTGCAGTGCAGTGTGAGACACCATGCGGTAACGCGCTTCATGTTACGTACACTCATGTATGTCGAAGTGCCCACGAATGTATCCGCAATGGAGTTGATGAGCTCTCCGGACACGCCAAAGTCACATATCTTGACTTGCCCCTGCGAGTTGAAGAGAATGTTGGAAGGCTTGATGTCTGTGAACTCAGGTTGACACGAGTATACCAGATCTGTACGACGGGACATACCACGATGAATGATGCGATGCACGTCGTACAGGTAGGTCAAGCCTTCGAGAACGGCCAAAGCCACTTTTGCCACAACCTCGATGTCAATGGCACCGATCTTCTTGTAAATGCCATCCAATGAACCCTTGTCCATGGCCTCCATGCAGATGCATATATTTGGGTCCGCGAGGTAAGCTCCGTAGAAGGAGATGATGTACGGCGAGTGGCAGTCATGCATGATCTGCAGTTCCCGAAGGATCTGCTTCCTCACAGCAGGTTTCGCGTCAATGAGGACGATCTGAGGAAGCGATGAGGACTTGATTTCACTCGTGGTGGATAATGCGCACTTTCTTGGCCATGATCGTGCCCGTCGGGATGTGCTTGACCAGTTTGACGCTCCCTCCATTGCCTTGGCCCAACTCGTGCAACTCCTCTAGATCTTCATTACCCTTGAGCTCGATCTTTGTTTCTGCACTTAGATCGAGGTTCGCGAGCGTGTTGGACAGCGCAGTATGGTACGTCATGCGTTTCGCGGATGGTGAGATAGCCGTAGCTGGTGCGGAACTGGGACCATTGGACACCGTCAACAACACACCGTCGCTTTCATTGTTATTGTTGGTGGCTGCTGGTATCTTGGGCGCAGCAAGAGTCATAGGAGGGGGACGTTTCTTGCCGCCTGGTCCGCCCGCTACAGGCGCAAGACGCGTTGGTTGGGGTTCAGGCGCAGGGGGCGGCGGCGCGGGTGTTGCGGCGACATCGAGCCCGAGCCCCTTGAAGTTCCTCTTCTTCCGGATCGGTGTGGCCATGGTGGTGTTGGAAGGGAGGCAGGGGAGGGCAGGAATGATCAAAGGAACTCAGCCGCCGGCGTCTGTTGCAAGGCTGCTCGACGCGCCAGACACCGCTTGACCACGACGGTGATCGCGGCGAAGCACTGTTGCCTTGAGAAATCCGAGAGTTGTTCTGCACGCGCACCGGCTTTCCGCAACCTGATGCCCCACGCGTTCTGCGCTTGGCCGGAAAAACCGAAGAACGCGTCTCCGGTGGTGAGGAAGGCAAGGTTTGCCTCCTTAGTCGTCGTCGTGAAAATGTGACTCATGTAGAGCGCTTGACCAGCTTCATCATTACGCAATAAACATGGACCAAGCAGCAAACCAGGCTCTTTCCCGCTAGTGCACAGAATCATAATGCCTGCGACAACCCAGACGTCAGAAAGTCTCGAGCTGGGAACACGAGAGCCCCCTCATCCATCAAGCTCGTTACGATCAGTGCAGAGCCATGACAGGACATCTCCCGTTCTCGAGGACGGACGCAGAGATGATCCTCAAGGCAGCGTTGCACGACGCAATGAAATTATTCTTGCTCCGGTAGATCGAGGGATATCCGCATGGTTGTTCGTGAGTGACACTAGCATATGACCGTACGAAATGCGAATTCACCTCGCGATCAGTTGACTGGCGCATTCTTCGTAGGCGCACTGGTTTGGGGATTTCCGACAGCCTACGGAATCTTTTTGGTGTCGTACACGGAAGATCCACGCTTCCGGGACCAGAAACACGCGTCGTCGCTCTTACCCCTGATCGGTACATTATCGTCAGGTGAAGCTACAAGCGTTCTCAATTATACATTCGCTAATCCATCCCTCAGGCATCATATACTGTTCCGGGCCCATCATAAACCCTGGAATGGCGCGTTATCCTCAGCACCGTCGCTCCGCCTTGTGGACCGGGCTCGTATTCTGTTGGGCGAGCTTGTTTGGTGCTAGCTATGCAACGCGGGTAGGCCGTATCGAAATATTCCTTGCGATCTAGACCTTCCTAACTAATCGCCGCAGGTCGTGACGTTGGTAGCCTTGCAAGGCGTGCTGTATGCCATTGGCGGAGGTGAGCTCCGCGACACGCCCGCTTTACATCCGCTTAAGTTCAGAACAGCACTACTATATGCACCGTGTATCTCTTACCTATCGGAATGGTTTGTAAATAGAAGAGGGCTCGCTAACGGGATCATCTTTGCCGGTAAGTCCGATGAGAGATAGATCCATATTTTCACCCGCGTTAACGCCTCTTTCTTTCCAGGGACCGCTCTGGGCGGGCTAATCCTACCCCTGATCATCCCCCCGCTTCTCCGGCAATTTGGCATTGCAACTTCGCTCCGCATTCTCTCCATTGCGATTGTGATCGTGTTGACTCCTTTGCTTCCGTTCATCAAACCGCGTCTTCCTGAGAACCGCGTCCGTGGCCCGGCGGCTCGCTCGATTGATCGATCGTGGTTGAAGAATGACAGGTTCTGGCTCATGCTGCTCGCTAACACCATACAAGCGTTCGCTTATTTCGTGCCGATGACATGGCTGCCGAGTGAGTACATTGGGCAACACGATGTCCGTCAACTGACTCATCCAAAGCGTTCGCATCCGACCTACGCTTGGGCGACTCGTCCTCGGCCTTGTCGCTTGCGCTGTTGAATGGTGAGTCGACGTTGATCTCACATTTACGGTGCTGAAATTGGTACCGTAAGGTTCTTCTGTGGTTGGGCGTATAGGAATAGGCGCCCTTTCCGACACAATGGACTCGTGGCTCCTAGCATTCGCCAATCTAACTTTCACTTCACTGGTGACCTTCGTTCTGTGGGGCGTGCTTGCGCACTCGCTACCCGGCCTCCTTGTTTTCAGTGTCGCCTACGGTACCATTGCGGGGGGCTGGTCCAGTACATGGTCCGGTTTCATCAGACCGTTGTGCAGTGAGGACTGCGATTGCCACTTCTCGCAATGCGCTTACGCCTATTGCAGAGGACGACCCTACCTTGCACACCTCCATATTCGGTTTCCTGCAACTAACACGCGGCCTCGGCAACATCCTGTCCAACCCGATATCAACTTCGATGTATAATGGCTCTTCTCGTCACCCGTCCACCCGTCCGAGGACGGGTTATACTGTTGGAGGCGGACGCTTCGAACAGATGATAATTTACGTTGGCACCTGCTTCGCCTGCGCTGCCCTCACATCATCTGTAGGGTGGCTGTCGGCTAAGTATCGTAGTAGGACACCCCAGTCGTGACTCTTCGAGCGGCATATGATTAGTATCAATTCTATGTTGCTACGATGCGATTCACCACGGCCACCGCACGATCGATGGATAGCACAATCGCGTGACGAGGAACTTGAATGGCAGGTGTCGCGTCGCGTCGCATGATTAGACGTCAGATACACTCTTAGAGTTCGAAACGTGTTTCTTACGTCACCGAACCCTCCTTAATAAGTTTACGACGATGCATAACGGGCTATCGCCCGCAGATGAAGATCTCGAGTCCCAGGGCCTTCCACTACCATTCGCCGTGCCATACATCGCCATTCAACCCTCAAGTTCTCGTCCTGGTTACAGCCATGACCCGCCGTCCTTCCAGTCCTCCCAATTCGACATCGTCCTCCGCAGGCAACGCACACGACCGAGGGAAGGCGGTGGAGTCAAAGTGACGGGGGTACCTTCGCGGTTTTTGAATTTATCAAACGCCTTCGAGTTCGCCGGATGGGGGACGGTTTCTCACGTGGTCCTCAGTCAAGACGACTTGGATGCGGGTGAACGCGCGATCAAGGCGGCTTCGGACGCGAGGACGTTAGGTCAATTCACCGCCAGTGCTCTTGCGGGGAATGCAATCCTTGGCAGCGTCTTCTACGCTCTGCCTGCTGTTGTCGCGGTGGCCAGCGTCTAGTGAGTCCGCCCTCTGCGCGTCTCAACCCCTGCTGTCCAGCTGATCGTGTACAGTTCTCCCATTTCCCTTTTCGTGGCAACCCTCATCATATTCCTTTGGCGGCCTATCATGGAAGAGTTGGCCGCAGCCCTTCCTATCAGCGGAGCCCCTTATAGCTACCTGTGGGTTCGAACCCTTGCTACCACATGATCCCGCATGTTCATTCCCAATTTGTTCAGATTACACATATCGTCAAAGACAGTGGCACTTGTAGGCGCTACCCTGCTGCTATTGGATTTTGCAGCGACATCGGTGGTGTCCGCGGCGACAGCTATCACCTATGTAGCTGGAGAAGTCACGCTTCCATTCCCGGTCTTCGCGGGAACGGCTCTCATTCTGGTGTTCTTCCTCGCGGTCAGCATGAGCGGCCTCAAAGACAGTGCACGGCTAGCACTGTCTCTCCTTGCATTTCACGTATGGTCAGACTTTTGGGAAGCGTTTTGCTGGATTAACGCAGTCGGCAGATCGTGGCCATGTTAGTCCTGATGTTGGCCTCTGTCGTGACCTGGGCTCAACGAGGGAATTCTCAGCTGCACGAGAATTGGCAGGAAGGAAAACGCTCACAAGGTGCAACGGCGGGAGCGATACTTCACCAGATATTCAATGGCGTATGCATCGGCATGCTGGGATTAACGGGATTCGAATGTAAGCACGATTTTGCTTGTCATGGCATGTCACTGACGGGCAGGATGAAGGCATTCCGTCCTACGTTGCCAACATAAAGCCTGGACGTTACTCGCTTGTCCTTCGCAATCTTCATTATGGTTGCATCGTCCTGAATGGTCTCATTATGCTCCTCGTCCTGGCACTTGTTCCTCTTGAGACCGTCCTCAGCGGCGCGAATATACTCAGCGTTCTTGCAGAGCTGGTATGCATGGAGTTCTTTGCTTACGGCACCTACTCATGATAATACATTCAAGGCACTGGGTAGATGGCTTCGCATTTGGATTGTTGTGGACGCTGTCATCGTGCTTTCTGGCGGTGTTCTGACAGGTGAGGACCCATGTTCTGTAGGAGGTAGCCGTCTGACTTCATCCCAAAGGTATTCTCAGTGCCTGTGAGTTGCTCCAGCGCCTGGCGCATGATCGCGTTATACCTCGGTATTTCCTGTCCAAACTCCCAACCCAGGCACCATACGTCACAATCCTCAGCTTTGGCGTATTCTGCGGCATATTATATGCGTCGTCCGGAGCCAGCCTGCAAGTAGTGTCAAAGATGTAGGTTCGATCACCACTACGCCCGTTGATCGAGCTGACAGTGGGCCGTCAGGTTCTCATTAGTGTGGTTGACAGTCATGGCGTTATTTCCCTTTTCCGATCTCCTCCTCAAGTTCAATCGCGGTCGATTGCCACGAGACCGTCGTGCTTCATTCATCACAGTCTTAGCCGCTCTGGCCGTAGTGATGTCCGTCATCGGAGGCAACATTGCCATCGATCCCTCTATCGCTGGGTGCGTTGCGTATTTCCGCATGATCAGTATTTTATTGAATTGTGTCCCAGATACTTTTCTGCATACGTGATTGTGCTATTGTCCATATTTGCGCTTACCCAACGGAAGGGCCGATTCCTACTCGGGGTGTTGAGTGCCTACGATCTGGTACCTATACTTCACAGGTCACCTATAGTAAGGCGATGGAGCGATCGGACTATTGCATGGATAGCTCGCTTGAGACGGCAGCCGCTCTGTTTACTTACCAAAACAGATGAAGTAAGGCTCTCGGCATTGGCATTGGAAAAGAACCATAGCTCATACGCTGTTATCACCTAAGATCAATCACCTCGTACGAATGGTGCTTTATGTTCGCAGGAACGAAGAAACGTCCTGTCTGAAGCTTGTTCATTTTTACGGCGACGTTGGCATTCCTTCCGAAATGGAAGCGAACTGGAAGAGTATGTCTTTGTACCATATGGCAAGCGGGACTTTAACTTGTTCTTCCGCCAGTTCTCGACGAAGCCTTCCCTGAAATAACGATTGATCTGGTTCGTCGGTCCATGATCATGTGTCTTCACCACGTTCATACCCCGCCCCCCCCGGACAGGTCCTTGTTAAGCGACCATTTACACCCCGAAACGTGGCAGCTTTGGCTCATCACTTGCAAATACCTGCATCTCTCATGTTCATGAGCTGTCCGGGGTTGAACTTCGCATATCACGTCTCTGATTTTGGAACACGCATTATTGGTCTATAGGAACACGGCGTTGCAATGGATGCTTCCAAGGAATAATCACCTTCCTCATATGACGGGTTTCGGTATAATCGGGTGGATCGCTATCTTTATGTTATATGTTATATTGAGCCCGCCTACGCCTGCTTCATGAGGCACACAGAGTGGTGTATTCACTTGTTGAGCCTCCATATGCCGTCCTTTGCGATAACTAGCCCTTCGCTTCTTGCTGCCTCCATGAATGTCGCGAGCTGGTCCGGGCTTCGATCGTATCCAGGCGCGGCGAACTTCAGCATGGTCTGAATACGATCCAGACCGAGACCACCGAGATTCGTGAGCATGCCTTCGATGAACTGGGCATGGGATAGCAAACATCAACTCAGGGATACTGTCGGGGACAATCCATCCGTCGTACCTTCCAATAGACTCGCATTTGCTCCGCCTGCTGCTGCTGCACGGACGCCACCGGTGCAACTTCTTCCGCCGGTTTGCCTAGATCACACATACACATGAATAACCGAAACAACCGCGCTGCCGCGAAGTACCCACCAGGGCCAGACGCTCCTCTACCGAATCTTCGGCTGGAACCCGCGGGTTCAGCGACCTCGAGCAGTCGATAGGTTGTCTCGCCATCTTCCGCCAGGACACCAAGGTCCTCCCATGTAATCAGCGCCTTGAGAACCACCGTCCGGTCGACCGAGCCCAGAATCTTCACAAGATCGTCGATGTCCCATACAGCTGTGAAGACGATGCCATTAGCTGATCATCGCGGTGGAGGAAACAGGCCGAGCCCACGTTTCTCGCTAAAATGTTCGATGAGCGCGGCCTCCAGGGGCGTGACCTCGGCGTTGACAGTACGATCTTCCAGCTGCAATTCCAAATCGACGGTGCCCAGGTGAGGAAGCCAGCGGAGTTTCTTATCCGGCTTGAAGGTCGTGAACTGTTTCGTGTATTCCTGCTGAATACTATACGATCCCATCAGCAGCCGACCCACAAGCTCACATACGGCAATTTCATACCTTTGTAATTGTGACGGTAGATTGAGACCGCTCGATTGGAGTGCGGGCCAGAAATGCTGTGAAAGGATTGTGGGATGCAATACAGACTGGCAGTCTTGAGCTGAGCGGGTGTTATCGGAGAGAGAGAATTGCCGCGTACGCTGTTCTGAGCTTGAATGTGTTCGTCCGTTCTTCGCGAATCGGTCATGTCTTTCAGCATAACTTCACACACTTGAAGCGGTGCTTCACCAAACCGGACTTTCAAGAGTTCGATGTTCCGCCGCTGCAGCAAAGTAAATCGGCACTAATCCTAGTCTATGAATCATGGAGACCGACCTCATTAACGAAGTTACCATCCTTGATGTTCAGCAGCCGCTGTGCAAGTAGAATCTGCAACTCCTTCACGAACAAATCGTGAGAAGGATAGATGCTGACGAGTGTGCTGATAATATCGCTTGGCTTATTGGCGCGGAAGTCTGCTCAGGGGTAGAACATAGTAAACTGTGAGCCTATGTCCAACTAGGCCTAGATGCAGCATACCCGGTCCGGCGTCGATAGGGTCTGGCTCCCAGTTGGGGTCGGTGTAATCCTCCGCAACAGCCTGTTGCAGGGGTCCCGGAGGCTCATCGGAGTCCACAAGCGAATCACCGCTCGAGTCGTCGCCCACAAGGCTGGCCACGATACACCGTATAGTGTCGGGACGTTCCCGCAGGTATCGTCTAATCGGGTCCGCTACCTTGAATAGGAGGACTCCAGGCGGGTCGATGATCCGGAGGCAGCGTATGGTGGATACATATTGCGTTAGTATGTCTCGGGTGTCGGCTCCTGGGTGCAAGAGTCGCTTCTTATTCCTGTACATAGGGCCAAACAGCGGACAGATACCCGAGAACAGCCGAGCGCATTTCCATCATTGAGCATAATGAATAATCTTTATGTAAAGATGCAGGGACGAACGCTTTCCGGAGAGCTTGGACAAGTTGGGCACGCTGATCCACACGCAGCAGGCATTCCTACCGGCCATCGCGGGATATATCGACGAGTCAGAACAATGCAGAATAAGGGGACAGGAGTGCCATACCTTGAGATCGCCCAGCGCGGGCACCGAATCCGGATAGTCCACGATGATGTCGAAGATTTCACTTGTTCTAAAAAAGAACCATACTCGGCCTCAATAACAACGTATGCGAAAGATTAGTTGCGCAGACCAATCTCACCTCAAATCGCAGAGTACCTTACACGCGTGAAAGTCGAAACGAGAGCCCACGCCCTGCAGCATAGTACGCGCTTCTTCCACTAAGTAATTAAGCCATAATTGTCAGCGTCCTTCGCACAGGAAGAGTCACGAAGCCCGAAAAGGGCCAATGGCGGAGATGAGTGAACTCACTAGTCTTCGCGCCGCGGGCATAAGGCTTGAGCATCCAACTAACGACATCACGAGCCATCCAGGATCTAACCATAGGAAGCATCGCCTCGTCCCATTTCCCAGCGCACATCTCTGTCACCTTGGTCTCAATGTACTCATAGCACACACTGGCGATGAGCATTTCATATCTGTCAACGAGGCCGAGTGTTTCGAATGATGACCATAAGTTCGGATCTTGAACCTCGGCCGGCATGCCCTCCGTCGTGGGTGGCAGTATGGTCCATGCGATAAGCTCTTTGAAACCCTTTGCGAACTCGGCCGGAAGACGAGAGTGCACTTGGGCTTGAAACGTGTTCGTATAAACTACACTAAGGCCCAATCTGCGCCAGCGAAGCTTTCGGTCAGTAGTTCTAGTGGGTGAGCGCTAAGCGTACTCATGCATAGGCGCCCATAGCTGGTAAATATCAGCGAGCCTTCGTATGAGGAGAGCTATATGCCGGATGCCAGTAGATGTCTGTGTTGCCTATATGCATCAATGTGAGCTAGCGAGATACAAGAAATGCTAGCAAGCGGCTCACTTGCCATTCCGACATGTAATGAGCGATTATGTCCGAGAGTCCTTCGCAGGCGTATCGTACGTCCGCTGCATAAATAGATGTAAGAACGTGATCGCAGGCGAACGACAGCATACAAACTCCGGAACAAATCGCTCAAAGTCGATAGGACCCTGGCCTCACTTAACACCTTGAACGCTTGTTGGACCGTCTGTGCAGAACCTAGGCTGAGCTACACCAATTCCCGAAGCCTTCAACAATATAACATGCCTGATTGAACACGGCCTTTGGAGGCGGGGTTTCCGACCATTGTGTCATAGAGATAGGCTTGAGGTATCTCCTTCCTACTTCCATGGCCTAGCACATCCCCAACATGAGTGAGCGTGTGAGACATCTCAACATGGAAAGTGGCAGGAACCTCGCTGACGGACATGAGGCCACTAATTCCTGGCTGATCACGATTGAGACGAGCGAAAGCTTCCTGCCATTTCGCGTTGACCAGATCGCGTAGAATATCCGAGCCAAGCGACATGGTAGGGGTGTTCATGCTGGATCCCGGCAATACGTTCATAGGGGTTGCGTCAAGGTTAGCCATATAAGTCGTCGCACTTTCTCTTGCGCTAGCATGAAGCAGAGATGAGGCGGAGGTGCACCGTCCGTAAGTTATGGAAATCCGGGGAGACAGGACACGGTGATCTAACCATTCATTGACTCCTCACGTGAATATCATGTGCTCATTGCCTCTCGACTTTTTGTAGCCCCCTATTCCTGGACAGCGCCATTGACTTTGATTTAACCTTCGGTTATGTCTTCCTCTATGGCTGCTCCGATTAGCAATGTCATACAGAAAGACGATACGGGCTCGTCGCTTGCACCCGGACAACGCTCCTTGGATCCGAGCCCCTCGTCAGGCGAACTGAGCCCGCCGATCTCCATCCCAGAGTCAAGCGGCGGTTTTTTCGGGTACACTGAGGAACGGCACCACCACCATGTACGATGCCCATATTGCCTGACCTGTCCTGCGTGCTCTTTACGCGATGCCGCAGACGGAAGAGAAAATGCTAGCCCAAAGGAGAACATCCGACGCCGGGTTGAGACCGGGGTCGGTCTCCAAACCGCAATCGATCTATGGATCTCCCCCTAGCTCTACGGACATGAATATGCCTGGTGTTCCTGGAAGCTTTCAACTACCACCCGTGTTCGAACCTGACGTGTTATCGAAGTCGAGCGTTGGTGTCCACCATCCCCAAGACGTGGCGCCTCTTCCAGAGGCGCATGCTCCGCCTATGGCTTATGGTAGCGAGATTATATCGGTTCATATGGGCCCATGTGAAACTGATCACGTCTACAGATGCGGCATCAGCGCATGAGCTTCCTCGCATCTTCGACAGTTTGATAAAATGCCTGCAGCTACGGGACAAATACATGCTTAAGTCCTGCCAGCGCCTCGGCGACAATCCCAAAGACCATGACGGTCACTTCACCGGCCTACCAAAAGATCTTGCTGATGTCTCCGGCGTGAGGCCTGACGTAGTCCTGCCCACGGACCCAGGTACATCGGTTTCCAGTCCGTACAAACCCTGGACGATCTACCCCAAACCGCCTCCGCCGCACTGGCACTGGACAGATAAGAC
This sequence comes from Punctularia strigosozonata HHB-11173 SS5, assembly GCF_000264995.1. NCBI lineage: Eukaryota > Fungi > Basidiomycota > Agaricomycetes > Corticiales > Punctulariaceae > Punctularia > Punctularia strigosozonata. The sequence continues at coordinate 2,143,090 of NW_006767434.1, forward strand.
CAAACCAGTACCTCAGCCATCGGGATCTACTGCTCCTCAGGATGACACGGAAGAGTTTGACTTCAGCAAGTGTATCATCCCCGAGGCTGATGATCAGCTGGTGTTCGCCCTGGATGAGAAGGGCGTGTACCAGGTATATGACTCGTTAAAAGGTTCGTTTCCCTGGAGAACAGACTCTACGCGGGTTGACGATGAGTATCACTGTTAGCCGCGAACAAGGAACCGATCTTCGATATTCCCAATTTGCGAGAGTACTTCATGGACCTCGACTACGTTTGCAGCGTCATCGCCGACGGTCCCACAAAGAGCTTTGCCTTCCGCAGGCTGAAATACCTTGCAAGCAAGTTCACTATGTACAGCCTGCTCAAGGAGTTCGACGAGATGAGCGATATGAAGCGTGTCCCGCACCGGTATGAATAGGTGGACACGTTCGTGGCATGTGCTAATCTTGCTATGTTCAGTGACTTTTACAACGTCCGCAAGGTCGACACGCACGTTCACCACTCTTCGTGCATGAACCAAAAACATTTACTGCGTTTCATCAAATCGAAGATGAAACGCAGTCCTCATGCAAGTATCATCCCCGATATGATAATGACGACTTCTCAACGGTACGACAGGATGTAGTGATATTCCGTGACAACAAGGAGCTCACCCTCGAGCAAGTTTTCCAATCCCTCAACCTCACTGCCTATGACCTATCTGTGGACACCCTCGACATGCACGCACACCAGGATTCGTTCCACCGGTTCGACAAGTTCAACCTGAAGTACAACCCCATCGGCGAGTCGAGGTTGCGGGAGATTTTCCTGAAGACCGACAATTTCATCCATGGAAGGTATCTGGCGGAGCTGACGAAGGGTGAGCTGCCAATCGTGCATGCGTATGCAAGTCTTGATGAGCATGTTCAGAGGTGATGACCGACCTAGAGCAGAGCAAGTATCAGGTAGAACTGATTCCTCTCTCGATTCCCTCCACGAGAGGTTTAATTGTCCATGTCTAGAACTGCGAGTGGCGGATAAGCATCTATGGTCGGTCCGAGAAGGAGTGGGACAAACTCGCGAAGTGGATCATCAACCATAAACTGTACTCTCACAACGTCCGGTGGTTAATCCAGGTGCCTCGCCTGTATAGCGTCTACAAGGAAAATGGATCGGTCGAGACTTTCGAGGATATCGTTCGGAGTATGACCCCACTTTCACCTGTATGGGTTTTGGTAACTCTGGATCTTCCATAGACGTCTTCAAGCCCCTCTTCGAAGTGACCAAAGACCCCTCCTCGCACCCAGAACTACACGTATTTTTGCAGCGTGTTGTTGGATTCGACACTGTGGACGACGAATCAAAAACAGAAAGGCGCATCCACAAGAAGTTCCCGTATCCGCATCTATGGAACACCAGCCAGTCGCCGCCATACTCGTACTGGGTGTACTACATGTACGCCAACATGGCGTCGCTCAACAACTGGCGGCAAAAGCGGGGCTTTAGTAAGATCCTCCTCCAACTCCGTAAACCCATATACTGATAATACTTCATCAGATACGTTCGTCTTTAGACCCCACTCGGGCGAAGCCGGCGACCCGGACCACCTTACATCTGCCTTCCTCACAGCGCACTCGATCTCGCACGGCATACTCCTGCGCAAGGTGCCCGTGCTCCAGTACCTCTTCTACCTCAAGCAGATCGGGCTTGCGATGTCCCCGCTCAGCAACAACGCGCTGTTCTTGACGTACGAGCGGAATCCGTTCCCCGACTTCTTCAAGGTCGGGCTGAACGTCAGTTTGAGTACGGATGACCCGCTGCAGTTCCATTTCACCAAAGTACGGGTCACGTTCGAATGCACCCTCGTATGACGCGAGCACTGACCCTTCCATTTTACGTAGGAACCGCTGCTGGAAGAGTACAGCGTCGCCACACACGTGAGCATCGCCGCTCCTTGCACACTCTCACGGACGCTTGCCCACAATTGTCCTCGATATAGATCTATAAACTCCCTCAGAGTTCTCTGGCCGAGCTGGTTCGCAACTCCGTGATCCAGAGCGGATTCGAGATGGAGATCAAGCGCCATTGGCTCGGCCAAGATTGGTATTTGCCAGGCGCGGCGGGGAACGATATCCACAAGGTATGTACAGCAGCTATTTATGCCTGCTGCGACTGCTTTGTTTTGCTGGATACCAGGCGCCACACTTCCATTATCGAACGTGCCCTGGACCAGCGCCCTTGAATTCTCGTTTTCGTGGCCATCGTCGCCGAGCGCTCGTGTTCCATGACATTATGCAGATCACGCGGCACTCAGGGGTGTTCGGGACTGCATCTTGCGCTCGCACTGCCCATATCCGTCGCAGTTGCTATATCTTGCGATGTTATTGTTCGGCTGGTTTGGCTGTGTGCGACGACTCGCTGACCCCGTTCCATTCGCAGACGAACGTACCCGACATTAGGCTGGCGTATAGGCACCAGACGCTCGCGGAGGAGCTCAAAATGATCCACGGCGGCCCTGTGCCTCACCCTTGAGCGGATCGACCATCATGAACCCCACAAAAACATTCATATGCAAAGCCCTATGTCTGAGATCCACGGTTTAGAAATGCTCAGTGCCGTCTAGGTGACATGGAACCACACTACGCCCCATTATTATGCAGTGCAGTGCATTGAATTTGATTGCTATGTAATACGTAAATGATCCGCCGCTATGCGTATAGTTCAGGGTGGTGCGCAGACTGTCTACTGTTGCACCGCGCGCAGACCAATGGTATTGACGGGCATCTCGTTGACATCGTTGGCTTAACGGCCGGTGAGCCGGGTTAGGAAAGGTTACTGCTTGTAATTCGATGAGTGAATGGCTTTCCTCCGCGAGGGGAGAGGATTTCGTGCGGCAGACGCAAACGATGGTCGATGATTGGTGGCTTCTGGCTATCGCAACTATGAGATGCCGTCGACAGGAAGCCATCGTCCGCGCCGAACGAGCGACTTGTTGTCCGTGGAGGTCGGGGAACCGGGACCGGCCATCAAGCCGGTGACCTCGCCACTTCCCACGACTCTGGCATCCTGTCCTCGGCGATGGGCTTGACGGCGCCTCGGTGAACAGCTCGCTGCTTCAAGCACTGAACGTTGTGCCCAGCATCCGGATCCTACACAATAACGCAAACTCTGGTTGCACCGCATATGTTCGCGGTACAAGGCAACCAACCAGTGGGACGACAGCCGACCAATGGGGGGCTCTCCAGCAGAGTTTAGAGCTGCGACATGCCTGATTTGATTCGAAGAGCCGGCGACGCCGATTGACGCCCATGCCACATCCGTCCACGGTCCCAAGGACCGTCGAAGAGCCGGCGCGTTCCCTGGAGCCCTCGAAGCGGCTGATCGCTTGTCCAAGTCCAATGCATCCTCCTCTTTGGGATATATAGCCTGCCCCTTCTGCGTCGGCCTGTGCCATTCCCGCTCGCCATACCCACTCCGAACTCGTCCGTCACTCGTCCTTTGCTCGACACGCTCAACCATGACGCTGCCGGCTTTCTACGAGGAGATGTGCATGAGCGCGGCCGACGCGTCGCGGACGCTCGTCTTGTGTTTTGACGGCACCGCCAACCATTTCGACGGAGACGTGCGTGCCCGTTCCTTCATTTAACGTTCGGTCTCGGATGCAATATCCCATCGTGTCCGGCCCGTGACGACATGACCGCCGCTGACAACCGTCCGCACACAGAACACGAACGTGGTCAAGTTGTTCGAGCTGCTGAAGAAGGACGACCACAAGGTCCAGCTATGTTACTACCAGCCAGGCGTCGGCACGTATCTCAAGCCGGGCTCGACCAGCCACTGGCTCGAAGGCGCCGCCAAGCTGCTGGACCAGGCAGTAGCATGGTACGTGCATCCTGACGTCGTGACCTTCTCCCCGTGCTCATCGCGGTTACGCGCTTAGGTATCTCGACACGCATGTAACGGATGGATATCAGTTCATCATGCGCAACTATCGCCCCGGAGATCGAATATGTCTCTTTGGTGCGCCCCATATGAAATCACCGACGGCCTTCTCCTGAATCATGTCCCCCATCAGGCTTTTCTCGGGGTGCATATATCGCTCGCGCCTTGGCCGGCTTCTTGTATAAAACCGGCCTGCTTCCCCGCGACAACTTCGAGCAAGTCACGTTCGCCTATCGCCTGTACAAACGCACCGACGCGAAGGGCCTGAGGCTCTGTGAACGCTTCAAGCGCTCGTTTTGCAGGGATGTCAAGGTGGACTTTGTCGGCGTCTGGGTACGCCCTTCCTCGCCGATGAACGTCGAGCGTCTCTGACGCTATGACTCAGGACACTGTGGCGAGCGTCGGCATGTTACGTAGCAAGTCGCTACCTTTCACAGCCGCGAATCAGTGCATCAAAACGTTCCGGCATGCACTCTCTCTCGACGAGGTGAACCTTAGTTCATCCATCGCAAAACGTCGACTCGCGTGCTCATATCATATGCGCAGCATCGCGTCAAGTTCAAACCCAACCTGTACCACCGCATGACACCGGAGGAACGAAAGCTGGCCGAGAAGGAGCAAATACCCGTCATAGAGAAGATTGAGCGGCAGCTACACCTCACGCCGAATCGCGAACACAACGCGCTCCACCTGGAGGGTGTCGACCGCTCCGCTCACGGCAAAGACAAGGAAGACCCGCGGCCGCCCCGTCCGTCGAACGACAGCGGCGTCGCCGACGTGATGAGGAGGAGCGGCGAGTCGGAAAGGCTGCAGGTACCGGGCTCGCCACCACCTATTTCCCCCATATCAGCGGTCAGCGGCGCCTCGTTCCTCCCCGCGGGTTCCTCTTCTCGTTCTCCGAGCCGAACGCCTCGTCGCGGTGGCGACCTCCCCAGGCTGTCGGAAGACATCGACCTGGACATCGGTGCCGTGACGTTCGAAGTGCCCAGACCGTCGGGCGAGTCGGTATCTGCGGCGCATCCAGCGTCTCCGACCCTCCAAGGGCATGCCCCTCGTGCTTCCGAAGACACCGCGGCGACGCTGGTCCATCGCCCGTTCCGCAATTCACGCAAGCTCAAGAAGAAGCGGCGAGAGTCCACGTGGAGCGAAGCCGAAATCCAGGTTTCCAAGCACACGCCCGACCCGCATGCCGCACCCCGCCGCCCGGGCGGCACCGACGTGCTCGAGGTCTGGTTCGCGGGCTGTCACGCCGACGTCGGCGGCGGCGCCGTCTCGGACGACACCCCCGCGCTCGCGGACATCGCCCTCCGCTGGATGGTGCGCGAGGTGATGGCGGCTCAGTGCGGCGTGCTGTTCGACAGCGACGCGATGCGGCGGATGAAGATCCCGCTCGACGGCGTGTTCGCGGCCTCGCCCCGGCACGCGCCCAGCCGCGAGCTCGCGCTCGATCGGGAGGAGGCCGGACTGCCGATACACGACGAGATGCGCGTTTTCCCCCTGGCGCCGGTGTGGTGGATTGCGGAGATGATACCGTTCAGGCATATGTGGCAGGACGGAGAGGGGGGGTGGCATCACAATAGTCTGTGAGTATATCGTGGTGATCGTTCAGGTTCAGGTTGGACGCTGACCGGCATATCACGCGCAGGCCAAACTTCTTCAAAGGCCGACGGATCCCGGATATCCAGCCCAACTTCCATATCAGCGTCAAGGAGCGCATGCACAATGCTGCGCTGCATTACAAGCCAAAGGCGAAGTGGAAGACTGGAACCGAGGTTTACGTCGAGTGAGGCTTTCCTATCATATAACACTACTATTCGATGGCGCTTTCGATACCCTCCGATGCACTTGACGTCGTCTTCAAGTTTATGCTCTCGATGACCCGCTAATGTTTCTTGACGACATATCTTTATTTACGTTACGCTTTCCACGAACACCTTCATGTTCTTGACCTCGACGTTAATGCCAGTATTCACGGAATAATGAACACGTTCGGTCGCTCTCCTCCCAATTGCACGAACAAGTCCGACGCCATGCCGTCTGGGCCGCATAAACCTCGGATAAATTCCAGGGCCGCGGGATCCAGTAAGCCATGCTTCGTCGCGGTCTGCAGTCATATGCAACTGCTACCTGCACCGTAGAAAAGGGTATAAATGCCCACCAAAGGTGGGACATGCGGCCGATGCACGATGCCGCACCCGATGCTGACCTCCAAGCGCTTCGTGTCCTCGAACGATGGAGTCCAGATCTGCACCTATTCGGGGGGAAACGCCAACGGGCCGGCTCTCGTCCTCATCCCTGGGTTCTGCTGCACCTCGCTGGCGTTCGAGAAGCAGTTCTCCGATACAGATCTGTTGAAGGAATTGCACCTGGTTAGTGATCCAATGTTGCTCCTACATCAAAGCACCCTTCACGCGGACTGCGCAGGTAGCATATGATGTTCGTGGGCAAGGTCAAAGCGGCCAACCACTTGATGCGGAAGCGTACGAGTCCATTCGCCACGCCGAAGACTTCATGGCGGTATGTGATGCATATCACCTGGACAAACCATTTGTGGCAGGATGGTGAGCGATTCCACGATGTAAAGCTTGGCAAGCGGTCGATGTTGAACACGTTGCAGGAGCTTGGGAGGTCAGGCATTCTGCTGAACGGCGACTTGAGAGCACAAGCTGACATGGTCGTTGACAAGGGATTATCCCAGCTGATATAGCGACGCATTACGGAACAGATATAATCAGCGGCGTCATACTCTTCGGCGGGTTTCCATACCGTTCAATGGATCCCCTCGTCGCGCATCCGGACGTTCAGAGCTGGCTACCAGATTTCCTGAGCGATGAGGTTTCTGTTTGGTACAAGGTAAGCTGTTATTTGCACAAAAATCAGCTCCCGTCTCGGCACTTGAACACCGGAAATCCAGGGATGCGTGAAGTTTGTCGAATCGTGCGTGGCTCCGCCGGCAGACGAGTCTGTCTTGCCGTACGATACCAAGATGATGTGGATCGGCGCGGCCGCGAGCATGCATCCCCTCGCTCGAACCCACGTCACGACGCGCGCACAAGACGAGACTAAGCTTCTCGAAGGGGCGACTGAGTTGCCGTACTTGGTGTTGCAAGGCGAGATGGACACACACATACAGTGGCGGAAGATGCAGGCGTTCATGGGCGAGCATTTCTCCAAGGCCGAGTTTGTATTATTGGAGGGCTGCGGGCACGCCCCATTTTTTGAGCAGCCTGACAGAGTCAAGATCGCGCTGTTGTCCTTTGTCCGTAGGCACCGGGGTGTGTAGAGATCAATGCAAGTTGTCAAGCAAAGTAAACGCAGGTAGTCGATTTCCAATAATTTCCACCGAAGATTGATCAGAATGGGAGTGATATCGCCGATGCAACCCTTTGGAAAACTACCATAGCCCCCAATATTTAGTCACAATTCCAATCGCCAGCAAAAGGCCGGAGACTTTCGCAACAGTGATAGCACCTCCGCGCCAAGCATTGCCCGACGGAGGGCCCTGAGCTCCAGCTTTATCGATAGCATCAATCTCGTCGTCCGTGAGCGCAGCTAAAAAGGTACATGAGGGACGGACGTCAGACGCAAGAGTGAATTCTTACGCAAGTCGGCGGCGGCGAGGTATTCCTGAAGGCGCTCCGACTTGGAGCTTTGACTGGCCGCAAGAGATTATGAATCGGGACTTGAATCATAACCAGAAGGATATGCATAGCGTACGTTACGATAGTTACTCCTTTGCTGCGCACCCAGAGAAAGATAACTTGAGCAGGTGTCGCACCAAGGCGCTCAGCTGCGGCTTGGATGGGCTTGTCGACAGGACCACCAGGGTATTGCGTCAATGGACTGTTACAAGTGATTCTGCGTCAGGATTCCACATGCGGGGGTGGCAGGAAGTTACGCACGTAAGACTGCTGTACGCTTCAACCACAATACCGTGTTTGGCACTGTATTCAAGGAGGCTCTTGTTCTCGGCGTAATTATACGGATGGAAACGAATCTAAGTCATCCCTCCTCAACACGAACCAAAGGTTACATGTCGTCGTGTAACCCACCTGATTGACGGCCGGTTTGACATGAGCTGTCTTGAGCAGCTCCCGAAGGTCTTCTAGCGTAAAGTTGCTTACACCGATGCTCCTAAGGCTGATTTCAGAACCGTGGACATAACAGCTGATAATTCAGAGCAAAGCGTACCTTGTCAAGCCGTCCTCTTTGTATTTCTCAAACTGTTTCCAAGTGCTTTCAAATTGCCCCCTGATTGCATTCGGCGTGTGAATCAAATACAGGTCGACAAATGTCAAACCGAGCTGAGCAGGAACATCAGTTCGTAGCGGGTCTCAATATTCCGTCTGCACGTACTTTCTGCAGGCTGCCCTGGAACGCGTCTTCAATGCTACCGAATCCATACTTTGTGGTAATGTAAAGCTCGTGGCGAGCCAAACCGCTTTCCCTGATAGCTTGTCCAACACTCGCTTCGTTCTGATAGTCTAAAGAGCATCGTGGATAAGCTCAGGTCAGTAGCCTCTAATACACTGCGGTATTTCACATTGAGCGGTGTCGATGTGCCAGAATCCAGCGTCTAGTGCACGCGTAACATAATCCGATGCATCCTCCACAGCAAGTTACCACAAATCTCAAAGAATATATCGAGCTAGGACTAACTTTGCCCTTCAAGAGTGTTCCGCTCCCGAACGCGATGGTGGGGAACTACGAGTTATGATTTCAGTCTAGACGCGTCTTCAATCCATTGGGAGGCTTCAGGACGCCAACCTCGTTCCCGTCATTCAGAGTCACCGTCCCGAAGGGCATAGTTGCAATGAGAAAGCCGCAAGCCCCCGACTATGAGTAAGACGGTTCACCTTGGTGTGCGAGCCATGTTCGCCATCTGCGCCATCCATGAGGTGCAAGGTATCATGCAAAGCTAATTTCGGGCGCCGATGAATAAGCCCTAACCCTACTTTAGGACTGCCGCTGAAGTATTTCCTTCGGAGACCCGAACCTATACATGAATATGTGTGGAAGGCGAGACCTGTTCACCCAAATGCTTGCATATAGGGAATGGAGCCCGTTTCACCCCCTTGATCTATACCCGAAGTCCGTTGAAGAGATTCATCCAGAGAGGGGAGGCCGATCAAGGATCGACATCCCTCCACAGAAGGTAAACAATACCGCGGTCAGTACGGCAGCCAAGATCAACGTCCGTGCTTGGGAATTGGCGACCGAAGTCAGAAAGGACGGGCCCTTAGCGCCGGCTTCGTCGATAGCATTAATCTCGTCTTCGGTCAAAGGCGCTACAGGACACGGGAGAAAAGACGCATAAGTGGCCAACATTCAGAATCAATGTGTCTTGACAACGCTCACGAAGGTCTGAGATGCCCAGGTATTCGTCCAATCGTTCAGGCTTAGAGCTAGTCCTGATGACATCTGATGAGCACTCAATCGCGGGGACGGATTAAGCACTTACGTGACTATTACGACACCCTTTGCTCGGACCCAGAGGAAAATGACTTGTGCAGGGGTGGCCCCAATCCGCGTAGCAGCAGCATTGATAACCTTGTCCAGAGGTCCACCGGGATTCCGGGTGATGGGACTGGTTATAGCGTTGTCAACGAACGTGCTGCGTAAGGGGGACAGAAAATCTGTACGTTATGTGAGGAAGTATGTATAGCGCCAGGAGGAGACCATCTCCTATGTGTCCGACTGACAGCTGCACGTGCGGTGCGTTGATATGCCCGCCGTGCTCGACTTTCCTTCTCGACCGTTTACCACTCTCGCGTGTTCGGTGGAGCCTCACACGCGGCTACAGGTTCCAATAGGTTATGAGCCCTGCTTAACGCAGATTACCTTTTCAATCTCACGGACCTGGCAACAAACGGTGTATGAGCGATAACGACTCTTCTTCATCTTCGTCTCCTCGAGCTACCTCCGATCGATCGGCGCTAACCCCGCGTCCAATCACTCCGGACCCTTCGCAGACTTCGCGCTCGGTCTCTCCCGCTCCCATACCCACGATCGTTTTAACGGATACCTCCGCCGCCATGCCCGCTGCAGCACCCCCGGCATCCCTCTACTCGGATATCACACGCATCACGAATCCGAGCTCGTTTCACGACCTACCGGAAGATCACCGGTTGTCGCTCGCGGCAGGAAACTGGGTCGCTTTCTCGGCGCAGTTTCTGAACGAGCTTGGTTGCATATTCCTCCGGGACTACCTGATCGACGTTGATGCCCCTCAGTGCCCCTCGATTGCCGAAGCACAAGCCGATCCCGCATTAGCCGTTATCCGTCGGGCGTTCCGGCACAATGACGGACTTATCAAATCGTTGTTGTGGAGGAATGTGTCGCCGGAGGATCGCGAGATCATTGACATCCACGACACATCACTAGCGGCCTGGCAGGCACTCCGTCTTCGCCATCAAGCCGTCGGCGACAAACTCAAGGCCGAAATCTGGATGAATCTCTTCGGGACATCCTTCACTCCGGGTCCCGATCAAACCGCATCCAGCACCATTGCTTCCGTTCGCGCGGATGCACGGCGTCTCTTCGAGGCCGGCCTACCAAAGACTATCGAGGATATCGTCAATATTGTCTGTATCAACGCGCTCTCCGCCAACTTCCCCGACATCCTTGCAAACGTTACGCACGACTTGGCTAGTCGCAAGGTGCCGACGTCGGAGATCGAGCGATCCGTACTGGATCGCCAAAAGCCCGCCGCTGTCGCTAACGCGGTCCGCGCTCACACGTTGTCATACCACTCGAAGACCCCTGGCACTAGCTCCGGCAAGAAGGACGTCCGTCGTCACAACCATACCTTCTCGAACTACTGGTGCAAAGTGTGCGACGCCTCCCCCTGTGCCAAGAAAGATCAACCAGGTGCTACCCCAGTTGGTCGAAACGGGGAACCGATGAAGTCGCCGAGAGCACGACGCCCGCTCCGCGGGCGAACGCGGCAGTCGTCAAAGGCCCAGACGGAAAATTTTACTCCTTCACAGAAGTCACATCATCCACGCCCCCGGATGCCCCGTCTGCCTCTCCCTCGTTTGCTGCCGCGGTTGCTGTCTCCGACTGGCCTCCTCACCTCGCGTTCGCAACTACCCCGGACGATCCCTTCCTCATCGATATCGACTCCGGTTCGTGGACAGACGACGATTTCGGCGACTGTGGGTTCACCGCAAATGCCGTACATACGACTTCCGTCGACTGGGATCTTTCGTCCTCTGTCGACACCGTGGAAGGCACGCCAGCTTGCGCCATGTCAGCAGAAGACCGACGTCGAGCAGCTAACGACGTCTCTCTCGCGGCTTCGTGTGAGTACACCCTGGACACCGGCGCGAACATTTCCCTGACGAAACACCGACACCTGTTCGAGTCCCTCCGTCCCCTCCGAGTGGCTATAGGCGGCTTCAATGGGTCCAAGGTCTTCAGTTCAGGAATAGGCACCATGCGCATAGCGCTCCCCGGAGGACGACAGATGTTGGTCGACAACGCGCTGTGGGTCCCCGAGACCACCATCACCCTTCTTTCCGTCGGTCGCCTCTGCGATCAGGGCTACCGCATCGAGTTCAAAGCCGGCCATGCCGACGTCTTCTGGCAACGCGAGTCCATCCCAGTTGCCCGCGCCACACGCAAGAACAATAGCCTCTACCGATTGGACGGCCCCGGCAGATCACCCGTCATTGCGCAAACTTCCCTCCCCATCGCCGCATCTGCGGTTCCCCTGTCCACCTGGCATGGTCGTTTTGGTCATGCCAATTACCGCGCGTTGACGCAGGCTGCACGCACCAATGCCGTCGAAGGTATGCCCATCTCGCCATCACCCGCCGTCCCATCCTCATGCGACCACTGCATCCTTGGCAAACAGAGCAAAGCCGCTATGCCAAAGGTCCGTGAGGGGGTTAGGGCGACGGGGATTTTGGATGTGGTATATATCGATCTGCAAGGACCCTTCCATGTACGTGCCCTCGGCGGGTACTTCTATTTACTCGATATTGTCGACGAATCTTCTGGCTACATCTGGAGCCTGCCCCTCGCCCACAAATCCGATGCCACGCCCGCGCTGAAACGATGGGAGGACGAGATGTTCCGTGCAACATCAACACGCGTCCGGATCTTCCGCTCCGACAACGGTCGCGAGTTTGACAGCGCAGCCATGCGTTCCGCGCTCTCCAGTGGAACCGTCCAGCAGTTCTCCGCCCCATACTCATCCGCTCACATTGGCATGTGTGAACGCGCTCACCGTACGATTATGGGGCAGGGACGTGCCTGCATGTCTGCCGCCGCGCTGCCGCCATGCCTCTGGGCAGTGTCTATGCAGACGGCGGCGTACTTATCGAATCTGACGCCGTCTGTGGCCGCTGGTGGTCAAACCCCACATGAACGGTTCTTCGGGACGAAGCCTGTGGTGTCTCATCTGCGCGAAATCGGATGTCGTGCGTTCGTGCTGATTGAACACGTTGCTAACCCAAAGATACTGCCCCGCTCACGCGAATGCGTATTGGTTGGGTACTCACCAAACAGCAAGGCGTACCTATGCTGGCACCGAGCCTCTGGGAAGCTACTCAAGTCCCGCAACGTCACCTTCATCGAATCCCACCAACAACCTGCCATGTCCCCCTTAGCATCTCCAACTCCCCTATCAACACCTTCCCCGGCCGCTGCGCCTTCACCAGCTGACACAGCTCCCGTGTTCGTTGACGCTGATACAGGGTCTCACCCTAATGCGCCCTCCGGACAACCCCCTCTCCGCTCGGACCCTTCCCTGACACCCGGTCCCATCCTCCGTCGCTCCACTCGCGATCGCCGTGCACCGGGCGAAGTCGATCGGCTCAAAGACGCTGTCGCAAGTATCCGCGCAGGGGCTGAGCGGGTCAAGGCCGCCGGGGCGGCTCCCTCTGTTGAGGAGGAGAACACAGATGCTGATGCCCAATCTTCTGTCGCAATGTACATACGCGACGCATTGGCTCATGCTGCGAGCTGCGACGACCCCACCACGATCAACCTCTCCGCGCCAGATGATCCCAGGACCGCACGCGAAGCGCTGGATCGCGAAGATGGCCCAGATTGGCGCGACTCCATGGACAGCGAGATGACTTCGCTACGCAATCTCGATGTCTACGACCTAGTCCCGCGCTCCCAAGTCCCTCCCGGCGAAAAGATCATGCGAACTATGCCGGTTTTCTCGCTCAAGCGTGACGCGCACGGTGCCCCAGATCGTTATAAGACCCGGGTCGTGTGCGATGGCAGCCGCATGACTCAGGGTGTCGACTACGACAAGAGCACTTCGCCGACCGCACGCTTAGAGTCCATCCGCATCGTGCTTCACATCGCCGCTCTCTTCGGCTGGAGAACCGCACAGCTCGATGTTAAGACGGCTTATCTACACGGCGTGCTCGATAAACCCGCTTACATGTATCAACCCCGGGACATGGAGGAATCGGGCCGCGAATCCTGGATCATGAAAGTCAAGAAGTCTCTGTACGGCATGCGACAGGCTGGGCGAGTGTGGAATCAGCACCTTCATGAACAGATGACCGAATGGGGCTTCATACGCCTCGGCGCGGAGCACTGTATCTACTACCGGGTCTCCGAAGACGGCACCCTCCTCGCGGCGGTCTACGTCGATGATTTTGCGATTACGGGAAGTAACCCTCTGGAGATCGGGAACTTCGTCGAAACCGTCCGTCCTGTCTGGGAGATAAAGTTCAGTGGCGAGATCTCCTGGCTAGTCGGCATTCGCGTTGATCGGGACTTCAACGCTCGCACTATCACGCTCTCACAGGTCGCACTCATCGACAAGGCTCTCACCCTCTTCAGGCAGGAAGACTCGCGGTCGGCGAGCACTCCTCTCCCGCCTGGGACAAAGCATTCCCGTCTCGAGTGCCCTACCTCCGCGGAAGACAAAGCCGTGATGGCTAAGTATCCCTACCGTAAAGTGATCGGAACGCTAATGTACTTGGCCATCGGTACGCGACCCGACATCGCGCACGCCGTCCAGCACCTCAGCCAGTTTCTGGCTAACCCCGGTCTTGTGCACTGGCGCTCAGCGATGCACGTTCTCCGCTACCTCAAGTCGACGCGCGACCTTGGCCTCGTGCTCGGGGGCAAGGAGGAGCTACGGCTCGTCGGTATGACCGATTCCGATCACGCTAACTGTCCCGACACCCGGCGCTCTGTTTCGGGTTATACCTTTTCGCTTGGCTCTGGCTCTGTCTCGTGGTCGTCCAGGAAGCAGCCCACTGTCTCTACCTCTTCGTGCGAGGCCGAATACGTGGCCTCCTGCAGCGCCACCAAGGAAGCTGTATGGATCCGCCAACTGCTTGCCGGCATCGGTTTTCCTCAGATAGGTCCAACCGTGATCTCGGGCGACAACCAAGGTTCCAATACGATCACCGAAGACCCGTCAAATCACGGAAAAACCAAGCACATCGACGTTCAGTATCATTTCACCCGCGAGAAAGTCGCAGCCGGAATCGTCAAGTTCATCTACGTTCGGAGCGCCGACAATACGGCTGACATCTTTACCAAAGCCTTACCCCTACCCGCCTTCTCTCGACTCCGCCTTCAACTCGGTCTACAAAAGGTCAAGCTTTGACGTGTTCGTTGGAGATGAGGAGGAGATGGTATCCATGGCGAGGAGGAGTGTGAGGAAGTATGTATAGCGCCAGGAGGAGACCATCTCCTATGTGTCCGACTGACAGCTGCACGTGCGGTGCGTTGATATGCCCGCCGTGCTCGACTTTCCTTCTCGACCGTTTACCACTCTCGCGTGTTCGGTGGAGCCTCACACGCGGCTACAGGTTCCAATACGTTAGGCTACTATAAGCTTCGGTCACGATGCCGTGCTTGGCGCTGTACTCGAGCAAGCCCTTATGCTCTGCATAATTATACGGGTGGAACCGAATCTGTGTTCAACACCGTATGCCCTCGTCATTCTCATGAAACGTTTGAAAATGCCTGGAAAACAGTATACCTGGTTGACTGCCGGTTTAATCTTCGCTGTCTTGATCACTTTTTGTAAGTCTTCGACGGTGAAGTTGCTGACACCGATACTCCTGGTTTGGATGAGCGATACATGATACCGGGAGGCGAGGTGCTCTATGCTTACTTGCTGAGGCCGTCTTGCTTGATCTGTTCGAAGTCCTTCCATGCGCTTTCAAGGTTGTCACGCACAAGGCCCGGTTGGTGGATGAGGTACAGGTCGACTTGTTTGATACCCAGCTGAAACAGTAATGCCGATGAGGCAACGTCGAAGGTCCATATTGGGAGGAATAATAGCACACCTTCTGCAGACTGTTTCTGATCTCGTCCTGAATCTTGCCGCCGCCGTATTTCGTGGTAATGTACAAGTCGGAACGCGGGAGTCCGCTTTCCTTGATCGCTACCCCAACACTGGCCTCGTTCTGGTAGGCTTTATCAACAGTCTGTGAGATCAAAAATCGTGTAACAATGGCGGGGGAGCGTACCCTGCGCAGTATCGATGTGGGAGAAACCGTGGTCGATGGCTCTCGTGACGTAGTCCGTCGCATCCTGCCGGCTTCTGCTCAGCAATGAACATGGGTGCTAAACTGCCATAAATCACTCTGCCATACAGCGCCGTTCCTGTGCCAAAGGCTAGTGCGGGGATCTGACGATCACGGTACCCTACTCAGTACCAGCATCGCGAAAAGGGTACCAGGAGCGGACCTCGTTCCCGTCGTTCAGTGTCACGGTTTCAAACGGCATGGTGGTGGGTGCTGGCCAAGGGCGTGTGGGACGAGAGCGTCGACAGGGAACGAATTGCAACCCATGATGGTGGTAGGCCGAGGATAGACATGTACACACGAGCACGCGCCATCTTGCGTCCGCTCATCGCCATAGCTGCTTACTCAACGCTTCACTCGTTCTCCTCGCTTACCGTACATTATTGGATACATTGCTTTGCTTCGCCGGTGTTTGATCGTCTGACCTGCACCTATATACGCATCGCCCGTGCTGCCCCAGTGTCTACAGAATGTCCACACCACCCAATCACGTTGACGTTAATTCGTCGGAGCACTTTCAAGAGCTCATGGGCGCGGACCTCAACCGTCTTTCGGTCATAAACTTCTGGGCACCTTGGGCAGCGCCGTGCGAGCAGATGAATGCTGTTTGTCTCGAGCTTGCGAAGAAGTATCAGGATGTTCTTTTCCTGAAGGTATGTTATATATCCTTTCTCCTTCATCGCGAGCGCAAGTGCGATTGCTCGCATACACCCGCTTCCGCATCAATATGTGTTCATCATCCGCCAAAAATCTGCCGACATACGCGCTCTGACACTTCAAGTGCCTAGGTGGAGGCGGAATTACAATCCGAAATTTCGGAATCGTTCGACATCGAAGCCGTCCCATCGTTCCTCGTCTTGCGTGGCCACGTACTGCTCGAGCGTATATCCGGCGCCGATGCACCAAGACTGACAGCTACCGTCGAAAGGCATTCCAAAAAACCCGCCGTCGTCCCTCAGTCAACGACCGACAAAGCGCCACCTGCGCCATCGAGCAACGTTAACGGGTATGCTGATTATGAATCGCCGGAGGAACTTGAGAAGCGTTTACGGTGCGTCTGACGGTTTTACTACATGTCCGACCACCTGCAATCGTTGTTCCGCTCGCTTTTCGCCCATCTGCAGGCTATATTCTTTTTCTATTCTGGCATCTTATCTGATAAGTGATCTACCTCAGCGGGTTGATGAACCAAACCCGCATCATGCTCTTCATGAAAGGCAACCCTGATCAACCTCGATGCGGCTTCTCAAGACGTGCCGTGGAGTTGCTGCGAGACCAAAAGGTCGAATTCGGCAGTTTTGATATTCTCAGCGACGAGAGCGTTCGCTCTGGTAAGCATGCCTTTCCACCAGCTGAGGCTCGTTCACCGATATATCCAACATGCAGGCCTCAAAAAACTTAACGACTGGCCAACCTTCCCCCAGTTTGTCGTCAACGGCGAGTTCATCGGCGGCCTCGATGTCGTGAAGGAGATGGTCGATAATGGAGAGTGGGCCGAAATCGCCGGAACGCATGCGTGAGCGGATGCAGACGTACGTCGCGTTGTTGCAGTATTGTATCATAATTGTAGTGCTCTTCGTCAAGACTTGTGCCCTTTTGTGTGTACAGGATAACAATTGAACATATAACTATCAGAAACATACGATGGTCCATCTAATACAGAGACACGGCAAGCGGAGACATACATACATACATACAAGATTGCTAAGGAAGACAGTGATAGCACGCAAACGAGACAACGTCGACATGAAAGGGGGTTCGGGCACATGATGCTTAACCGGAGCACATCACGCAGGCTTCCTTGTTTTCTAGAGAGCACATGAGCTTCGCCTGCTCCAGCTCACGCTCGCGCTGCCTCTGTAGCGCCGCGGCGAACTCGGGATCCTGCTCCGCTGCTTTGCGCGTGCGTTCGTCGGTTGAGATAGGTTCGGAGGACTCCGTTGTCGTCGGTGCCGCTGTAGTAGCAAGCGCAGGCGGGGCAGGGGCAGGGGCAGGGGCAGGGGCAGCGGTTCGCGGAGGCGACTCCTTGGCTGGGGAGAGTTGAGGAGTGATGATACCGTTGGGAGCAGCCACGGCGATCTTGGCAGGTGTCGCAGGAGCGGGCGTCTTGGCAGACGCGGCCGCGGACTCTGGGGTCTTCTTCGCTTTCGCTTCCGCGGCTTGCTTGAGCACCGTCTGGTCAACCGTAAACTGGATGGCCTGCGCCGCGGGACGCGTACGCAGGTAGTACATCCCAGTCTTCAGACCCTTCTTCCAGCCGTAGAAGTGCATGCTCGTCAGCTGGCCCATAGTGGGTGACTGCAGGTGTACGTTCAAGCTCTGACTCTGACAGATGAATGCTCCGCGGTCTGCCGCCATGTCGAGCACCTTCTTTTGGGAGATCTCCCAAACGGTCTTGTAGATGGCCTTGATGTCATCAGGGATGCCAGCAATACTTTGAATCGAGCCGTTGTTGGCGATGATCATGTTCTTCATCTGGTCGTTCCACAGCTTGAGATCGACGAGCTCGCGGAGAAGCCACGGGCAAACGACCTGGAATTCCCCAGCCAGCACACGACGAGTGTAGATATTGCTGATAGACAAAAGTCAGCTTATAGGTTGACGACGACGAACGGAAAAGAACCAACCTTGTGTAAGGTTCGAAGCATTCATTGAAACCGAGGATCTGGCTGGTGGACGCCGTCGGCATAGGGGCGAGGAGCAAAGAGTTCCTGAGACCAGTCTGCATGATCTTGTCCTTCAGGCTCTGCCAGTCCCAAAGACCGCTTGGAGTAACACCCCAGAGATCAAATTGCAGTTGGCCCTGCGACGCAGGCGAACCCTGGAAAGTTTCGTAAGGCCCATCAACAGCGGCAATCTCGCACGAAGCTTCCAGAGCTGCATGATAGATGGTCTCGAAGATCTGGATATTGAGCTCCTTAGCCTCGGGAGAGTCAAACGGCATGCGCAGGATCATGAAAGTGTCGGCTAAGCCCTGTACGCCGACACCGATCGGGCGGTGACGTATGTTCGACCGGCGAGCCTCGGGAACGGGATAATAGTTGACATCAATGATGCGATTGAGGTTGAAAGTGACGACTTTGGCGACGGCGTGAAGACGCTTGAAGTCGTACACTCCGTTCTTGACGAATGTGGGAAGGGCAATTGATGCGAGGTTGCAGACAGCGGTCTCGTCAGGGGAAGAGTATTCCATGATCTCAGTGCAGAGGTTCGAAGACTTGATTGTTCCGAGATTTTGCTGGTTGGATTTGGCTATATGCGGTCTTGAGTTATAGCTCAAGGAAGAATAGGCGGATACTTACAATTGGCCGCGTCCTTGTAGAGCATGAAGGGTCCACCGGTTTCGATTTGCGCCTCCATGATAGCGTACCAGAGTTTCTGAGCGGGAATGGTCTTTCTGGCACGACCTTCCTTTTCATATTTCTCATAGAGCTTATCGAACTCCTCGCCCCATACTTCATGAAGGCCCGGAGCCTCGTTCGGACAGAAAAGAGACCATTCCCCGTTCGCCTCGACACGTTTCATACTACACGCATCTGTCGTCAGAGATGGATACTTTATGGGTATGCATGGTGTTTGTACTCACAAGAGGTCAGGGACCCAGAGCGCGTAGAAGAGGTCGCGGGCACGCACTTCCTCCTTGCCGTGGTTCTTCCGCAGGTCGATAAATTCGAAAACATCGGCATGCCACGGCTCGAGGTAAATAGCGAAAGCGCCAGGACGTTTGTTTCCACCTTGGTCGACATAGCGAGCAGTAGCATCATATGCGCGCAGCATGGGAACGATACCATTGGAGTACCCATTAGTGCCAGCGATGTACGAGCTGTAGAGAAATCAGTTCGGTGTCTACTGCGAGCATCCTGCGACAAGAACGAACCCAGTCGCGCGAATGTTGTGAATGTGCAGGCCAATGCCCCCAGCGGTCTTACTGATCATAGCACAGTTCTTCAAGGTATCGTAGATACCCTCTATCGAGTCGTCTTTCATCGCAACGAGGAAGCACGATGAGAGCTGAGGGTGAGGAGTTCCGGCATTGAACAATGTTGGTGAGGCGTGAGTGAAGCACCGCTCAGACATGAGGTTGTAGGTCTCGAGTGCGCGGTCGATGTCGTTACCGTGTATGCCGACGGCCACACGCATGATCATGTGCTGAGGACGCTCAGCAACACGACCATTAATACGCAGGAGGTAAGATCGCTCAAGGGTCTTGAATCCAAAGCTGAAACATGGTCAGGAGTGGATTCACTGCGCAGGCGGCTGCAACGTACAAATTGTAGTTGAAATCGCGGTCATAAATAATCGCAGAATCCAGGGTATCCGCATTGGCCATAACGACATCATATGTTTCCTTCGAGATCATGCCCGCAGGTCGACCATTTTTCGGGTTCACTGCGTGATTCTGTCACATAACCCTACCCGAAACCTGACAATAGACGAACCATAGGTATACAGATCTCTGATCACAGATGAAAAGCTCTTCTTGGTCTCTTTATGCAAATTCGAGACTGCGATCCGGGCAGCCAGAGTAGCATAGTCGGGATGCTTCGTAGTCAGGTATGCCGCGGTTTCGGAAGCGAGATTCTGCGCGGAGGCATGAGCATGTTTGGCAGACACAAGACGATCTGACCGACATCGAGCTCAACGGTGGTTACGCCGGGATAGACGCCTGCAATGACCTTCTGAGCAACCCTATTGTAAGGTGTTAAGGCGTCAGATCACTGTATGATATTCTGACTGGGATAGCATACTCGACCGCGTCGACGTGCTCCGTGTCAAGTCCATAGCAGAGCTTCGCGATCCGAGCGGTGATCTTCGATGACAGTGAGCTTCACGCGGACGACGATTGAGAAGACGCGTACCTTGTCAAATTGAACGCGCTCCTTGCGCCTACGACGCGTTGTAAAGATTAGCAAGAGTTACAAGACGCGTCAACTAAGATGTCGCACCCATCTACGACACGGAATACAAAGATCAATCTGCATGCGGTAGACGCATGGAGCTATGACTCACCGCGTTTGAATACATATGCCATCGGTTTCGCAAGTTGTGTCGTAGGTGAGGAGGAGGTAGAGGAGATGGGCGGAGGAAGGACGTGACTGAATGCGAACACGCACGCTGGGTTAATAAATGTCAGCACGCGTTCTGTTACATAAGCTGAACCACAAACGCGACGCGTCGCGACGCGTTGTGCCATGTTTGTGCCAACGGTTTACTCATCATTGTGCATGTACTTAGCTTAACATCTGCGTCGGAGCGGTGCGGCGGCTTCGGCTCACTGGAACCGCCGAGCTCGAGACTGTAGGTGTACCACCTGCACAATATCGTGCGGCGCGGAAACCGGCGTTCCGCTTTTGGGACCGTGCCGGGTAATCCCATCCCATCCCATCCCATACCAATAGCACTAAAATTGCGGGATGACAATTAGGTCGCAGGTTGCTATGCACTACATAAAGCCTGAGATCTGAGAGGCTTCACCTGAGCGAAGCTGCTGCTTTCGTGGAAAAAATTTACCAGCTGGCCCAGTTTCCGAAACATTTTATAGCCAATATAGGTCATCCAGAGAAAGAACTAAGAACGATATATAAGCAAATCAATAATACAGTATTCCGCAGCAAAACGATGGAGTCAATGAGGAATCGAGAGCAAAGACAAACAAAAACGTCCGCGAAAAGAGAGCCGACAAACCGACATCCGGAGGTACGTGCATAGGCGCACAAAACAGAAGAACGAAATTTCAGGAGACAGAACCTGAGGCGAGGAACGGTCTGACTGAGGCGTGGGCGACGCGACCTACAAGAATCCGCTCTCCTGCAACAGCCGCGCCATCTTCTCATCCTCACGTTCGCGAGGTTCGCGCTCGAGGCTGAGATTCCAGAAGAAGTCCCGGAGTTGCTCGTCATCGGCATAATTGCCGAGAGAATCTTCGAGGTACTGAAGGATGGTAGGCACGGGCTGGAAGGAGTAGGGTGTGTGCTGCCATCGCCGTATGTCGCTCATCACGTCGGCGGCTTTCTGCCGCTTGGAGAAGTTGATGAGACCGCCAGGAAGCATGTCTGGATTGCCATCTTGAATGAATGTCAAAGTCGTGATGTAGGTACCTGTGATATCGAGGTGTTGGTGAGTGAGCCTCAATTGCGATCAACATGGCTCGTACCGAAGAACGGGACGCAAGGAGGGGTAACCTTTTCCAATGTCTTGCGGTAATTGTTGAAGTTCTTGTTCGAGTCGATGAGAGCTTCGCAAACGCCCAGTTGGCCCATGGATCGCGTGTTGACTTGCTCCCAGGTCCTCTTCAAACGCCGGATATGGGGAGTGTTCAAACCGGAGACAATTGCCACCATGCTCGAGAAGTTGTGCATCGAGCGGCATCGCTGTTCTTGTTTTCAATATATGACCCTAGTAATGGCGGGGACAGAACTCACGTCAGCGACATTGATAAACTGCTTCACGATTGCTGCGCGTTTCCTGGAGTCCTCCTTCTGGAGGATGCTGTCCGCGACCCAGTTCGCGATCTGATATCAGGGGTAAGTGATCACGGCTTTGATGCGCAGACGAACACAAACCCTATTCGCAGTAGCGATCACCGACGTGATGTTATCAGTCTGACCTTGTTTCTGTTCTCGAGAACGTTGCAAGCATTCCAGTGGGCGGATTTTCTGGTACAGCTGGCTTTCGAGGATGCATAGTTGCCGCGCGAGTTCAATGGGATCTATGTCCATCAACTTGAGCTTCTTGCCACTGGACTTTGGTAGGATGGGAGGAGGTGGTTGCAAAGTGACCGGCGTCTTCTTCAGCCCAATATCTCCGCTCATCTACAGGGTCGGGTGCTCAGGACATATCAATTGCCGTGATATGAAAATACTCACAGCTCTCTCCACGAGGAGCTGAAGTGGTTTTGCCGCTGACACATGTTGTGCTTCTTCGACGAGGAATGGCTTTAGACGGTCCATGATATAATAATCGTCTTTCTCCAATACGTCGTCAACGGTCAGCATTGACCTGAAGAAGTTCAAGACACTGGAAGTGGCTGTTTAGAAACCCAGATCCCAACTATCTATGCTAACACTTACCGAGTTTGCACAATCTGTTGCTTCAGCTTGGTCCATTCCTCGAACTCCTTCGGGTTGAGCCCTTCTGGAGCCTTCAAATGGAAGCGCTCTACGAGCTTATCAAACAACTCGTCCAAGGTTGTGAAGGACTTGTAGGTCATCATGAACGTTACGTTGAACTTAGTATCTATGACCACATCAGCTGCGTAAACCCCAGATGTAAGGTAGAACATACCAGTATTCTCATGGGCAGTCAAACGCTCCACTAAAGCAGCCAGAGTCCCGCCTTTAACATTGCCCTCGGGTTCGATAATGATCTGGGCTGGATCATAGGTTTGCCGGAGATACCAGGGTTTCGTGGCAGATTCAAGCTTCTGAATGACACCTGTCGGTGCCTCCTCTCCGACGAGCCATAACAGTTTCTTGCTTCGCCCAGCCTTCTTAGGTACGCCAGCCACTACGCGCATTGAGTTCAGCCAGACGAATATCGACACGAGATCAGATGAATGAGCGTACGGTCATCATCTAAGTCATCCGCCTCATCCAGAGAAGCACGAGGTGCCATCTCCGGAGACTCACCACCGACTACTGTACTTCCGGACTGTTCCGTGGATTCCCAAGTAGGCGTCGGCGGAAGATCACCATTCGCAGAGGGAGATTGATCGGAGTAATCCAAGGACGATTCGGAGAGTTGAGAATCCTGCCTGTACAAAGTGGAACCGGATGTCGACGATTGCGCCATCTGGGACAGTTTAGAGGCAGCAGGTTGACGGAACGCAAGTTCCATGTCTACGACACTGCCCAAAGAAGCTGGGCGTAATGCGCTGTCGATGACGCTTAACCGGGACATACGCCACTCGATGGATCCATTGTAGTCGCCGCTCGCCAGATCTGCTTGGTCATGGCCGACGGTGAGGAGGGCCTCGAGTGTCTGGTGGACCAGAGTAGCGTGCGCCTTCAGCGCGTCAGACAGCACTTCCAGTTGCGTGTATTCCTTGACGTTGTGCCTTATCTCGAGAAACTCCATAGCCCGTATGCTTTGAGCTGTGAGCAGAAGGGAAGCGCTATCGTCATAAAGCGACTGAACAGCGGCTTCCAGCGTCCGAACCAACGATCGCCCCTGATTGACCGACTTCATGTATAGGTCATATGTAGGCGATCGCTCGGGGTCTTGGTGTATGCCGTCGATGTCGACATGGCGGGCGATGTGGATATCCGCGACGAACACCAAGAAGGAAGCAAATCCACTGACAAGGTCTTGACTTTCAATGACCACTTCGGCTGATTCGAACGAGTCGATGAGCTGAAGGTACGCGGGGTTACAATCACACACGCTTACCTGGAGAGAGTGTACCTAGGCGCAAAGCAGGCACGAAAGCAGAGAGGCGCTCCACGAGTTTCTGAACGTGATTCCCGAGATCTTGGGTGATGGCCGGCGAAAGGATACGACTAGGCATGTCGTCCACGTCATCCAGAGCCACCCATCCGTAACCCTTCCACGTGCCGGCAGCTCCCCCTCCTATCAAGCCGAGTCCTAGGCCGGACGGCGAGAAAGCTCCTAGAACCCTCTTGAACCCAAGGGTAGAATGACGCTGCTGGCAACGCTGCACTTCCAACACGAAGGCGGCCAGCGCCTTGTCAAGCTCGAGAGCATCCGCTTCTATGCGGCTCCCATTGTCCACCGAGGTCGTCAAGGAGTCATGGTAGACAGCGCGTGCTGAGAGTACTAGTTTCGACAGCGTCGCTGTAACCTTCCGCTGTGCCGGCTTCAACTGAGCCTGAATGCTGTGCGAGGCTGCATTGGCCCGTATTTCGCCCAGTTTGCCGGTCGGCCCAACTTCCGGGACGTGGCCGGACGGTAGCGCCGCTACATAAAGAAGGTTTCGTACCGCAAGGACGACGGCGTGAACGCGAGTTTCCATCTCTCGGTCGTGATCAGGTCCCCGTGAACGAGTCTTTGTGGCATTGACAGCAACCGCAATCGCGTCTTGCGCTTTGGCCGATAGCTCGGTGATAGTCTCTGGGAGTGAAGGAGTCAACGCTTCTTGAAGAGCTTTGGCTGATCTCTCGGCACTGGTTAGCTCGATGGTGCCTGCCTTCGACTGCAGATGACTGCTTGGCACGGCACCGTTGGTGATGGGTTCGTGACTCGATGTGGATGTGGTCCGGACGCGTTGCTCAAGGGGAACAATGTCCGAGTCGTCGGAATACACGCTCGCCCGGTCAGTACCGTTGACACGAGGAGCGGGGACGTTTGCGTCGGGAAGAAGGTTGCCAGGAGTGTGGAAGACACCCTCCCTCCCATGAGAGTAACCCGCAGTGGCCAATGCCATATCTTCGGCATTCGTGCCCAGATCTGACCGATAGGTCAACAGATGCGGATCGTAACCCTTGCCGTTCACCGGGAGTATGGGGGCTGTGGGTGTTGAGGCGCTCACTTCCGGCCGTGTCCACGATACTGTACCGTCGGATTTGTTGCGCCAGTAGTAGGTCATGCCATCATCGGCGAGACGTCGTTGCCACGGTTCGGGAGTGCCCGCCCTTCTTGGAACGCCAAACCCCGCTGTCGGAGTGGTTACGGAGCCATCGAGCGAATCATCTGAGGCCGAGTTGATAAGTCCAAAGCTGGCAGTTGTGCCTGCCCGGGGTCGTTGCTGTGCAGCTAGGCCTGCAAGATCACTGTCCGAGATGTCGCTATCCGCTTCCAGGGGTAAATCTCTCGCACTCTCTCCGGTCTTCGTGTTGACATAGAAAACCTTGAAGGAAGACCAATGAAACTTAACACATGGCTGTGTGATCCGCGACGGCAAACGCACCTGCCCGTCTCCAGTGACCTTGGGCACCCAGAAATCGTTCGAAACAGTCGAGCTCTGGCTATCCACCCTCATGAGCTGTTCGATGCCCGAATGCGAGCTCGCAGCTCCGCCGAGCCACTCGTTCTCGCTGTCTGATTGGCCGCTAAGCGCTTGAGCCATATCAACGACGGACTCGTCGGCGAGAGCGGGTTGATTAAGGGCGGCGATTTCGGTTTCCGACAATGTAGCATCCAGTTCGTGCGGCTCTACGTTTCGAACGTAGTTGGAAGGGAACCAACCTCGCTCCTCGCCGAGCAGCCCATCCCACCATCCGGATTCCTAAGGTAGTCATTCTCGTAAACGGGCAGGGTTGCTGTCACAGACGGTCGCTTACAAGTCTGGTAAGGACCTCGATGATGTCTCCTCTACGAAAGGAGAGCGCTGAAGGGTCTTCAGAGTCGTAGTCATAGAGAGCCTTGACGAAGAAGGTAGATATATATTCCTCCTGGTGCACGTCCTGATTGGTATCAGCGACGGAACGAAAGGACTGCTGGCTGCCAGACGCAACCTCCGTCATTGTTGCCATGTACGAGGACAAAGGCGGGAACGAGCGGAGGGATGGGAGGCGGCGGGTAACGAAGACGAGAGAGGTCGGACTGGCGGCTCGCGGTCAACCCGCATTTGGAAGCCGGAAGCGACGGAACAAGTTACATGGCGCTGATCTGGGTCCGCCTAGGTCCCACACAATACATGCCTTATGCGACAATTGTACATACACCAAACTCTGCCTATTCATACCCACTGGCATTGTCAACGAAAGCGAGACACCGAATACTCCTCAGCGTTTCAAAGTCCTCTGCTTCTCCGCAAACTCGACAATCTTGCGGTCCACGAACATACCTTTGCGTTCTCGCACGCTGTCCATGTAAGCCTTTGCCACGTTCGATCGGTCAGCTTTCTCTCCGAGATCTTCCAGCTCTTCTTCGGTAGTGGGCACCCAGAAGGGATCTTCGTCTAATAGCTCGTAGCTGTGATTGAAACATATCGGTAATGACATCGCGGACATTATGTGGAAGACAAACCCGCTGAAAATGAGCTGTGGACTTGCAGCGCCGGATGTCCGTTTGCGGATATCTATAGGGATGGGAATGGGCAATGGTCTCTGTACACAGCCGGTCGCCTCACCATCAGCGAAACCGAAGCTCTCCACCACCGGCAGCATTGCGCGAACAGTGAAAAAGGCCGTGCCTTCTTTCATCTCTTCAGCAATGATCCGACCACGCCGTTTCGCAACCACGCCATACACCTTGCCGAGGACATCAGCTGCGGAACGCAGATCATCAGCAAGCGCGTGCGATACTGCCTCCGCCACTTACTGGATGCCTGAATGTCACAAGTGTACATGGCGAGCATCAGCCTTGGTGACCAATCCAGAAAACCGTTCCTGCAAGCATCCTTGACCGCCGAGATGAAGGAGCCGGTAACTTGCGCGATTCGATTTTGTTCTTCAATTGCTCCATCAGAAGTTTCATCGCAACTGAAGAGGGAAATGCGTACGACGCTCTTCCTCGATCCCAGTCCTGTCGACTTGCAATGCTTGGATGAAGTAGGCCATTCCCATTACTGGCTCGGCACACAGCGGCCCTTGGAACGTCGCCAACTCGAAGCCAGTTTCCAAGTATGAATGGAAATCGAGTGCAAGTTTGTCTTCTTCGATGTGCTCGTTGCCCGTGGAACGCAGCTTGGCCAGACGCCGCATCAGCCTATGGCACTCTATATTAGCGTACAACAGAAGCAGATAGTATTCGCGGACATACGATGTCGACACTGTTGAGCTAGTGGAATCGACGAGAAGACAAGATCCTGTCCTCTGTGGTCCGAAGGCCCAAACTCGACTCGCCACCTCTGCCCATTCACCGCCCACCTCCTTGCATTTCTCTTCGAAAGCTGTCCAAAAGTTTTCAGCACGAACGGTCGCACTCCGAGAAGCATCGGTGTGAGCTTGAAGACCGCCCTCTGCTTCGAGTGTGTTATCGGTCTCTGCCTGTTCAAATTGTCGTCCCTGGTCAGTGCGACCTTCTTGGATAGCTTTCAAGACCGTAGAGTTGTCGAGCAGGAATTCAATGATGGGTTGGGCCAAAGGTACGGCGCGGACAGTGAAGGTCACTAGATTGCGGACACTTGCACCGTGGATCGTCCCTCGAGGTGCATCGGGTGTCTTTGGTGGCGCCATTTCTAGTGTGATAAGCAACCTTATCAGGCGGCATCAGACAAACCAAGGGATTGTAGCGCGTACCAACGCCCTTAACGGCGGTCTCGCGGAAGGGTACGATCGGCTTTGAGGCCTGTATTTCAATTCTTGCAAACCGTTCCCGAAGGTCTTTCAGACAACGCTGAGAACAAATGAATCTATTGTCGAGGTCAAACTGGATGAGATCGCACCTCAAGGTGCAATTCTCCAGCAGTCAGGATAACGTGTTCTCCTGTGTGCTGTTGGAATGTTTCGACGCATGGATCCGCTTGGCTGAGCAACTTTAACCCTCGAACGAGTTTTGGCATATCAGCAGGCCTCTCGGGCTCTAGGGCAACGCGCACAATAGGCGCAACCTGGATATTCATCAGCATCAGTGCGCGGATGTAAAGCTGCAGCCTACCGTTGAGTGCACTCTACCAAGGTTCACGGAGCATCCCTTAAGTTGTTCAAAACCCTTCTCCAAGTCCACGCCCACAGAGCTGGGCGCACAGAGAGTGGCATTCCGCCATACTTTACCTTCGAGGCCCTTGATAGCGAAGATGCTACCAGCACGGACCTCGTCAACCGCGACGAGCTCCCGGCCCATCATGGTGTACAGACCCTCGACTACCGTAAAAACGATGTGCTTGACGTTTACCGGGTCCGTGGGGTCAACTTTATCGTTGTACTTCGGCAGAAGAGCGTATATATGCGTCCCAACGCGGATACGGCCACTGTATAGCCTAGAAAACCCGAGGAGTGCTTCATCTTCTTCGAGAATATCCTCCATTGAATCCGGCGTATTTGATCCGCCGCCGTTCTCCGACGGCTCGACTGTCACTGAATCTGATGCCGTCTCAGGGGCCGCCTGACGGGCCAATCGTGCCTCTCGAGCCTTCTCTCGCATTTCCTCCGCGGTGAGCGCTTTCCTCTTGTTTTCGGGGAAGTGTTTCTTGGGCACGGCGAACATTTTACTAACATAAGCAACCAGAGACGCATCGGGGCTGGAGTCACATGAGAACAGATCCTTTTCAAGCTTGTTCTTCGGCTGGACGGTGGGTTCGCGCAAGTCCGGGTGTAGCATCTTAGGTATCCTAGTGCGCTGCGCGACCGACGGCGCAGGAACGACGTCGATGATTGCTTGAATGATGCAGGTGGATAACGAGAGCCACTGAGAGAATATCATGGATAGGAGATGTCGCGAATCTTTGGACTTCAGGTCACGGGGCGGAATCTTTAGACCAAGCGTAGCGACAATCTTGATCACCTTGTCGGGATTCCTGATACCGGGTAGATCAGTACAAGGTGCTCGGAGAAGCGGAGATACTCACGGATTGAGGGCAACCGAGTCATATACAGCCCAGATGTTCTCCAACACAAGCTGCACGAAAAGTGGTTTCAGAGCTCTACCACGCAGATGTCGGTGACTAATGGCCCTTTTCGTCTTCGGATCCAGGTAGAAGTCCCCCCAGAGAACGCGCCGCAGATTGGCCTCTTTCATCCCCAGCTTGACCGCGAAGAGCTGCGCGAATTTGCTAACCCGGAAGCCCCATCCATCCAAGGCAGATGCAAAGACAACATTGCCCCGTTCCGGTGCGAAATAGATATCTTCGTCGTCTTTCTCTTGGAATTCCACCTCTTCGTTGACGATGGCATCGGCCTCCTCAGCTTGGGCCTCTTTCTTCTGCGCAAGGCGACGCTCGCGCTCTTCTCGCCAACGCAAGTCATCCTCCATGCGTTCACTCGCAAAGAAACCACCCATAACCGCATTGACCTGCTCAATCAACTGTGCCAGATGATGATAGGCCTCGATGGGTGCGAGCTTGAGTTCGGTGATGAGCCGGTCAAATTTATTGATTACGAGAATCGGTCGTAGACGATCTTCCCATGCTTGGCGCAAGACCGCAATAGTCTGGGTGCAGACACCCTCCACGACGTCTACAAGGACTAGTGCACCATCGCACAAACGAGACGCCGTGGAAACTTCGCTAGCGAAGTCGACGTGTCCCGGCGTGTCAATCATGTTCACGATATAACTTCTTGGGGAGCTTCCTAGTAGAGTCAGACGTGTGACGTGTACGCAAGACGACATCGTACCTCCGTCTGGTTTTCTTTCCATAACCTTGAAATTCAGGGCAACCGCACTGCTTTGCATAGTGATACCGCGCTCTTGCTCATCTTCGCGACTATCCATGTATCTTAGCTTGCCTGCCAACCGGGTCGATATGATATTGTTCGCCGCAAGCAAGTAATCCACAAGCGTTGTTTTTCCATGATCGACATGAGCCAGGTTCGTTACGATCCTGGTATTAGCTGCATCGAAGTCGCTCATTGCTGCAGCTGTCCTGGGCAAGTGGGAAGGCAAAGTCCCGACGATCAAGATCTCAGAGGGTGATCGGTGTCAGCAAGGTTCTTTCTTTTGAAGATATTTAGGTTCTACAGAGCAAACGGCTCCGAGAAACGATGATTCGGAAGGGAGAAAGGAGCGTAGCTACAGATCTAGTAACGAGAGTCATCCTCTCAGTCTGGTCCAGAATTTTCGATTGTTGCACGTGATCCAAGCCTGGTCCCTGCGCCGACGGGCTGACCATCGCCTCCCTCAACAATCACCGTATCGTTTGCCATCGCCATCGCCGTAATCGTCGAAACGTCCGCCGCACGTCTGCAGTACCGTGCTCTTGCCTCGCACTTGCTGTTAGGCTGCTTCTTGCTCCTTCTCCACAGCTCAAGCGCCAGTTCTCGTTGAATTTGACAAGATGATTCCGGCCCAGCGCAACAAGATTGACATCAGCGTAAGTCCTTCATGCCTTTGGTCTTCTATCGACGTGCACGCACTGCACGTTCGTGCAAACATAGGGAATTCGACGAGTTTTACCATATGTACTCTTTGACTTGATCGCACGTTGTCGACGACGACGGGACGCTGACCTAGTCCTCAGAAAATGACGGAGGAGGAGCAGAAGCTGTTCCGCCTCTACGGAAAGCTGCCTACTCACAAGAACGTTATCACGAAGATGCAGAAGGTATGCCGTGCATCGAGTCATAAATAGACCGGCGCTAAAGCATTTTATGGAAGGATCGGAAGTTCTTCGACTCTGGCGATTACGCCTTGTCGAAGGCTGGAAAAGCCCCCCAGAACACTGTAGGCACGGCCATCCCCAGCCCGGAGAAGTAAGTGCTGGCTGATACCGTGTATTCAGTTTGATCCCGATTAAGATCCCTTGCAACAGTATTCCTCATGCAGCAACCCCGCCGGCTGGTCAGCAATTATCGTCATCGCCCACGAATGGTGTCACAAGCCCCGTCAAAGAGAGCTCCTTGCACCACTCTGACACTGAGGAGGACACCAAAGAGGAAGTCGTGGAAGCCCCCGCCGAACCCGCCGTGGACCCTTTTGATGAAGCGGCCGCTTCTGTGGTCGAATCGCAGTGACCGCCCCCGCGGCCCTTGTGACCGCTCACCAAACACCGTCCCCGATTGCGATTGTCACTCGTTGCATTGCTGATTCTTGCGCCTTTCCATGGCTTCGCAAACGCCATCTTCAATGTACTTTTAAATAATGGTTCTCGAGTCGTGGCCTACGGATATGTAACATAGGTTGGACTGCGGATAATGCCAATTTCAAGTCGAAGAGCACCGAGGAAAGGTTTCAGCGCTTGGGATACAGTACTGAAACAACGAAAAGGCGATGATGTCATAAGCATGCATCGTTATTAGCAGTGCACATGACTGTAACAGCTTGCTCGACAACGTCTAGGCTATCCTTTTCCGCTATCATTCCGCACAATCACGAGGCCAAAGGCCTGAGTATAACTCCAATCAGTATAGAGCGACAGACAGAAGGCATGGATGATGAGGAAATTCCGTATGTTGAATCATCCCAGGCCCTTGCGGTGTTAGCTAATCGCCTTCTACCAGAACATTGGTAGAAGTAGATCTGAGCAAACAAGTTCCTTTGACCATCATCACAGGCTTTCTGGGATCGTAGGTTGTGACAAAATTTCAATAGGATACGACGCGATGACAATCTCTTCAGGGGCAAGAGCACGTTCTTGAGATACGTCCTCACGGAGCGCCATGGATACCGCATCGCGGTGATAATGAACGAGGTGAACCAGACCGCACAATAATAGAAAATAATCACTGAAATCCTGATAGTTTGGCGACACAGCGGTACGTATAGCGCCTGCGAGAATAATGGGTGGCAGTTGACTTTGCTGTCGCAGGACATAGAATGTGAGCACTCTTTATTCTTCAAATTGGTAGCCCGCATGACAATGATGTGCAGCAAGAGCTATCAACATCTCCTCCGACGGCGCTGCCGAACAGTCAGAGGAAGTCCTAGAACTCGCCAATGGCTGTTTGTGCTGCAGTATCAAGGACAGTGGAGCAGCTGCAATAGAGCGTTTGATGCAGAGAAAAGGCGCCTTCGATTACATTCTGCTTGAGACGACTGGCCTTGCAGATCCAGGTACACCTCTCACATTGCTACCGAATTTATCGTGAGTTCAATGCTATATCTTAGGACCGGTGGCATCCATCTTTTGGCAGAACGAGGAGTATGCCACGGGATTGGGCAAGGATATTCATCTAGACGGAGTCGTCTGCGTGGTAGACGCCGTCTTCGGCGAAAAGGCTCGCAATCTTAGCCCTGTGATCCATAGTCGACTAACGTTCGCCATCTCTTAGCAAATAGAAGAAGATCATTCCGCGGATGGCATAGGCGAAAGCCTGAAGTGAGTCAATGATTTGCGATCATGCAACATATACTGACATTCTTCGCATTCTTGAGACAAATCGCCGCGGCGGATGTGATTCTCCTTAACAAGGTGGACTTGACCCCGGAAAAACAAGTGCAAGAATTGGAGGATACCATACAGAAGATTAATCCGGCAGCCGCGGTCTACAGGACGATACGAGGAAACGTTGACCTGTCTCGTGTCATCGGCATAGACGCATATGGCACTTCATCTAGACACGCTCTCGTCGGAGTTGGATCGGAACAGGAAGTTGACCATGAACATGGGCCGGACTGCCACCACGACGAGAAACCTCATTATGAAGTCAGGGGGATCTCAAGCTTACAAGTGGCTTGTCCGGTGCTTGACGATGCGCGCGTGCCGAAGTTGGACGCTTGGATACGCAGCCTGTTGTGGGATCACCGTCTGCCGGAGGAATCAGACTCTACCAAGTCGATTGACATATTGCGATGCAAAGGGATATTCCACACCGCATCCGGCGACCAGTACATTCTGCAGGGCGTACGCAACATGTATGACCTCTCAAGGATCCCAGATGCAATAGTTACCACAGGTTCGTACGGATTGCCTCCGGCGGGCAAACTCGTCTTCATCGGTCGAGGGCTCGACGAGGCCGTTGAAAAGGACTTCATCAGTTGGATGTCGTGATACATCACAACTGTAACTAACGTCAACACGAACGTCCGCGATACTCTGTCCTATTCCACTGGCGTAGTGTATTCATGATTTTACATTCGCGCTTGTGGCAATTTTTCCAGTCAATCATCTGGCATGCCTATACCTGGATCAGTTCAGCACATGCGAGAGTACTTGTGGGCTTGTTTTTCCACAGTAGCGAGTCTTTGAACAACTGGCGCACGCTAACCGCGTTTCGTGATCGCATACATTGCAGAGTTTCAGCTTGTCGGCGTCACTCTTGTCGTGCAGTTGCTGGTTGATGCGACGCAGCTCCTCTAAGGAGGAGCATGGCAAGATCTGCAGCAGGTAAGGTTAACTTGATTGCACACACAATGAAGCAGTTCAATCGCGGTTCACCTCGAACGAAAATGAATCAAAGAGCTTGAACCTTGGTGGGGACCCAGTCTGTATTCGTAGAGCGTCCACGTCTCGTCATCGAAGGGCATATGTATAGGCATATGTGGTCCGGGAAAGCCTGGTGTTTGAGCGATTGACATATAACCGACTTCCTTCACTCGAATAATCTCACGAAAACGTCCTCCAAGTCTCGTACATGATCCTTTCGTCGAACATGAAAAGCCTCTCTACTATCAACTGCGCTTGCAGCGGTTTCACTAGTGTCCATGGCGAGAGTAGATGTTGGCGACAGACTGTTGGCTTTGATGGTATGAAGCCTACCGGCATATCGGACCGGCTACCACTCGCGATCGGACAGGCAATGTTCTCAGTCTTCAAGCACTTGAAGCCGCAGTCAGAAATTCCCCAATACCTGATAGTAAACTACCGCCGATGTATCGCGTCACGCTGCGAGCAGGACAATTCGAGTGCATTCAATATATATGGTCGTACGAGATACAAGACAAATCTACACAACTCATACGTCAGCCCATGATGCCACCTGAAAGTATATTAGCAGTATTCTACGCCATGACATACAGCAAACATACCCAAGAGAAACCGTTGAATTCCGCTTGGTCTCGGGCGGAGAGTTGCCCATGAACGGGAGTCAATGTCGGTTGCTCCTTCGTGAATTCTTCGTCGAAGTTGCTGGTATCAGCCATACCGTTCTTTCGAGAGAGATTAGCGTCGTCCAGTGATACAACCGTAATGACGTACGATGGTAGGCATATAAGGGGCGGGGATACGCTTATGGAATACATCGTCCCAGTTTACGTCCTTGAAGAAGGGCTGTCGTTTGATCTCTTCGGCATCGCTCTTCCCGGACCCAAGACGGCGTGCGGGATCGCGCGTCAAGAGCTGATGAAGGTGAGCGGAGATCTTGGCAAGAGTAAAGAACCGCCGACCTTTTGCAATATAGAGACCGCGTCCCTGGGCATCGTGATGGGGTACAAAGGCTCATCCTCAAGAATGGCATCGAAGATTTCGTCTTCGTCATCTCCGCGGAATGGAGACTGTCCGAGCAACATCTCATACATAAGCACGCCAAATGCCCACCAGTCGACCGCGCGACCGTATCGTTGTTCAAGAAGGATCTACCAGACTAATTGGTGTCCGTACACTCCACAGGGGATTCTACTCACCTCAGGGGCCATGAACTCCGGAGTACCGCAGAATGTGCTCGTCGTGTTGCCGTACCACATATCCTCCTTGCACAAACCGTAATCGGCAACCTTGACATGACCGTCGAGAGTGAGCAGGATGTTGTCAAGCTTCAAGTCACTGTCGGCTCGGATTAGCGTGAAACATGGCTGAATTAAGTGGCAACGTACCGATATATGATTCCATTGGCGTGGAAGTACTCGAGCGCCAGCAGGACCTCGCACGCGTAATACTTTGCTTGTCGAAGAGAAAATTGCTTGCGTTGTATGTGCAACATGAGATCACCGCCGCTAACATACTCCATGACGAAGTAGACACGTGTTTCGGTCTGGAAACAGGAGTGAAGATTCAATAGGAATGGGTGCCGTTCACGAGCCGCTGTCATGAATACCCGCTTTTCGGAGCGTGTACTGTCCGGGACATCAGCTGCCGTTGTTCTAAGAAGATCACATGGACTAACCTCTCCACCTCGTCGTTATCGATGATGAACTCCTTCTTCAACACCTTAATGGCGTACAAGCCTTGCGTCCGCTTTTCTTCCGCCAACATGACCTTACCGAAGTTACCCTTACCCAGCACAGCCAAAAAGTTGAAGTCGTCTAGGCCGACTTTCCGCTTGCGGCCAGGTGGACGAGCTTGCACGGACGGCTGCACTGGCTGTTGAGGTTGAGGAGGAAGCGACGGTTGGCGTTGCTGCTGTGATGCTAGCTGTTGTTGACCTGGTGGAACAGAGCCAGCCCTGTCAGGAGGGGGAATGCGACCTTGAGGAGCAGGCCCAGGGACAGGTGCACCGGCTCCCACAGCGTACGGTTTCGGCGGAACTTGTGGTTGAGTTCTCTGTACGAGATGCAATCAGTGATACATATTGCTGCATATGAACCTGACCCACCGCGTAGCCAGGTCCAGGTACAGCAGCATCATAGCCCTGCTGTTGCATCTGGTCGAAGCTGGGACGAGCGGTCATGGCGCCGGGAGGTGGGAGGTCGTAGGAGGGCGGCTGAATACGAGCAGGTGGCGGCCGTGCCGACATAGGAGGAGATTGTGTCGGAGGATATCCCATCTGTTGCTGATAACGGGGATCGGGAGGGAAACGGTCTTGGGGAGGCAAACTCGGCGTCGATATCTGTTCATCCTGGACCGGTGGGAGGATAGGAGGTTGGTCCAACCTCAGTTTGTCCATCCCACCTAGAACCGGAGACATATCCGGTGTCGGTTCCGAGGGTAACGGGCGCGTCATCTGTCGGGGCGGCGCGGATGTCCGACCTCCTCGAGCCTTGTTGATGTCGCGCCAGTCACGTAGGAGTTGATTAGCGGTTTCCATAGACATGCCGCAGAAATCGGGGACAAGGTGCGCGCAATTTGCGTGGCAAGTGATGTCACATTCGGAGCACTTCCTAGCATTCTTTCGTCCAAGCGGTAGCATATAGCCGCAGTGGCAGCACCAGTTTGCGCCGATATTGGTCAGCGGCTCGAAGCGATGAGGGATGCGATGGTTGATCTTCTCCTCATCTCCCTGTACGAACATGGGCCTTCAGTACCAATTGCAAACTGCCGACGTCGCCAGTGCGGACATGCAACGGAAATGCCGCACTGCTAGCGCCAATTAAACACTCACCCCTGTAGCAGATTTAGATATACATTTTGTGACCACCTTCTCATAACACTTTTTGTGACAAGTGTAGCGACAGTCTTCGCATTGGTATCCGACAGCATTGAGAAGGAACTCGCTGCAGAAAGCGCAGAGAATGATCTGGTAGAACTGTCGTTGCACGAATTTGTGCCCATTCATCTCGTGCACCTCGTCCTTGCGCTTTCGTACCGCGCCTTGACGGCCCAAACCACCGGGAGCGTCGAGAGGCCGTTTCCGCACGTTCTCCTTCACTAGAATCGACCAATGTCAGACGGGCTCAACCTCAAGGGTAGGCAAAGAATGGCAATTAGACATCGTACCGAAGTTGAGATGGAGAGCCAAAGCTCCGGCGGGTTCCACAGCGAACCACGCATCAATTCCTTCAGACTGACTGCTAGGAGCCATGGTGCCGGCGGGTGGTACACCGGTGTTGTTATTGAAGTTGAGCGGCGCATCCATGCCTGGTGGACCACCTCCTGGACCGCCGTACAGGTTAGCTGTTGGGCTGTCGCCACCCATCGCGCCTGCAGTCATCCATCCTCCTTGTCCAGTTTCCATCATGACCTTTTGACGCCGCAGAGCTTCGGCAAGGTCACTGATCTTAATCCAGAGCAGTCCGATGGGGACAGGGTGAGGCTCGCTGACTTGCTTGTCATAGATGGCGATCTCCACTTCGTTCGCCTTGTCAACAGGTATCTCAAAGTCTTCCATCCAGCGATCCGTCCGCGTTGGATGGGATCGCGCGTGTTGTGTTCCTTCGACCTTGAGCGTGACATACGTCTCCACAGCCTGCTTGGAGGATGATCGAGCCTTGCCGGACGTCACGATGGGCGCGTGTTCGAGCTCGCGAGCCGCTTTGAGGGTAACTTGAAGTTTACCAGAAAGGGGCTTCGCGCGTAAATTGTCCTTGCGCTGTCCATCGACGCCGAGAGCTACGAGAAAGCCGTGTTGGTGTATTCTTAGCCACGGAGCGATTCGCACGCACCACCTTCGTCCTCATCATCAGCATCATCAAGAACATGCAGAGTCTTGTATCGCTTGAGCGCTGTTTGCAACAATTGAATCTTCTTATCGCTCTCGATGCGCTTAGCTTCGGCATCCAGCCTCGATTTTTTATCGCCTTCTGCTTGGTACAACTTGGACATCTTGTCGATGCCGAACTTGTACTTCTTCTCGACCGTCAGCTTGAACTCGAGCTGATGGAGCATTTTAGCGATCTTAGCGGAAGTGTGTGGGGTGTCCGCCTTGATGAGATCGAGGTTTGAATACTGCTTGGACTTCGCGCTCCATGCATCGTTCGACGAGGGATCACCGCCCGTTGCCGCAGGGTCGCCGCCGCCTTGAGAGCGCGTATACCGATGACCGGGCTGCCCGCCGCGCGGTGATGTGGGCAATCCGGAGTGTGGCGAGTTCGGAGAGGCTAATCGCGATGGATCATTACCCTGAGCGAGCTGCATCTTGCGGTTCTGCAGCTCGCGCAGGGTGGCCTCGAAGTAAGAGAGTGACCGCTCGGCCTCTCGGATCTGGGCGTCGGTGCGGCGGAGGACATCCTGGTTCGTCGTGGCCTGGCGTAGCTGCTGGGTTGCCTCGAGCACCTTGCGTTCAGTCTGGATGCGCCTGTAGACATCCTGGATCTTCTGGTCCAGCTCGGTGCTCGCCTTTGAGGGTTCAGATTCAGCGGTGGCAAGCCGATCGAGGCAGCGGGTGGCGCACCATGGCTCACAAACGGTGTGACCGGGCTTGCGGGGAGCGGGGGAGACGGCGAGTCTTGCAAATCGTACCAGTCGCGTACTTGTCAGAGTTGAGGGTGCTGTGCCATCCAGTGCTGATATGCCCGATGCGGTTGCGATCCACGTGCGCGCTAGATAGCTTTCACCGCCACACTACGGGGTTTACTCCCGCCGGCCATGTCGACCAATAGCAAGTCCTATTTCGAGTCCGAGCGGGAGAGGCTTACCCTCGAGATCACCAAGGCATGTCTTCGTCGACATATTCGGGAGGGCTCGGGCTGAGCCATCTCTTCTCAGGGTTTCGAACAATTGCTCTCGTCCTCGAACGATCTGAACCGCAAGTTGGAAGAAGCGCTCGGTATGACGAGAGAATACGACAACATCGCGGAACTCTGGAACTCTTTCCACCAACTCATGCGCCAGAGCGGGAGCGGGCAGGGCGACAGCAATGGCGCGGAACGCGGCGCTGGACTGCCTGGTACCGGAGGTCATATCGTGAAAGAGTCACGCTCACAACCTTAACACGAAGCGCGCCACCATTCAGTAAGCTACATATTGCACCTCATCGATCATCTGCGAACGCGTACTAACATAATTCCATCGGGAGACGCCCCGCTAGTCATATCCCTCCTGCAGGAAATCCATCTCGTCTGCATTGTCGTCGAAGTTTAGGATATCGTGGTCTTGTAGATCAAAGACGTCATCGCTCCGGTCGCACGGCTTCCTTTCCCCGTGCTCGGTCTCAATATCCTTCGGGTCATCCGGCTGAGTCCCCCCAGGATCGGCATCCTCGACGAACACGCCCAAGTTGGTGTCGGCGCCCCCGTACGACTGGAAAGTCTTAAATGCCATCCCGAACACGTTATCCTGGGAATCGCCGCTTTCGTCGCCAAAAACCCAATGCATATCGAAGGCCAAGGGTTGGCGTATGAATGGCGTTTTGACGATACCGGTTTCACTCATGGCGTGGTCTTCGAAAAGCTCGAACAGGTCACCGTCTTGCGTTGCATTGTAGTTCCCGACATCCTGTCGGTTTGTAGCAGGGACAGCGACCGTGTCATGGTTTTGTATCAGCTCCTGATGAAATCGAATTAAGCTCGACAAGATACTCATGGATTACGATC
The DNA here is from genome assembly GCF_000264995.1 of Punctularia strigosozonata HHB-11173 SS5. NCBI lineage: Eukaryota > Fungi > Basidiomycota > Agaricomycetes > Corticiales > Punctulariaceae > Punctularia > Punctularia strigosozonata. The sequence continues at coordinate 2,182,088 of NW_006767434.1, forward strand.
TTACCTGTCTGGGTGGTAGCGGTAACAACGGAGAGGCGAAATGCACCGAACGGTCATAGCTACGTTGCCCGTGGTCCGGTTCAGAGAAGTCCTCGATACCAAGGTCAGAGTGCTCGTCGTCGCTAAAAATCATCATGTCGTCGAAATACGAGCCAATCGCAGAGGGCGCATTGGGACGGATTTCCCCAAGATCCAGAACGTCGCACGAGTTGTCGCCTTCGAGCCAGAATTGTTCTTCGAACCACGCTTGCACGGTGTTTGTGTCGTGCAGGCCATGAGCGCACCCATCGGCTCCTCCATCCTTGCCAAGAAGATCTGTAAGTCGATAGCCAGCCATAGATATGTTGCCCCCAGAGTCTGAAGCACCATCAGATGACGATCGCCAGTCCAGCACGTCATCATGTTGCTGAGATTGACTGTCCTCTAGTAAAGTGTCATGCGCCCCATAGCTATCCGCTGTATGACAAGGCAATTCTCCAAGCACGTCCGTATGGGCTTCGTGCATGCCAATCGGGGTGCCCTGCAAAATAATCGGCACGAGGAGCTTCTGTCATACCAGGGAGACCGACCTTGAAGCTCTTTGGTCGCACCGACTTGCGGAATAGCCTAATCATTGCAGAGCAAAGAATGTCAACTTCCGACCTTGGACTGGAAACTGACACCGATGGAGGCATTTCAACCTCGTCCACGGCACATGAACATTGGTATGCATATTCTGTGATTGCGGTAGAAAGCTGAGTTCCAGCTTTTTTGTTCTGTTTCTCGATTTCCTACGGCGCGGTAAGCGATGAAAGAAGTTCATTCGCCATACGAACGCACCCGTATGAGTTGCAGGGCTTCCTGTCGAAACCCCTCATTGTTCGAGCTACTGATGACCTTCATCACGGACCGACCGACGCGAGGGAACAGAGTCCGATCCTGGTCAAACCTCTAAGAATCCTTCAGCGTTCAAGCTGGTCATGCTACGGGATGTACTGTACGGTGCGCAATGATCCGAAGATCATGGGATATTGCCTACAAAGCGGAATCAGGATACAAGTTGCTTCCTTATTCAGCCCGTATCGTACCGGACAAATTGTTTAGCTATGACCTTCGGTAGCACCTGATTCATGACGCTCTCAAAGGGAAGCAGCAGTTTGGAGGCAAATGGATGTGAACCCTCTGATAAATCCCCTGTGAATATAGAAAACGCTGGACAGATGCGACCCTACCAGGTATTTCACAAGCGACGTTCCACGCATATATTAGCTTCATCGAAACCAGAGACACCACACCATTCTCGGTGAGAGAGCAATGCGCCGGGGTAAGTCGAACTGTGACACTCTAGCCAATCGTCCACGGGATTGCGCGGCGTGTCCACATACTTCTCACAGAAACGTTACCGCCATCCTTGTTGGCATTGGAGATAGCGGCGAGACCGAGCTCAGGAGCATTCTGTCGAGTTATAGAGGGTTATAAAGGTCACGCAGTTGTGGGCAGGACAAATCCCAGAGCATACAGCCTGCAAATAGGAGACCAGTCGACGCGCCAGCGCGGAATCTTCAATAACCGATGCCGATATCTTCTTCCTGTTCAGAGTGCCGGCCAGTTCAAGCTCTATTTCCGGTGACGCCGCAAGAATGTGAGAGCATATATCCGCTGGCAGGCGTCCTTTCGCGACATAAACCTTGTCCGACGGTGTGCCGGTCACAAGAATGTGGCATACAGTGAGCAAGAGAGAAATGCCGTCGGCGCAGCCGCGCACGACCGTTGAGCAAGAAAACGTCGGCATTGCGCCTGACGGATTTGATGGACGGAAGCAAAGGGGGGTGAGCGTGACGAAACGCGACGCGTCTCGCGCTAAAGCGTGACGACGCAGCGCGTCGTGCACGACTTTCTGATCCACCGTCCGTTCTACGCTTCAACATGTCTGAAGATCTGCGAGCGCAGGTGATTGAGGTGTTCGGAGACAGGTCAGCGCTGGACGACAAGCTCATCGAAGAATGTCCGTCGCCCCCGCGTTCCTCTCCTCTCACCGCAACCCTGACGTACCAACCCGTCAGGTATCGCTATGTGCAAGATGTTCAATCTCCCTCCCAAGGAGCTTTACTTCAAATGGGAGGCCATGAACTTCAACGCGCGCGCACGCGACTCGAGCCTGCAGACGTTCACCATGGACGCTGCCGCGCAGCTCAAACAACAGATCCAGCGTGATCTTCAGGCAGAGGCGACAAAGAACCGTATTGCGCAAGGACGCGCGAGCCTGACAGGGCGGATTAACAGAGGGCGCGGTACTGGCTTGCTGAATGTTGGGAGAAGAGCGGCGGGTCCCGGCGGGTCCCCGGTCAAAACCGAACCTGCGTCCGCTGTTGCTGGACCGAGTAAGGTGCGATATGTAGGGCCCGACATGGACGACGCGTCCCGGAAAACACGATCTTGTAAGAAATATTTTGGATCATGATCAAGATTGAATGCTGATGCCAGCCGACAGATCGCTACATGTACGAGAAGGTCCTTGAAAGGGGCAATGGTGCGTTTCGAAGTCCACTAAAGAAACACGTGTGCTCATTTCGGCGTAGTACTCGACAACAAGATTGATGATTTTGCCGAGCTGGTCCAATCACAGTACAATATAGCAGAACTAGGCGATCCTTCTGATACCAGCGGTGTACGTAGCTATCCCAATCTCCCACCTGTTGATGATGTTGAAGTGAGCACAACTAGGAAACAACCGTAGTCGGTAGAATAGTCCTAGACTTCGAATCTGGCTCCACTGGCGGCGTCAAAATTAACGAGGCGTCACTCGTCTTGGAGTCATCGCGCCTAATGGGCTCGGGCGCACGCGTGCCCTTGCGGTTCGAGCCGAACGTCAAGGTATGCCCCTCGCGTACCCCTTGTTCCAACCGTCATAAACATAGGACGTACAGATCAGAGGCTTCGTGAAAGGTGCCGGCGGCGCTGGCCTGTTCCCCGGTGCTCTGGTTGCCCTTCGCGGAACGAACGGCGGCGGCGGGTCGTTCACCGTTTCTGAGATCCTTGCGGTATGGCGCTCCCCATCGCCGAAAGCGATGTTTGCTCAACTTGAGCACAGAATCCTCCTCTTCCTTCGTCACGAAAGGTCAGCGTGAAGACGGAAGCAGGCGCTAACGACGGCTTTTCGATGGCCGTCGCCAGCGGCCCTTTCACCTCCGATGCTGACCTTAAGTACAAGCCGTGGCGAACCCTCCTCGACGCTCTGAAGCTCAGCAAACCTGCTGTCGTCCTTCTCGTGCGTCTCCCTTCCCGTCACATTCGCCGATATGTACTCATACGCCGGACAGAATGGACCGTTCGTCGACCTCTCACATCCACGCATACAGGATGGCGACATCGACGAGTCGCCCGCACAACTGTTTGCGCGTGTCTTCGTAGAGCCGCTCAGGGAGTTCCTCGACTCTTCCCCAGGGAGCATCGCGCTGCTCGTTCCGAGCGTGCGCGATATGGTCTCCGACCATGCGGTGTTCCCGCAAGCGGAGCTCTCATCGCACTTGTCCACCGACTCGGTGCGCGCTCTTTCCTTTCTGTATTCAGATCATCCTGACCAAGACGCGACGTGACACCAGAGGATTCGTCTGCTTCCCAACCCGTGTCGGTTCTCAATCAACGGTGTCTCATTTGGCACGACCAGCGTCGACGTACTCTTCCATCTCCGCAAGGAGGAATTCTTGAAGCGATGTGCAGAGGAGGTCGATCCCATCGGCGAGAGCGGCGCAAACGACGCGATGGCTAACTTATGTCGACACCTGCTCCACCAGCGGAGGTAAGGATTCGCCTTCGACTACGAAGGATACCCGACTGGCTGACCAACGCCGGGCAGTTTCTACCCGATTTTCCCGGTTCCGTTCGACATGGCGCACGAGGTCAACCTTGACGTGTCGCATTCGGCGCTGCTGGAGATCAAGGACAGCGCGCCGGACGTGCTGATCGTGCCCAGCCGACTGAAACACTTTTCGAAGGTATGTCTCTTCGTGGCTCAGCGAAATCAGGTTGAGACAATCTGTTGCGAAGGTGCTCGCCGAGGCTGGCGTGACAGCGGTCAATCCCGCGTTCGTGAGCAAGGGCATGTACGCCACGCTCGCCGTGGACGGTCCCGCCGCCGCCACAGGGCCTGAAGGGATCAAGGTGAACATCGTACGGTTGCCACAGGACGACGCCTCTACTACGAAATAAGACCATTCTGTCGTGTCGTTTGACCCACGGCTGTCAGTGCAGACGTGGAGCGGAGATCGTCCGGATCATAAATGTGGCTTATTCGAGGCAGAGAGCGCACATCTGTCATGCCCGGATCTGCGCCGATGGCTGGTCCGGGTACAAGACAGTGCGTGCAGGGGCAAGTCTGCGACGGTGCCGCATGGCACGCTCCTTCATTGCGATGCTTCAAGGCGATGTGATGGACGGTGAGATTACGTGCGGCACGAGCGTCCGACGTTGCTGTATGTATACTTATCGTATATATTATATGCATGTTCTACAGGCGCACTGCCTTCGTAGATATTGCCGCAGTGAAATGGGGAACAAGGAACAAGCTAACTGTCATCAGCATACATCGTTGCGAGCAGCCAGAACTGTCCAAATGCGAAACCCAAGCCCGTATCCCAATCGAAGATAAAGCACCACCGGAAAGGAAGCAAATTGATGTGTATATATGCTGCGCGGTCTCTAGTCTCGAAAGCGTCCATCTAATGCTCCACGAGAGGGCGAGGAGACTAGGGCGTGCTGTCCCATCTTGATATGGGCTTCTCGCCGTACACCGAAATTTTCGGGACGTACGACGCCGCCGCATCTATCTCGCGCTCGAAATCGATGCTTCGGAGGAATCGGTATGCGGCCATGCACCCCGCTGTCAACAGGAGCTCTTTGAGCATCCGAGCGTCTCATGGATTTGAGCAGGCTACACGTACAGATTTCGATACCCCAGAATACGAGGCGCACGACGAGTGCGATGTAATTTGCGAGCGGCTCGGCTCCGATGGTCGAGCGCCGGAAGAGCTCGACGAGATACCATATACTGAAGCCGAGCGAGAGCACGAAATGGAAGACGAGAATGTTGGAGTAGGCAGACGCGAGAGTGCGATCTCGTCGACATGCGGCGACGAAGCTGCAGAAGTGAACGTTCCCATGAGCATAGGCCGTGCAGCGGATATCGAGGATGGCGACATACCCCACGATGGAGATGACGGCGTAGGCCGTATGCAGGATCGCCATCGAAATCGTCAACGCCTTCCATATCGTGCTCATATCTTTCACCGCCAGACACGCGTTGACGATCGCGACGTTACCTCCGGCGTTACATGAAACTAGTCATTTGGTGATTCAGAACCCGCGTGATGAACTTCGCGTTCCATCTCGACGCACATGAAAGAACTTTCGGGTTGAACAACGATATCCACTGTACGGCCGCCACGAGGCCGGATATGAGCCCGGCTAATGTCGAGTTGATGAAAACGCCGGTTCGGGCAGAAAGGCAGCAGCAGTACAGGTGCTTCGGGTTGTATTGAGCCGTCATGACCCCAGACGCATGCGGCTTCCTTGAGCAATTGTGAACGGTTCCTCAACGTCTAGTCGAGATCTCGCAGTCCGGTACGGATGAAGATGGAAAGTTACTAGGGGGCAGGGAAGGCGAATAGACGAAGAGGAGGCTCAGCCTAGGGAGTTCTCGACGGGTCGCCATGTCTTATGTATGCGGGACTGGTGGTGAGAGACAGAACCAATGGGAAGGGACATGCGACGTGCGACGTTCGAAAGCGAATCACAGCGGTCGTGATGGCCACCGCCGGCGTCCCTCGAGAGCGCCCACGGACGGTGGCGGTGTTCTCTGACGTCGGCGCCTGGCACCCTGCAAGCGTCCGCGTGCGTTTACGATCCGCAACTTTAGCCTGCGATGCCGGACGAGGAGACGCGCGCGCGGAAACACAGACACGGCGACAAGGACAAAGACAGATCCAAGAAGCGCCACAAGCACGACGATGCTCATCGCGACCGCAAGAAGAAGCGCAAGGACGAGCACCAGGGCCTGCGCGTCGTCGACGACGATCCCGACGACGATTCCATGTGGGTGGAGAAGAACATCGACATGGACGGCGAGCGGGTACGCTACACTATTGCACAGCATAGACCAAATCCCCAAACGAATAACCGTGCAGCCTCTAGCGACTGATATACCCACCGCCGAGAGCCTCGCCCTCACCTCCAACGCTACCACTGTCCCCCCTGACGCCAAACTCCCCCCTCCCGTGGTCCAGGAGACGCCGCTGAAGCGCGACGAATGGATGCTGGCCCCACCGGTAACACCTACCGTTCCCGGCGCAACCACCCGCACGCACGCGGAGCCCGGTTTCGAGTCCTTCACCGAAGACTTCGGCGAAGCAGAGGGCAGCAAGCGCACCCTCGGCGGATCCGTCGACTTTTTCTCCAGCATGGGGACCGAGCACCGACCGAAGAAGCCGGCCGAGGACAAGCCAGACCCCGACAAGGCAGGCCAATCCCTATCCGCGATATGTTGCCTCTGTGCTGACTTGTTCACAGCCCAAAATAAGCTCGCGCGAGCTGAATACGCAACTCGTCGAAGGCAAGCCTCTTGACCAGTACACCGCCCCCACGCCCTCCAAATCCACACCCGGCGGGCCCGGCTCGCAATGGCGCATGATGCGTCTCCGGCGCGTATACGAGACCGCCGAGGAGGAGGGCAAGTCCGTCGAGGAGGTTGCGCTCGAGCGGTTTGGGAATCTGGACGCGTTCGAGGAGGCGAAGGAGGAGCGGCGGATCCTCGACGAGCGCGAGGAACGGCGCGGGCGCAGGGGTGCGGGCGGCAGAGGCGGCGAGTCGCGCTCGAACACGCAGACGCCGGTGGGAGGGGCGAAGGAGCGATTCATGTTCACGCATCCCGGCGTGGACGGGTTCGGGAGCGGCGGGTCCTCGCGCTCGGGGTCGTTCCGCCGCCCGGGCGGGTCCGGTGATCCGTCGACGGGACCAAGCGCGCCAGGGACGCCTACACCAGGACCTGCGCCCGGCAACATGCCGCGCATGGGCTCGCATACGGGCACACAGTTAGCGCAGACGCACACACCGGTTCCGTCCGTGCTCACGCCTAAGGCGCTGCTCGTGCAGCACCAGCAGAAGACGCAGCGGCGTGCGCTCAGCCCAACCAGCCTGAACAAGTTGCAGGCGAAGGTGTTGAGGGCGAAGCTCATGAATGCGCCGGATGCGAAGAAGCTCGAGGAAGAGTACGAGGCGGAGATGCGGCGGGCGAATGGAGACGACGGGGATGATGGGGACGACGGCGGGCAGGATGTGAGGACGGAAGTCCAGGTGTTGCCAAGCTTGGATGGAAGAGGGCGGTTGTACGATACGGGCGCACCAGGGTCATCTTCCAAGGATGATAGGCCGCCACCACCCGGTAATCGGCGAAAGAAAGAGAAGGTATCTTCCAACCCTACGGTTTCCTTACAGTCGTTGCTCATCTGGTGGAATCAGGTTGAGACACGCGATCCAAAAACTGGAGAGATTGTACGGTATAACGCCGACGACGATACGCTTACGCTCGGTGATATGCTTCGGCAAGAGAAGTTTGGCGCGGGCGCGTCTGATCAGAAAGACATGGACGTCGAGTTCGCGAAACAGATCATGACCGACGGCGGCTTCACAGTGAGCGGGTTCTCATTTCAAGCATTGGTCGTATCTGATCGCTGTCACGCGGTATGTAGAACGACCTCGACTATATCGACGACAATGCGGAAAAGCTTGGCAGGAAAAAGATGCGGAGCGACGCTATGAAGCGTCAATTCGCCATCAATGGTGCGAGACATGCTGATCATCGTTCTCCTCCCCCTGCGTTGACACCTTGATCAGATTACAAGCGAACACAGAAAGTACTCGCGACGTGTCCATTCTGCTTTGGAGAAGACGATTCGCCGCCACAGGCACCCGTAGTGGCGCTCGGCACTCGGGTATATCTCTCACGAACGTTAAACGAGGAGCTCGTAGACGGGCATTGCCTTATCGTACCGATTCAGCATCATTTGACTATGTTGGAGGGCGACGACGATGTGTGGGATGAAGTCAAGGTGAACCCACACATGCATATCGACGCGTTTACAGACGCTGAGCCCTTTGATAGAATTTCATGAAGTGTTTGATGCGAATGTTTGCTGAGCAAGATAAGGGTGTTGTCTTCTACGAGACAGTGCTCAGCTTGAAGCAGCAGAAACATACATTCATCGAATGCGTGCCTTTGCCTTGGGAGCAGTTCGAAGAAATCCCAGGTTATTTCAGGGTGCGTCAATGTCTCAGCTTGTCCATCTCCCCACTTTACCATGCCACTGTACGCCGCCGGACACGCCGGGCGGTCTCCCATGCACGTTGCGCATTGTGGCGGCGAACGCTGCGGATTCTACATCCTTCCTAAGCACTTCCAGTGGGTCACTTTCGGATGCGACGCTCTGCTAATCTTTGGTGCATCCGCAGGAATCGATTCTCTCATCAGAGCTCGAGTGGTCGCAGCACAAGAAGCTGATCGACTTCTCCGCGCGACCGGGTGGCTTCAGGCGTGCGATGGTGCCCAACCTGCCGTATTTCATGGTTCAATTCGACTACAAGGGCGAGAAGGGATACGGGCATGTGATCGAAGGCGTTAGTGAAGGCGACAAGGCGCCGGAGGAGGAGGGTGGGTTGGACGAAGGCGAGAAAGGCGGTGGCGAGTTCCCGAGGTACACCCTGGTTTTACTGAATGGGAAGCATCCGACTCACAGCGTGTATGATGCAACAGGTATTTTGCCGGGGAGATCATTGGCAACGTACTGGACATCGAGCCGAGAAAGTGGCGCAGACCGCGGAGGATCGAATTTCGCCGGAACAAGGAGCGGGTGGTGAACTTCAGAACGATGTATCAGAAGTTTGACTGGACGGGGATGATTGAGGGTCGGCCGTGATGGGGATGCAACACTACTGTGTTTCACTGTAACTGTACGACTGTACGAATAGCCATCCAAGACGCATTGGATAGGGGTGTGGAGGAACCTCGCGTGGGCGACGTGTGCTGAATTTAGACTGTCGCCATATCGTGGTTCGGAAGATGCCGTCATCGACGTCGACCCCGCATTGGCTAACCGTTCGACATGATCGCCGGCGTATGGGCCGTTCGTCCTGCTGCAGCTAGCTGCGCTCGCCTTAGACCCATTAGGCGCATCTCGTACGGAAGGCTCTTGACGACGCTATCTCGCTCACAAGATGCCCCTGTCGAACATCTCAGACGGTCCTACCTCTACGGTGCGCACCTGCTAATCAACACCGGGAGGCACCGTAGCTGACTTGCGAAACGCTCAGTCCCTACATCGTCCCAGAAGATGCTGATGAAGTCGTTGACGTCTCAAACGGATGTCATCATATATGATCTCGAGGATAGCGTCTCACCATTCGATAAGGACACGGCAAGGGAAAGGTTAGAAGGCTTCTTGACCGTACGTTTCGACCTAAGCCACAGTCCGCAATACCTGCTGCGTGCTTACCCAAGTATGCTATGTCCAGGATGGCAGCATAGTAGCGAAGCTACCACAGTCCCATCGAATCGCCGTTCGACTGAACGCGTTAGATACCCCGCAGTTTCAATCAGATATCCGACAAGCGGTGCGCGGACATTCGTGGTCATCGACGCTTGCGGTCATGCTCATACGCACATCATGTAGCTTGCATTGCCGGCTATTGGAACCCTGGTTATGCCCAAGATTCATTCTGCTCGGGACTTAGACCACGTTTCTCGCGAGATATATGCCGCCTCGAGACATCATCCAGTATCTGCCGGGGTGGCGTCGCCCATCAGGGTCGTTGCCAGTATTGAAAGTGCAAAAGGCCTTTGGAGTGTTGGGGACATAGGCGAGTCATTGAAGACGACACGGTGGTCTCAGTGGTAATGATCATATCGTACGTATCATGCAGCATCGTGGACATCAGAGTACGGACCTTCGCTGGGAGGAAAGCTCAGCGCGCTGCTTGTATGTGTTGTCACCCTCGGGCCTCCGTTGACCCAACACTTACCGATTCTTTCTCAAGTTCGCCGCTGAAGATTGTAAGGTTCCATCACCTAGGATATGACCGTCTCTGATTGTTGAACCCCTTAGTTTGCGCCGACACCTCCATTGTGCGCACGCGGTCCCGCTCCGAGCTGTTATATGCGCGATCAAGGATGGTAATTGCGGCGAAAGCATTTGGCCTGGAGGCTATCGATATGGCGAGCGTTCTACTCCCTTGTTCGCGCGTTCGTCATCCTAACATTGTTGACCCTCACAGGTATGCGTGAATTACAAGGACAAGGACTATCTTCGAGATGAATGTGAGGATGGACGGCGACTTGGGTTTACCGCCAAGGTAAAAATCAACTTCAAAGGTGTTGTACTAGGCTCACGCTTTGGTTTAGCAAGCCATACACCCGGATCAGGTTGAGGTTATCCAGACAACCTTTGTACCTACAGAAAAAGGTGAGCTGAGATGACCGTTGAGACACGCATCCTTGGGTTTCTAACGTGGGCGGCGGAACAGAGATCCTCAGAGCGGCCAAGATCGTGCATGGTATGGCTAAGGCCCATGCCTCCCAAATCGGCGCAATAGGGCTAGATGATGGAAAAGGTGGAAAGGAGATGATTGACGCACCCATGCTCAAGCAGGTCTGTCTGTTTCCATTGTTGTTGATTGAATACGCAATTGCTGACCTTCGTTCTTAGGCAAAGAGGATCGTACAGATCGCCAGGGCCGCGGGTGTTAGAATTCCAGATGTCTCATGACCGGGAGGATCCCAGACCTGCGATACGCTGCCGCATTGTATCTTACGTTGTGACAGGAAACGAGCGGAGTACCGTTCAGGCTCGATTCAGATTCTTGAATGCGCGTTTCGACCGGACATGAACGTTATGGTCAGTGCCGCTTTCCAGAACACGACTTCCTCGCGCAGGCCCTCCATGCAGGTCAAGACGTTTATAGCAATTATACTAATGGTTGATGTACGTTATGCAAGTTAATACAGTGCTTCGGGACAAACGAATGTGGGTGTCGCAGGTGCTATGCCAATCTGGCACTATGAAACTAACAGTCCGGAACGAAGTACATGCATGTCCTTGATGCTCAAGGTGCTGAAGAAGTTGACGAGATCACAAGTACAAAGAAAACGGAGACCACGTTCGCAACAACATACATCTCGATGAGGGTATCCAAGCTGACACAGAGAGCATCCCAGAAGATGCAATGTAGAATCCAGATTCATGGAATAGCCACCAGCCCGGCACCAATAGCTACGCAAAGCAGCGCCGCAACCGCCGCACTCCGGATGGTAATCTCCCACTGCGCCCTTACGATGACGGGCGAGAGCACGCGCGTGAGCGGCGCTTTAAACGCGGGCACAGACAGGAACAGCTCCTTGTGGTTCTTCTCGATCTCCGCCGCATCCTGCGGCTGCGAGTGCGGGCAGGATGGACAGTGCGAGATCGCACGAGACCACTGCGAGTCTGCTGTGCGAGGACGCGAGTCGGCAGTGCGGGGGCGCGAATCCGCGGTGCGGGGGCGTGAGTCGGCGGTGCGAGGGCGCGAGTCGGCGGTGCGAGGGCGCGAGTCTGCAGTGCGGGGACGGGAGTCGGCGGTACCCGGACGACTTCGCGAGTCGAGAAGTCGAGGTCGTCCGGAGAGCTGGACGAGGCTCTCAGACAGCGGCAACGGGTGGTCTGAGGAAGTTGCGTCCTGATAGAGCCCTTTCTTCCACAACAGCCCTCGACGCCACCAGGAGCGCGCAGTGCTAGGCGCGGTAGGCGGCGCTTGAGCCCCAAGCCCCTTTTCAGGATCGGCGGTATTCCTCTGCGCATAGTTGCCGCTGCTGAGCGACGTGCCCTCCGTCCACGGAACAGATGGTTTGATGCTGCGCGGTTTCTCCTCGATAACGTGTTCGCCGGGGGAGCATCCACATCTGTCGCCCACCATCGACGACGATGCGAAAGCCTCACACCGGCAGAGCACGTGTCTCGGGGGCAATGCGTCGAAGTCAAAGGTCTCGTGCGACAATGTCCTGGGGTTTCGCCCAACGAACTCGTATTCGCTATCATCCTCGCTGCTATAGTCCCATGGTCGGATGAAGCCAGCTGTACGCCATTGCTGAGCGATGGCGGCAGCAGGGGATTGAGGGACGGATGACTTCTTTCGGCTGCTTGAGGGATCATCGGACAAGTCGGCGTCAGCCTCGTGAGGGGGCACGAAGGAACTGGTGAAGGGTACGGGGACTGGGCTATATCTTCCCTCCTTGGGAACGGTGGTCCCGTTGCCATCGGTGGTCAGTTGAGGACTACGGTCATAGAACGGACCGGAAATCTCGATGTGCATGGCGGGATTGGTATCGTATTCCGAAGATATCGAAGGCGCGGAGGAGGAAACACTAACAGTCGAGCAAGCCGTGGAGGAGCGTGACATGGAAGACAGACTACGCTTGTGCAGAGGTACGCCGGTGGAGGTCAATGGGGTCAGGGGTGCAAGAGTTTCGGGAGACAACGGTGAATGTGGAGGTGATTGTATGCGGACCCGCCGAGGTTGCTGGAGATCTGTTTTCGCTGCATCGGAAGCCGCGAGACTGGCAGTTTGACCTTCCGACAGGTGCGCCGGTTTCAGCGAGGACGCTCTTGGACGGTCAGTCCGTATGGGCGGCACATGTATTCCACGTCGAGCCTGCAAGGGCTCCGTATGGGCTTCCGGTGGTATAGCCAACTCTAGGGCGGGCGGAACCTGTGAAACAAATGACGAGGGAGCTCTGCTAGGAACCGGTGCCCGTAAAGGTAGAGGCTGCGGAAGGCGAGTTATTGGCTGGATAGCTCGAACCTTAGCTTTCTTGCTCCGAGCAGGCCTGTAGAGCTCAAAAGTTCTGAGCTGTCGCAGATCGCCGAATACCCAGATCATCATGCAGACGCCATGCAAACTGGCGATAAGGATGAACAGGCCTAGCCACAAACCCGGAATTGCCGTCAAACGGATCCAACGGTTCTCGATCTGCGTGAAATTGACCGAGATGGGAGCTACTGTGCCTAAGATAATGAAGAATAGAGCGCCTGCATGCGAGAGGTTAAGGAGAGAGCTGGGCTCCGTGACTACACGTTTACGCACCGGCTAGTCCGCAGAGCGTCCGGCGATTGCCGACATTGTAGTACGCGGCCAGTACGAATCGCTTCAGCGATCCGTCCAACTTGGTCTCGATCTCCCGTAGCAAGGACGAGAAGATAGCAGGGTCTGGATGCGCAGCAGAAGGGCTCGTGGAATCTTGGCCATATAGGGCCATGCATTCTCGGATGGGTGAAAATACATCGCTAGAAAGGTCGAGAAAATACGGAGAGGGAGGCGAGAAGAAGGTCTCCTTCGCTCGTCCAAAGAATTCAGCGAGCTGCAGAGTCGCGGTCAGATGGGCAGGTCTTTCACGGGGAAACAGAGTTTACACACCTCAGGGGAAAGGCGGGCCTGGATCGGCGTGCGATAATGGCTGTACTTTGTTCGGGGAACGTCGCCCGGCGGTGAGTCCAGGTCGGTCGTTGGGCTCGGCGGAGGGTTGTCAGGTCCACGAGAGTCCAATGAGGATGAAGACCGCCGGAAGGTGGGATTGAACGTGATCAAAGCGGGAGCATGACCCCGCGTAGAAGATGCCTTGCAATCCTGTACCCATGCGTTATATCGGGCGGTGTACTCACGCAACCAGAGTACGAAATAGAGGTTTTCGGGACAGTGCTCGACGAACAGTAGCCATTCCTCGACTGTGTGCACGCACTTGACGTCAAACGGACGCGTTTTCTGGTGAAAGAAACGGAGCTCACAGTCCTTAAGGCCAATCGGAGGAAGATGTTTTCCAGATATAAGGTCCTCGAGAGAGATACGGTAATGTGGGGTGATGCCAAAGGAGCGTACTTTGCCTTCAGCTCGCGGAGGATGGGCAATGCGGTGCTGCCGGAAATCGTCAGTCCAAGACGACCGGTCTGAAGAGTCAGTCAGACGTACAGGGAGGGATGAGAGAGACTTGAAGCGCAATATCAGAACACGGTTTGCAGCGGAATGGAGGGTGTCTCACCAAAAGGGACAACCTGGTAGCCTTGGGCTGGTGTTGAAGGTCGAATTGTCGCTGGGAGGCGCGGCCACCGGGAGACCAGCCGGTCATGGACGGACGCCAGGAGAGGCGGGCGGGGGTGTCGTGGCTCTCGCAGAGCAGTTCGAGCTCAAGAGGGAGGGCCATGACACGCCCATGACAGCTGCCCGCTCATTTATCGAAGAAGACATTGCTGCAGCCTCTACGTTCCAACTCCGATCGGGTGTGGCTGAGGGACCATCCCGATGCCGACGCCCCGGGTGCTCGGCACAGCGATCAACAATTGTGCATGCTCTTCTCCGCTTTACCACTTGCAGTCACAGTATTCTGAGACAGTCCATGCGCTATAGCATGGCTATCGTCCGAATATCATCCTCCGACGCGTTCGAATACATATCCTGCGGTTGCGCGGAACGCTCGCCGCATTCTGGGGTGTGTGCACGAGGAAGCGTCGAATCACAGATAAATATCGCTATTGACGTTTTTGAACAGACGTGGGGATGGGAAACCGTCCGGAAATGGACTAGCAACCCCGGCATCCGAGGATGTCGTCCTCGAGTTCCTCGAGATGGAACCGCACGCTCTCTTGATCAAAAACGTCCGACTGGCTCACCATTCAGCCAGCTCGCCGGATCTCTTCAATGTGCTCTGCGTCGGGGGTGTGGTTCACAACGTATCGCTACAGGCTGCTGCGGACCCTGGCCAAGGACACGCGGGGGAGGCCAAGTCGGGTGCGGACGTGGTAGACGCCGCCGGCGGTATCCTGCTGCCATCGTCAGTATAATCCCCACCTTATGTGCGAACGAATTCATTCCGTCCTCCAAGATTGTGTCATTCCCATATCCATCTTGACAAGTGTTTCCTGCTGGAAAAATGCGACCCTTTGCGATGCGGGTACGTGCATCTTCGGCCTGATTGCAGCGTCTGGGGCTGACGGGCGCCTCGCACAGCGACTTCCAAGAAGCCCTCAAGGTTACGGCAAAAGCGAAGGCCCGTTTCCCTTACGACATTGAGGCTATCTATGCTCGTGGGAAGCGACTGATCGTCGAATCTGTTCAATGCGGCGTCACGTCCATGCGAGCTCATGTCGAAGTCGATGAGACCGTCCGCTTCGCCTGCCTCGACGTGGCTGTGAGGCTCAAGCAGGAGTTCAAGCAAGTCTGTGACATTCACATCGCCGGTGAGCGGTCTCCGCATAATAAACGTGGGGCCAATCTGCTCATCAATCTCTCCCATTTACAACAGTGTTCGCGCAAGACCCGCTCTATTCTCCGGCAGATGTTCAGAATACCGAACCGGTGAACTCTACCTTGCTGGCAGAAGCAGCGGCCCGGGACGGCGTCTCCGCCATAGGCTCAGCACCCTATGTCGAGACCTCCACGGACCTCGCACGGCGCAACATCTCGCGGTGCATCGCTCTCGCACTCGCGCACGGACTCCACCTCGATTTCCACTTGGACTACAACCTCTCGCAAGAAGCTGACCCGATGATATACGACGTCATCAGCGAGCTGCGTCTGCGCCCCTGGGACCTGACTAAACGCATCACCATTGGGCACGCCACCCGCCTCGCGCTATTCCGTCACGATGAATGGCGAGAGCTTGTCCACGCTATCGGGAATTTACCCATATCGTTTGTCGGGCTACCGCAGAGCGACCTATACATGATGGGACGCAACGCGGGAGAACGCGGCCCCGGGATGCTCGCCGTGAGAGGAACGCTCAATACACCGAGTTTGTCCGGAGAACACAATCTGCGTATCGCCATGTCGGTGAACAACGTTCAGAACGCGTTTACACCACAAGGTTCTGTCGATCCTCTTGGGCTATGTCCTCTGGCAATCGCCGTGTTCCAGGACGGCACCGCGAAGGCCTGCGAGGCGTTGTTGGTCAGCCTCATTCATATGCCGTATCGAACACGATCTCAGTGTTCATTCATGGCCCTCCACAGCGGTCTGTCACTATTGCCTCGAAGCACGCCGTGGGCGAAGCCGACGTTCCCGCAGGCCTCGCGCCTCAAGTAGCCGACCGGGCAGACTTCGTCATCTTACACGACAATGATAGTGTGCAGAGCGCGGCGTTAAGCCCAAGCTACGCCCGTACTACGATTAAATCTGGGACTTTGGTCGCACAACGGCGCACTAGCAGCTATATCCGAACACAATGAAGCACAAATACACAAGCGCTCATGCGCCCTTTTCCAACATCTTCCGAGGCGTCACTTCTCTGTCAACGGCGTAACGGAGATCGCGCCACGTCACCGCACAACCTTCGCAAGAATAAGCATCGTGTGCGGAACTTGTCGGCTCTTTCTGCATCCTACCCGCCCTCATTCAATGATGCCAACAATACGTGGATAGGATTATTCTCTTTTCGCACATGGGCATGCTTCCAGAAACCCGGAGTGTGCACCCGCGCCGGACGTGTAACCGACAAGTTTTGCACGGAGCCGAACCGTGGGCGATGCTCGCACACTCGCCGTAATCACGGCGGGATCCCGCCCTTCGCGAAGCAGTTGGATAGAACTCTACGTGCCCTCGCATAATCGTCCACGGGAGGCAAAACGATTGAGCAAGCCGTCCTTATCAATCCCGCGCCATACTATTTCGTGAACGGTTGCGCGGTCGACTTGATTGGAGGAGCCAGGCTTGCGTGAGCCCGAGATGCAGCAACATGACTCAGCCTGGGACAGTTCCGCTTCGCGACATCTCGTCAACTGATTCTCGCTACAGCTCTACCCATGACGCTCCCTTCAGCCTCATCGAACCAATGCTTTTTACACGTTTCTGTGCTCGATGCGGGGACGGTGAACCCCCCCCCCCCCTTTTTTGAGATGATCATTCCAGGGGCGACGGAGACGGTTTTCGTACCTGCACTGTCTTTCCTCTTGCGGCACACCTCTTCGGGCTCTACTGTTGTCTTTGACCTCGGCGTACCCGTGACTATGTGAATCTCCCTTCGAGGACAGTCGACGTTATCCACAAGTACTTCACGGCGAGTATCCCCAGTCCGCCGCGGAGTGGCGAGGCGGAGACCACTGGTCTTTCAGAGGACGGCTGATGCACGCTGATCAAGAAGCTGCACGCGCGACCGTGCAGCGCATTGCAGCGCTTATGACTGCAGATTCGAGGGTCAGAGTGGTCCTTGCGTATGACCGGGGATAGTGGGAGGCCAATCGAGGAGGGGAAGGTTACTAGCCCGGGAAGACACCGGTCCTATAGAAAGCGGGTAAGTCATTTTAAAATTACACATGCATCCAGTCGTTGAACTGAAGGTTGAACCAGCTTTGGCTAGTTCTCTAAGCAAGGACACGCGTAATGCTTTACCCGTCCTACTGTATCCGGTTGCGCTCATTTCCGACGTGATGACAGCATTCCCCGCAATTCAACGACATGTTGCTACTCTCACGTATTTACACAGGGGAATGCGATTGGACTGGACTCTTGAAAAGTATTGTACGAACGAATATATAAAGCAGAATCTGAAAATTCGATGCGTTACCATACTTCATGCTACCTAAAGCCATCTCAACTGATCCAACTCTTGTCAGACCATCAAAGACCATCACACGGCAGTGAATGTCCATGTCCCTCCCATCTCACAATCACCAACAGACCTACTGTCGCGTCTCTGCGCTCGAAGCAGGGATTCTGAGCATCCCTCTCGGCCGTATCTTGCAAGGTGGCCAAGGAAATGTTATCGTCCCTTCTTTATCCTTCATTCTCCAGCGCTCCTCCTCCAAGGAGACCGTTATCTTTGATCTTGGAATCTGCGAGGATTTCCAGCGATATCCGGAGTCGGTGACCTCGCGGATTCAACGCGGTTTTCAACCCATGTCGGAGTCTCTGAGTAAAGGTTCTGTTCTTCCGAGTTCCGTTGACTATGTGATCCTAAGCCACCTACATTGGGGTACGTCGTGCGCCAACTCACCAACTTTGTACCCTGAGAGCTGAAGTGAGGTAATCAGATCATATCGGAGATCCCGCACCGTTTTCCAATGCCACATTCATTGTTGGGGCGGAGAGCGCTTCCATGAACGACCTTGGCTTTCCGACTTCGCAGCCGCTAGCAGCATCTGAGATGCTCCCAAAACACAGAACCAGACTCGAGCGGGCGGATACATGGACACCATTGGGCCCTTTTCCTCGCGCATTCGACATTTTTGGGGATGGAAGCATCTACATCGTCGACGCCGCAGGACACTGTCCTGGTCACATAAACTTGCTGGCACGGACGTCCGCAGATGGAGGTTGGATCTTCCTCGCCGGGGACAGCGCGCACGACAGACGCCTCATTACGGGAGACGGTGAGATGGCGACGAAAGTCGGCGTAGAGTGCGCCGCACCGATCGCCCATCTGCATCGTGACAAAAGCCTAGCAGAAGCGCATATCGGTCGTATTGCGCGTCTCATGGGAGAGCCACGTGTCAGGGTCCTTCTAGCTCACGACAGGGAGTGGTTCGAGGCTAACGTAGGCGGTCCATCGTTCTGGCCTGGGATTATCCCTACACTCTAGTTTGCAGCGAAGTCGATTGTCTGGTGGAGGTCAACAGCCAAGGACTGTACCTCCATGACGCTATGCATACCATGGTGCCGGTTAACATAGTGCGTATCCTGTGGTTTTTGGACCGTACTCAAGTTCGTTTCCTGTCCCCAGCCCAAGCGACCGGTGTAGGTCTTTTTGGGGACCAAAGTAATGATGCTATCAGCAACTGACGGCATGTTAGCTCTAACAACTACTTTACAGTAGGTCAGGCTGGCCTACTACCGGTGTGGGACTTGAGGATCACTTTACTAACTTCCACGGAGCCTGAAATTGCGACTGTCCTGTCCTTTAGGCCTCTAGGGGCCGTGCGCGGCATTCTCATCACCCTACCTACGTAGGGGTCCGGTCGAACTTGCGGCGGTGGATCAAGTACGGTAGCCCGGGAGCAGCAAAGCTATAGAGGTATCCAAGACGATTGAGGTTGAGTCGACAGATCCACCGTGGACGACAACATATGTCGCCGAATTCTGCTGGATGTCGTCTAGTGTGTGGCTGTAGGCTGATGCTATGTTCAAAGTCCCGAAGGGCCCGGGAATTACTAGAATGTTCTGAATACACCTCGATGTATCTGGAAGCTCTTAATAGTATACGGTCGCCGTAGCACCTCGCAGCAAGGCGCAGCCAGCTGAGTATAAATCGTGAGTGAAACGAGCCCAGGCTTTCAATACACCAGAACCCCCTAGCCTGTCATACACCTGATGTCCACTGAACAAGATCAGGCCAGTACTGTGGACGAAGTAGGCACATGCGCGTGCGGTAAATCCAGCATCACGATTAAAGGCGGCTTTCCTACGAACAAAACAGGCATAGTCTGCTACTGTACAACATGCCAGAAACTCGGAGGCGGTTGTGAGTCGCTCAACGATGGATGAAAGAGTCGAAAGTTGAAAATCCTCAGTCGGCACATACGTTACAGGATTGCCGAGGGAATCGGTTGCGGTAGCGGGAGATGAGGTCAAGACTTGGCACAACCCTGGAAAGAGTTCCGGTAACCCCGTGGACATGCTATTTTGCGGCGAATGCGGTTCCAATCTGGTTGGTTATCCCGCCCATCATCAGCAAGCCTTTGTCAAGCTTGCTCTGTTCGGAAACAAGCTGAAACCAGGCCTCGAACTGTACAAGGACATGGTACCCGGTGAGTTCGATTCGAATTTGTCCTGCATGTTTACAACTGGGTTGACTCGGAACGCAGAGTTTGTCCCGTCTCTATTGAAGGAGAGTTGAGGATTTACTGCATGTGCACATTGCACAGCAGTAGAGTACTTTCGCAATTCGTGTCAACCCTGGTTGGAACTTGCAATTGGCGATGGTGTATAGTCGGGGCGGGTTCTTGTGCTATGGGCGAACTAGGGTATGTAAGAGCCGTAAGTAGACCTGTACGGGTCCACGTAGTAGCGCCGTTAGAGAGTCTTATTACTTGTGTATATAGTGCCATTTAGTCAAACTCGCAGCGCGAATTGCCACTTGAAAGCTTGAAGTGAAGGCCGGAATCATGTTGGGAGAAACATAGCCACCGATGCTTGAAACGCGGTCCACGAGGGTCCACGGCCCGCACGACGCGTCCACCAATTTGTTGTTTCATCTGGCATATCTTCAACAGAGCAGAGCTTGAGCTCTCCAAGCCCAGCGCCACATCTCTGCTCAGCGGATCTCGTAACATCACACCAGACCAGACAATTACCAGGCATGCCATCACAACAACGATCCATCTTACCGGACCCGCCGTCTTTCATGCCCAGCCCAGATCCAAGCACTATCATAGTGCCAGGAGTCGACCCTAATGGCCCAGTCATGGAGCAAATCGAGAAGATAGATCAACTCATAACTGTGCGGCTACAGGTACGCGCTGAATTTGTGTTGGGCACAAGAAACATCGCTCAGGCAACACAATGCGTCGTTTCAGCAAGTAGACGCGAACATCGCGCGTATCAATCATATACTCGCCGACCGAATGCTTCCTGCCATGAAGCGTTTCTCTATATCGATGCAACCTGCCAGAGAGGCGGCTGATGTACGCGACAGTACTTCGTCCTTGGCGGTTTCTTAACTGGCACATTGTAGTTCTGGGTCTCGTTCTTTGAGAGGTCTGCCAACATACGGGTTCCGACATATGATGACGACACGATTCAAGAACCGGATCACGAAGCGTTCTCAGAGGAGGAAGAGGAGCAAACTTCAGAGGGCTCCTCTGCGGTGCGCCCCGAGGACAGCATCGTCTCATCAGAAGGCAGCTCCTTCATGCCAGCTGACGCTGCTATATCCTCGACCCCTGCTCGAGGTCACGCGACGGAACCATCCTTCAGTGACAATTCCTCCGAGGTTCCATCGTGGGCACCGTCTCTCGAATCTCCCATCGCTCGCTTGAGCAGGGAGATCAATGCACTCAGCTACGACGCAGGTCACGAAATCGCCGAAAGATCCGCTCGTGATGATTTGTCCACAGCCGACATTACTGCTACACCGGATCCTCTGGAACCCAAGCAGATCGAGAGCCCGTCTACGAGAGACAAAGGCAAAGCTCGTGCCAAGGAGGGGCCTGACCTCCTTCGCAACGTGCTCCGCAACAATCTCTATTCCGTTACGCCGAAGTCAGCAAGGAAGGCGAACGCAGGCACTCGAGACCTGAAGAAACATAATCCTTATCTGCAACCAGGCAGCGATCCGTCACACTGGAACGGCGTTGTTGACCTTGCGTCTCCCGAGCGATATCGCCCTGGCCAAACTGCAAACGCCTCACGAATCCCAAGCGCATCCAAGATACCACTCTCAGCGCCACGAACCAGGGC
The DNA here is from genome assembly GCF_000264995.1 of Punctularia strigosozonata HHB-11173 SS5. Classification (NCBI taxonomy): domain Eukaryota; kingdom Fungi; phylum Basidiomycota; class Agaricomycetes; order Corticiales; family Punctulariaceae; genus Punctularia; species Punctularia strigosozonata. The sequence goes on from NW_006767434.1 coordinate 2,203,523, forward strand.
GGACCTGGGTCAAGCACCCAAACTTGGTCGAACGCCCAAGAAAGATGCTGCCAATCGCATGACGCAGGACGTGCTACGTGGCCTGAGTAATAAGAAGGCTCAGCGACCTAAAACTTCTGGATCAACCGCCAGTAGCAGCATCCTCAGTCCGCCCTCGCTCACCCGTTACACGAAGCCTGGCTACACCCGTCACGGCAACAATAAGGGTGCACAGACGAGTGCCAGTGACATCTCAACACCTCCCTCCCTGTCGCGCTGGACTGGCGGGTACAATATGAGCAGCGGTCTCCCAGAGGACACGGATAGCCCTATTCCCGCGCCGCCCGACATTATGCGTTATATCACCGGCGAAGGGCGATTATCTGGCCTGCCGCAACCCGATATAAGCCAGGATACCATATCCGCGCCGCCGTCCGTGACCCGGATTGCGCCACCAGCGGAAGGCGACACGATCCAGAGCATGATATCAGATGCCCCGGACATTTCACGTTACACCGCAGCGCCGTCAGCGCGTCCGAGTCTCGCCCCCGAAAGGCTCGAAGACAGCACGGCCTCTGATGCGAGCCTGAACAGTATGATGCGTCGTGTGGGGCTTGACTTTCGCTTGTCCGAACGCGGGGACGAACTACAGCAGGACCCCAATGCATCGATAGGGTCATCGGACGACTCTTTCGACGATGAACTCAACGACACCGCACATCCATCAGCGGCGTTCCAGTTTGCGTTGCAGCAGGGTGGGAGGCGTGACTCACTTGATGACTCGTTCGGCTCCAATGAATCCGGCAGTTCGTCGCTAGACGACGAGACTGGTCAAGGTGTTGTCCATCCCTTCGCCATCGGAGGTGAACCTATTGAAGACGACTTCTCGGACGAGTCCTTCGACGGAGGGAACGATCAGGAGGAGGAAACGGTATTTGGGAGACCACCAGCTCAGCGTTACGCTGCTGAGTCCCAAGTGGGGGGCGGCAACGGACAGCTGCGATTGCTGGGCGAGGGTCTTTTGGAGGATACGCTGGGGATCAGTGCGCAATTAGCCAGACAAGGACGAGTGGAGGAAAGCCCTACACCATGGGGGGCAAATATTCCAAGGTACATGTAGTATACAAGGTATACGAATCTCATTGGTTCGCATTGCCTACGGACCGTAAGATTTCACGCGATGAACATGAGGATCGATGGAGACGTAGGCTCTCGTAAAAGTGGACATATCAATGAATGTGAACCTGCACGATCACTCAGACTGCATTCCCTTCAGACGCTGGTGCAGTCTCTGGTGCTTTGGTCCCCTCAGCGGCGAGCTTGTCAAGCCATTTCTGCACAAACTTGACATGGGCATTGTAATTCAGTGTAGCGTCATGCACGTCCCTGTAGAAAGTCAGATTCTGCACCTGAAGTCATGACTCAGCCTTCCTACCTGACAACGCCTTGGGTATCGATGATGAAGGTTACTCGGGCAGAATCGGCCATGCCAAGTAGTCCTTTACCAACAGAATATGCCTTTCGCGCTTCGCCGTTGCTGTCGCTGAGAATCGGGAACTAGTTCAAAGGATTCGTCATTATACTTTTTGTACTTGGCTTGGTAAATTACCGTCAGCTTCTGTTTCTCTACGAATTCTTTCTGCTTATCCACCGGGTCAGGGCTTATCCCAATGACTTGTAACTGGGAGCTCTTAAAGACATCCTTCTCTGGTATGCGGTTCAGAACGGGAAATAGATACAGGCATATTGACTCACCGGCAAGCGCGTCTCGGAATTGGCAGACCTCCTTCGTGCAGCCGTACGACCCTGCGATAGCATTTCAGCATGTCTCGTAACCTTTTGAAAGGAAAACGCTGCCGACCAGACTTCGGATAGAAGAGTAAGGCAGCGGGGACGCTGTTTGCTCCCGGTGTGAAAGTATACGTGTCTCCATTCGCATCCGGTAGGGTGATGGAGGGCGCTGGTTCGTTCAAAAGAGGATGAGGTGCCATGCTAGCCAGATATAGCGTAGCCTAGATATCCGCCAACTGCGACAGAAACGGGGTAGCGCCCGGAGAGACGATAAGACAACCGCGTGAGCCTCGAGGCGGGCTGGTGCGGGAACTAGAGAGCATAACACGTGATGGCGCTTGAAGCAATTCGGGCTTTTGTGAGGAGACTTGGCGATATTGTATGAACATGAGCGCGAGGTATTATCATATGCAAGCCGACTGGGACAACATGCAGCAAGAGGTATTAGTGCGGTGCTTAGAGTAGAAACAGCCAGCGAATCCGTCATTTGTTTGCGGCGTTCATCATCTCTACCGATATCTATGAGCACAGAAACCAATAAGAGCATTTGATCTGGCTACGTGCCTGCGTTTTGCTCCGCGAACCGTGCCCCTACTCTTTCCGAATGTTTGAGGAATTTGTCCGCACAGTTCATAACACATTGTTCCTGGGCAGGATCAATGCGCTGCCCGCAAAGGATAACACAGGGAGCCGACCTCCTTTGAGGATAGTGCCTTACTGGTAAAGTCGTTGCAGCACGAGTTGAAGCACCGTTCCACGAGACCAGAGTACATTCGAAGAAAATCTTGCATCTGCCAGCAGGTGCTCTTTCAACAAAACGTCGTAAGAGTAGAGCCCTTATCGCACCTGCTTCTTCTCAATAACCTTCGTCATTTGTGCCTGCTCGGCAGCATTGAATTGAGAGAAATCCATGGTCGAGAGTGCAAGTGCTGTTCCTATGGATGGACCGTTGACGTCGGGCAGAGAGACGCAGACAGCCACGTGACTCGCACTCCATTTCATACTTAAAGTTTGCGAAATTTCGAATGTATCAGAGAATACGTCTTGATCCCTTGCGGTGAACACTTCAGCCGTCTTGACTCGACTCCCTGCACGACAGTGGACCAGTGAGTGCGACTTTTCATCCCACCAGTCCAATAATGTCTGAACGAAAGCCCTTTCCTCGCCGCAATCTGGGTACGTTAGTGTCCGATTTCGATCGCGTTACGCTCAAGGATGCATCCACGACGCTGGTAGATCGCAGGTATGTACAGTATATTGCTTCAGAGTACGGCGTTCTGAACTACATCAGAGTGAAGAGCACTCGCCCCTTGATCCCCCCGCAAATTCTCGCTGAGGACCTCCCTCTGTGCGCACCTTGATTCCGGGGAAGCCGGACCTTGGTTGACCGTAACAGCAGTACCCTCACCGGCGCCCAGACCGTCCTAGAAGGCCGCAAAGCCACTGAAGCCATCCTGCGCGGCTACGATGACAGGATAATGGTGGTCGTTGGGTGCGTCGGACTGACCCGCCTTCGTATCATTCGGCGCCAATAAGGACGAGCCTAGGCCATGCTCAGTTCACGATATCGATGCCGCTACCGAGTACGCCAAGAAGCTAAAGGCATACGCGGACGGCGCGAAAGAGGACCTTCACATCGTTATGCGCGTCTACTTCGAGAAGCCGCGGACAACGGTCGGCTGGAAGGGTCTCATCAACGACCCCGACATGAACGGCAGCTTCCAAATCAACAAGGGACTGCGCCTTGGTCGGACGTTGCTGTTGGATATCGCCAGAATGGGCTTGCCTGCCGGATGTGAGTTCCTGGATACGATCACGCCGCAGTACACGGCAGATTTGGTCACCTGGGGCGCTATCGGCGCCCGCACGACTGAGAGCCAGGTGAGTGTATGGCAAACCGTTCCGGCCGCTAGCGACCTAATTCCGCGGCAGGTCCATCGTGAATTGGTATCTGCATTGTCGATGCCGACCGGCTTCAAGAACTCCACCGATGGCAGTATCGGGATTGCCATCGATGCATGCAGGGCGGCGAAGACCCCTCACGTCTTCTTGTCCGTCGGCAAGGAGGGTTTGAGCAGTATTGTTGAGACCGAGGTATGTCCCCCGCGTGATAGTGCGCACTGGTGCCAATTCTTGTCAGGGCAACCCCGACGTTCACGTTATCTTGCGCGGTGGAAACAAAGGACCAAATTACAATCGCGAGTTCGTTCGCGAGTGCGGAGAGAAGCTTGCTAAAGCCGGATTGCCTCAGAAGATCATGGTATGTGCCTCGATCAGCTGACGGCGGCGGTGACTGATCGTTACGTTGAATTCAGATTGACTGCAGTCACGGCAACAGCTCGAAGCAGCACCGGAAGCAAGCCGAGGTTGCGGAAGACATCGTGAGTCTTCCTGCATTCAGGTTATCGTTTCTTGTTTAACATCCAGCCAGGCCCAGCAACTCGAGTCGTTAGACACGGCGTCGATGATCATGGGTGTCATGATTGAGTCCAATCTTGCCGAGGGACGACAAGACATCCCTCCCGCTGGCCGCGCGGGATTGAAGTACGGCCAATCGGTGACGGATGCTTGCTTGTCCTGGGAGATGACTGTCCCCGTTCTCGATCGTCTCCGCCAAGGTGTCCAGAACCGCCGCAAAGCAGTCTATGAAGCTGCCCGAGGGATCGCCTCCAATGGCGTCAACGGCGCCTGAAAGCCCACTAGAGGAATCGCCGGACCCATTTTGCCGGCATTGTACTTGTTTTGCATATTGTACGTTGATTGTGTAGTTGTGCTGTACCGCCTTGCTCGTGTATGCTGTCGTCATCCTATCGCCAATGTATCGCCGTGATGCGTTCCGTATTGCGCTATCTGTGGCGTGGACGTACTGAATAGAAAGCCCGTGCGTGTTGAATTGGTCATGGCACTCTTTATCCCCTAGGAACTTCAAATGCCAGCTGCGGTTGCCTGTACGGTATTTGGCTGCGCCCGGTGACAGAATCTCGGGACTCGTTTGACCAAGTGTGGTCGTGGAACGCTGTGCATTCCCGTTCAGTTCCAGTGAAGTCATATGCCTCTCATAGATAGCGCTCCGCAATAAAGCCATCGTCGATGCAGTACCAAGGCACCAGTATGTCGATTTCATGTCGTCAAGAGATACTGAGAAGAAATTTGAAATTTGAACTCTGAAGAGCATACAGAAACTTCCTACATAGCTCCTGTCAATAAGCGGATCGAAATGTTGCCTGCTCATCGGGAGAGCGTGCTTGCCTGCCGATTCCACGGAAATGGTTGACTATGCACCAGCTGTAGTCCCGGAGATTCAAGACCGTACACGGCAAGACACAAAAGGCAAGTCGATGATACTTGGCAATGTACAGATGCACGATGGTCTGCCGACTCGCAACGTCGGGAGTGCTAGAGCCTACAGTTCGCTCATGTATCTGGGTGAATGTGGTGGGCTTCTTGTTAGATAATAAGATAGATGCTAAGCGAGAGACCTGTTGCAGGGATCGTTCGCGTGCAGTGGGCATGAGTGAAGGACATTTGCTAGCTGAATGAATCGTCGTGTGCGGACGGGGGAGAATCAGTGAGAAAGAGCCGAGCGTCGCGGCTGGCCGGACCGGCTCGCCTCTCAATCCACGTGAGCATTCCACCAGCACGACTTACCGCGCGCCACCATGGCATCCCTCAAGCCAATCCTGAATTCGCTCCTGCGATCGCTGCCACCAGGCCCTATCGACAAGGCGGCACTCGACTCGCTTGTTCGTGACACGCTTTCACAGGCGGACGCAAAATCGAGCCCGGAGAACCGCAAAACACAATGGGAGTACCTACTCAAAGAGCAAGTCCTAACATTGGCTGTGCGTATCGATTTTCGTTCGTGGTTTTGATATTGGTCATGAATCAGTAATCAGTCAAACGAAGGAGGGGCTTTGGACGACCCTGACACAACGTATTACGACCAACTCCGAGACATGCTTGATGTGGTACTAACATTCACTGAACAAGGCAAGTTCGAACCATGCGCCACTCGAGCATACATAGTGCTAATGAACAGCAGATGCATGCGACCCGACTTTCCCGTTTACTACTCTGCAAGATCTCATTGAGACACACACCATCGCCTCCTGCTCTCACCTCTTCTCCTGGATCGAGTCTCGTGCGAACCGTCTCACTGCCGGAATGGTGCCACAGAAGGGGAAGGCGCTCGTCCTCCTCCGAATGCTTAATGACCTTTTGCGCCGACTCTCGAAGATGGGCGACGCCACGGTGTTCTGTGGTAGAATATTGTCGTTCTTAAGTGCCGTGTTCCCGTTGGGCGAGCGTAGTGGCGTGAACCTCAGAGGAGAATATGGGCCGACATGGGAGGGTGTGATGGAGGCGGTAGTGAAGGAAGACGGCAGTTCAGGGGGGATGGACGTTGACGAGAAGATGAAGCCACCGGAGAACGCACTGGGCGAGCCAGGGGATACCAAAATGCAGGTGGATGAAGAAAACCCTTCTCCGTCCAAATCATCCTCAGGATCCGATGGTGGGTGACCGGTATTCATGATAAACTGGGACGTGCTAACATAAGACGTCGTCCCAGACTTCTACTCGACATTCTGGTTCCTACAATTACCGTTCTCCAAACCCCCAGTGTTCGCGGAACCAGGGATGTTCGCCCGCTTCAAGACCGCCGTGAATAAGGTTCTTCCCGTGATCCACGAGGCGAATGCGAAGGAGCGCCTCTTGATAGGCAGCAGCAGCAAAACGCATGCTGCTGCAGTGAAGTCCCAAGTAACTCCAAAGCGGAAGCGTGATGCGATCGACACGGACGGAGATGAGGAAGATGTTGGGACCAACGACTACTTCTTCGCTAAGTTCCTGACGAGCCCTGAACTTTTAGATCTAGAGGTTGGTTGTCCTGCTTTTGGGGCAAGACAGCGTTCATCGTCGCCTTGTTGTAGATTGCAGACAGTCACTTCCGACGACAATTCCTCTTTCAACTCCTCATTCTCCTTCAACACCTTCAGACTTTCACTAGAAACGCCAAGGCTGCCTGGTATACGCCACGAAATCGTTCATTGCAGATGGATTTCACACTGGAGACCGCAGGCATGTCTTCACGTACTCTATCCCTGGCAGCGATCCCTGATGTCCTATTATAGATCCGAATGTGAAGGGGAAGTCTGCGAGTGATCTCCAATGGGTCTCGGAGACTATGCACAAAGCTATTGACGAGCTGCGCCAGACAGCTCCCAATGGGCGTGGATTTTCAGACACAGTTCGAGTGATACTGGAGCGTGAACGGAACTGGGTAAGGTGGAAGAACGAATTGTGCGCACCATTTGATCGGGAACCATGGGCGCAAGAGATAGAAGAGGAAACGGAGGATGACTCGAAGGAGAGGAAAAGGCGGCGCGTCGGGCTTGAGGAAGCCACGGCAGGGGCGAGGAAGAAGATGCAAGAGGATCCACCTGAATGGCCCCATGCTCTTGGCTCGGAGGCGCTGACAGAGATCTGGGAGATGGGATACAGGGACTTAGACGATCTCCAACGACCTTTCCAGTCAGTTCTTATCATCCTTCGCCTCTGCCATCGATTGACGTTGATCATTACAGTCCTGACGACCCGAAAGTATACGCAAAAAGGATACAAATGGTGGACAAGCGGATCGAGATGCGGAAAAAGCAATTGGAGGCTCGAGCAGAGCAAGAAGCGCGAGAACTGGCAAAGGTCCTCCCCGCGATAGCACCAATACCCGCCGCTTCGCCGACACATGCACCGTCTCCCGCCCCCGCGTCCACGAGCCAGACTTCTTCCGCGCCTGCTTCCCAGCAAACAGACGTACAGATGTCCGAGCCCATTCCGCAGTCCACGGCTCATCTTGCCGCGACAAGCCCACCTCTACACCCGTCTCTCCCGGCCAAACCCGGTACATTGACCGTGCCCACAGCGCCACCCAAACCTGCGGTATCAACACCTACTGTAGAGGTACCACCGCCCGCGCCTGTTCCATCTCCTGTGATTGCTGTACCGGTAACGGCAACGCCCACGGTAGAAACCAAGCAAGAAACCCCCAAACCGGACCCCAAGTTCTCCTCGGATTCGCAGCTGGCAGCGTTGGAACAAGTACGAAATTTCATGCCCTTGCATACGAGAGCGCTGAACGTGTTCTTCCATGACTGTAGTCCAAGCAACGCTGGGCATGGCTCGCGTTGCGTGGTTCTCGAGACACCCACTTGGCACACTTCGCTAAGATCGGGACAGGAGATGTTCTCGCGCTGGTCGCAGAGATCGAAAAGTCTGTTGAGAAAGAAAAGGAGGCAAAAGACATAGCCGAGAGGAGACCAGAAGGCGGGGCGAGCATTGCTGGGGAGGAGAGGGATGTGGGCAGCCCGGCCACTGTTGTGCCCGAGGTAGCAGGATAGGGGACGGACAAAGGGTGTTTTTACTAGCATTATTAATGCATCGTCGATACACCTGTTATAATGGACGATGCACTCCGTGTTGTACCGGCTAGCAATTTACCGGCCACGCTCCCTCTTCCCGGAATTGCGGCAATGGTTACGCGGTGTGGAACTGCTCCGGTATCAGAAAGCAGTGAGCTCCTATCAGCCGGAACCGGAACCGAGACTCAGCAGCATGCACACACTGCGGGCGACGACGAATGCGTTATGCCGCTCCAATATAACATGGAATCGATCGACAGTGTACTGTCTTGGTTCTTCCTCTGTATATTGCCGTCATGGCCTCGCACACGCGACGGTTGACAGACGACTCCAGTAACCCGCACTTAGGCTTCTCTCAAGCGCAACCCCCGCTGTCTCAACTCTTTCAGGATGCCGCTCTCTATAACCGGGTTTTACATTCGGATGGCCGGAAGTCCTATGATCTATCGCCTACAATGTTGGACAGAAATGAGTCTGTCGTTAGCTTCGCGGAGCTCGTGGGGCAAGATCTCGATGAAGGAGAAAAGACTGCTAGCGGACGATTCGCGCAATTCGCGGCAGCCGACTGGCTTTCGGACGACGAAGAGGAAACGGGAGAGCCAGAGTCCTATGAAGACGATGATGGGCTTGAAAACTCCACCACATCGTCACCTCCGTCTACCCCGGTTCCCGATCGAAGTTCCGAGGTAGCCGATTCAGGATACGGTACCGTCAATGAGGAAGATGCAGCGAGCTCTGAGGAGCACAGACTGACACCTGAAGAGATAGTGGATGTACTAGTGCAGGAGTTCGGATCGCTGACAGAGGGGAACGAAGAGGAACACTTGATCAAGGAAGGGGACGGGGCATTCCTCCAGGATGTTAGCATCTTGGTCTGTCTATTCACCCCTTACTCGTAATGCATACACCAACATGAATCCATAGGGTGTTCTCCATCTTACATCCCATCGACTTGCATTCCATGCCAGTCTGCTCGCAACACGACCCGACCTCGGTGCGCAGGACGAGATCATTAAAGCTGGACCGACCCTTGTCCGCCGCAAAGGCCTAGTGCATCGATCGCGAAGGGTGTGGATGGAGCTTTCACATGATACGGTCAGCTTGTATCCTTCAAGTCGCCCGGAGGACCGTATCAAACCGTTGCGTAGCATATTTCGTGAGTAGCACACGCTCCCATCTCGTTCGGAGCAGACTCTGACCCGAGTACAGTAAGTTCCATTAAGGACATCAGTCATATTGAAGAAAAGCACCCTCGTTCTATCCGCGTATCGATTGAAGGGATCGATGGCGCTAGGATCCTTGAATTTGACACTGAAGAATCTGCCAGGGATTGGAGACGGGAGATGCAAGGTACATTCTTCTCACCCCGATCGTCTCGCTCGCACTAATCTACCTTCGGAGGTGCTCTGTTTTTGTTCCGTCATCGAAAGCATGCGGATCTAGATCAATCACAACCGGACACGCAGGGCATACGAATGAGCATTCCTCTAGATGCCATCATCGACTTCAAGGTTCAACCAGCTATCAATGAACACGCGTGGGTTTTGAGTCTAGCCTTTCCTCCAAGTGAGGACAGTACGGGGAGCCTTGCCGAAACTGCCAGACCTGACCGACCTCGCGTGATACAATTCGCTACCCTCAAGTCCGGTTTCAGTTTCGACGATATTGGATATTACATCGGAGCCGCAAAATCACGACATGCAGGCGACGATACCGTCGGCAGGCTTGCACCAATTGTGGTTGATTTTGGCCCATTAACGTTTCTGGACAACCGCAACCAGCTACAGGAAGCCACAGAAGACCCAATGAAGACCAAGGATAGCATCATCAGGAAAGCGCTTGCTTTCGATGCTCACGAGACTATGTGGAGTAAGTGGGATACACGCCACACGCCATTCTGACTCTTGTTCACTCGCGTATCCAGCAACCCGCGCTCGGCTTCGGCGTGGTATATGCACCTCCGGTTATTTAGCGGTGGTGAGGCAGTTTATCGGCTTCTGGAGCAAATCGTGCACCGGCCTGGACGATATATACCGCATCCCTGTTTCAATCGTCAAAAGCGTCAAACCAATCGGCAGCCTCTTCTCAATGCGGGATGCCGGACTTGTCATTGAGATCATAGGCCAGGCAGATCTCAAGTTCGACTTTCCATCGGAAGTTATTCGAGATGCTGCTCGTGGGCGCATCTTAGAGGTCATGGAAGCCGATCTAGAACGCGTCGAGCAATCCCCCTCAAGCCCTTCATCGCCATTACCTCAGGGGCCCGTTCGTCGATCTTCTGTCCAAATGCTGGCACCCTTGTCTCGCGCTGTTGCCAAAATCAAGCAGAGCCCTGTTCCGATAGAGGTCCGGGATCGCCTTCCCAAGGTGCTGAACCTCCCGAAGCGATCGCTTTCGCATATGCCAGCCAAACATTTCGTATGCCTCACTATAGGCAGTCGCGGTGATATACAACCTTATATCGCTCTTTGTCGGGCACTCCGGGATGAAGGACACCGAACTACCATCGTTACTCACGAAGAGTTCAAGGAATGGATCGAAAGCTTTGGTATCGAGCACCGGACGGCGGGAGGCGACCCCGGTGCTCTGATGAAATTGAGTGTGGAGCACAAAGTGACAATCCTTTCTCTGATTGTGAGGCCGTTTTGCTGAATCAACGAACCGCAGATGTTCTCTCCCCAATTCTTCAAAGAGGGATTGACGAACGTGAGCATTGATTGTCGTCTTTGATTACAGCGCTATTTTTTCATCGTCCCATTAGTTCCGTGACTGGTTGGACCAACGTATGTGGTGAAAGGGATCTCAGACTTTCACTTTGTTGACTCCACACAGTACTTTTGGACGCTTGGGCTGCCTGCATAGACGCTGATGTCTTATTGGAGAGCCCGTCGGCCATGGCAGGTGTTCACATCGCAGAGGCTTTGTCGATTCCTTATTTTCGCACGTTTACCATGCCATGGACGAAGTGAGTTACATGTTGCGTATTACCCGAATGCAACACCTAACATACCACATCATCAGGACCAAAGAGTTTCCTCACGCTTTCATTTCTCCCCCGGTTGAAGCACCTACCGCGAACGCTGCATCGTAAGTGATCTCAGTACCGTGAACCGTGCACAACATATTGATCCATCTCGGCCCTGTATAGCTATGTTTTGTTCGACAGTGCGTTTATGAGCACCGTGTGGGTCTCCGCTGACTGACATACGCGCCGCCAGATGTTCTCTGGGCCGCAACGTCGGGACAGATCAACCGTTGGAGACGTGAATCGCTAGGTCTGGCTCCCACGGACATGAGCCACCTTGCACAATCCAAGATCCCTTTCATATACAACTTTTCGCAAGCCGTGGTTCCGAAACCCCTTGACTGGGGCGACGCTACAGTGATCTCCGGCTACTGGTTCCTCGATGACCCGGATCCTGGTTGGTCGCCTTCGGAGACTCTGTTGCGATTTATCGATAGCGCAAGGAAGGAGAATAAGGCCCTCGTATACATAGGGTTCGGAAGCATCACGGTACCTGATCCGGTGGCGATGACTGAGGCCATCGTGCAAGCAGTCGTGAAAAGTACGTGCAATGCATACCTTGTCCAGCTTGAGGCATCTCAACGTGCGCGCAGGTGGCGTTCGGGCAATCATTTCTAAAGGCTGGTCAGCACGGATGTCGAAAGCCCCAGCCACGGAGGTTGCATTGCCGGAGCAATGTATGATGGTGTGTATGCTATTGCGTATAATTTTATTTCATTCTGACGAGGATCGCTCGCTAGATAGACAAAGTACCGCATGAGTAAGTTGGCAAAACTGGTGCTCTCTGACGGACGTTATGAACGACCCTTCATGATCATTTAGTTGGCTCTTCCCACGCATAGACGCAGCACTCCATCACGGTGGTGCAGGGACTACAGGTGCCAGTCTGCGCGCAGGGATTCCCACATTGATTAAGCCCTGGTTCGGGTGCGTGCTATGCATTGCCCATAGCAAGCCAGAAGTTCAGCGCTGATGCCCACTTAGGGATCAATATTTCTGGGCCTCTCGCGTGCATAGCATAGGTGTAAGTCCCTCGCGGCTTCATCCGATCATGTACTCATTGTGCTTGGGCATAGGCTGGAATGAGGGTTAGCCTCCGTGTGAATGAGCTTGCAGACGCGTTCGTCAAGGCGACGACAAGCCGGTAAGGGCGTGTTTAGACCTTACATATCATATACTAAAGCCAAACTACAGTAGGATGAAAGAGAAAGCTGCGCTCATTGGACAGCGTATACGTGCTGTACGTGACGTATCGAGTTGATATTACCATTCCTCTGACGTCGCATGTAGGAGGACGGGGTGCACGTTGCCATCCAAACCATACGTATGTATATGACTCGAGCAGGACAAGATCGAACTCAGCTACATTAGTCTTGTATATATGTAACAAACTATTTTATAACGATATATATACTCGCGGTAGAAGCGCTATATGTAGAATAATGCACTGAATGGTTGGGGTCATAGAGACATTACCCTCGCAATTTTGCTGCTTCCGATACCTATGAGTCGCCGTCAATTCTGTCAAACCAAGTATAGGCCCTTTGCTTGGCAGTCCCCTTTCGCAAAACAAGGCCATCATTGTAATCGAAATATCCGAAACCCAGAATTCTGTCGCTCGCCGCCGCGAACTCAACGAGGATCGGGATGCGCTCCGTCACCGGGAATTCGAATGGTCTGGTGTCGGCTCCATAGCCCTCGGTGAAAAGCTCCGTCATGAATAAGGCGAAGGTCATGTTTCTGTGATGGATCCACTCAGGGCGGAGTATGGGTGATGGGGCCATGTGGGCATGTGTGGTTCGAGCCCGCTTGAGGGCGGCAACGAGCTGATACTCCGAGCGCTTGGAGGAGGTATTCGCGGAATCCACCGCATCGAACGTGTGCCTCACTTCGCTGCAATACGTCGACTCGCTGGCAGGCGCGCAGAGTGCGATCCGACCATATCCTAGGTTTTCGTATGTTCCGGCAAACTTGGACAGAGGATGAGCGGAATTTCCATCGCCATCAGTCGCCGGCCGGGACCAGACCGGATTTGACGCTGACGACGTCAGTAGTCTACGTCCTCGTCAGTGGACGGAACGTCAATCGGCTGTCCCCTCATTATTTCTCACCTAGCGGACGTCTCTGTCTCTGGGCCCAGTAGCTTATCGATCACGCGGAGAACGACCGCATCATTGAGCCAGTCTAGGTCCTCAGCATTGACGAAGTTGACCGCGCCGAGTCCCAGCGATGGTACGACCACGACGTAGGCATTGAATGCCCTTAAATTGCCGGCGTGTTGCAAAACCTATGTTGAGGCATATCAGCTGGGATTCTATCCCCGGGGAGGGAAGAACTTGCATCGTGCCCTCTATATGAGAATCGGGTCCACCCCAATCCATAGCCCTGGATGGACCGGGTGACCGAACCTCTCCCGTTGATAACGACATATGCAGTGGTAAGATCCTCGAAGATATCTTGAGGAATGACTGTGACGTTGGCCGATGGACCGAGTCCCTCGCGTAGCAGCATCTCAAGCCATTTTGTCTGTGAACGAGAATCGGGATGAGGATATCGATGCTGGTCGGCAAACCGAACGGTGGACTCGCCATGTCGGTGACGCTGGAGATGACCCCTCCTGCGCCCGCTATCAACTTTGCACCCTGATCATCGAAAGGGAACGGGACTCTGCGGCCGCCTTCTGTCCAGCAGTGAGACAGGTGCGTAGGATCGGCCCGGGACGGGAAGAATGTAGTGACATCCATATTCAATGGCCCAAAGATGCGGGATGCGACGTAGTCTTCGTAAGACATCCCCGACAACGTTTCCACGATGTGCGAGCCGGTGATATACATCTAGATATCGGGGTCAATTTCCTGCTTGAGGGAGGGATACCAGCTTACCGCATTATTATAATGATATTGCTGACGGAGTTCGCGGGTGGGACGTAGGTGTCTGAGCTTTCGTACGATATCCAACGGCGACTCCGAGGGAGCGTACATGTTGTCATGCCTGCGTAGATGCTGCATGAAGACGCATGCCATTTCGCTTTTCAGAAAAACACGACGGACCTGGGTAAACCCGTAACATGGGTCAGGAGGTCCTTGATAGTCGCCTCCGACGTCGCCAAGGGATCCGCGAGCTGCCAGTCATCCGGAAAGAGACCCTTCATCTTCGTGTCCCATGTTAAGCGCGCGACGCCGTCTGGGAGCGCCGTCACGTTTCGACCGGCCGCGAAGTCGTCGATCAGCAAGCCGATCGAGGCGCCCAGGAAGGCTTTCGAGCACGATCCGATATTGAAAAGCGTCTGGGTGCTCGTCAGCGAGGCGACAACCACGAGGTAGACGGTCCGTTCGCGACATACGTGCGGGTCTGCTTTGTCGCCGTGTTCGGTCTTGTTGCCCCATGCACCGAACTCGAACTCGGACTGATCATACTCTCCGCCGATTCTGACTATCCCGAGAGTAAGCCCGGCCCTGTGCCCTTCGAGCTGACTATCGATCCAGTCGGAGAGCTCGGGGGTGATCAACTTCAAGGTATCCGGGCCGTTGTGATTCAGGACCGTCTGGGTGGCACACGCGGACAAAACGAACGCGAGGGGCAACGTCCAGGGAGCAAACATTGGGTAGGCCGGGTCGAGCTACCTGATGCCAATCGCAAGGTGTTCCGGTGTAAGTATGCCGCTGCAAGGCGGCTGCGGATGGGGCGTATACTGACTCGCTCGCATAACCGAGGCACGCGAATGAGCATCCCGTTTGCGAATCATGCAGCGGCGCAGCTCATCAACGGATCCGTAAGTAGATCATATGGCAAACACGAGACCGACC
Source organism: Punctularia strigosozonata HHB-11173 SS5 (assembly GCF_000264995.1). Classification (NCBI taxonomy): domain Eukaryota; kingdom Fungi; phylum Basidiomycota; class Agaricomycetes; order Corticiales; family Punctulariaceae; genus Punctularia; species Punctularia strigosozonata. The sequence continues at coordinate 2,218,540 of NW_006767434.1, forward strand.
AGAGCAAAGATTTGAGCGTGGTGCTTCTTCCCACACGACCACAGCTGGGAGAGAGACTCGTTGTATTGCATTGTATGATGTATGCCATTCCTTTGTAAAACCGAACCCCGAACTAGACTAACCCTTGATTATGTAACATGCGGGAATCAGCAAGTGACAGCAACGACGAACGAGGGGTGCCCGGTATCGGGCGGAGAACACAAGCGACAAACTGGTCTAATATAATCAGGCGAAGAGAGCCACGCCGACTCTAAGCGCGTGCGGGTAGCCTCTCGTTCTACTTGTCGTTGATCTCGATGCCAGAGTCGCTGGCGCTGTGCTCGGGGTAGAGGGGGCGGCTCGCAGCAAGGCCGTAGGCGTTCTTGTAGAACACGACGTTGCCCTCGTCCTCAACGAATTTGCACTCGTGCCAGACACGGTAGATCTCCGCCCATCCACCCGCACGACCCTCAAGCTTGATGCCGGAGCTCTCGAGCTTCTTGCGGAGAGCATAGGTCGCCTCCCACGCGTGGTAGTGCGGGATTTTGCTGGAGACGTGGTGAAGAACGTGCGTCTCCGAGATACCGTGGGTGGCGCAGGCGCCGATCCAGGCGCCGATTGCGCCGAGGTCGCCCAAGAGGCTGCGATCGAGAGTGGCGAGCGCACCACGGGGGAAGGTGAACTCGGGTGCGCGGTAGTGCGGGAGAATGGGGTCGGTGTGCTGGAGAAAGGTGATGAGGACGAGCCAGTGGTTGACCCAGAGGTAGGGAACGAAGTAGACACGGAACATCTCAGCGAAGCCGCGGGTGTAGCTCCAGGCGACGATGGTCGCGAGCCAGATGAGAACACCGACGTCGGAGAGGATGATCTGACCCCGCTGCTCGGGCTTGAACATGACCGAGCTCGGCTTGAAGTGGTTCGTGCCCGGGGGGTACCGCCTCTGGCCAGATGCGTTGGTCATGATGTACATGGGCCAGCCGGCGATGAGGTAGACGAACGCGCCCCAGGTAGCGCCGATGGGAGAGTCGCCGAGGGCTTCATAAAGCTCTTGCTTGACTTCGTCGACGATGCTAGCGCCGAGGATGTCCTCTTTCGAGGGGTCGAGAGGAGGCAAAGACCGTTCAGACCGGGTCTTTGGAACCCAAACCTGGTCCTGAGTCATATGGCCGGTGGATGCATGGTGCTTGGCGTGGGTGATGCGCCATGAGTGGTAGGGAACGCCGAGGCTGTAGCGGGATTAGGCAAGGGATAATGAATGAGGTCATGCTTCGGGGACTCACGCAGAGTGCAGAACCCATCCTACGGTATTGTTGATGAACTTGGACTCGGAGAACGCCTGGTGACCGCACTCGTGCGCGATGACCCAGAGACCGGTACCGACCAAACCAGCGGCGAAGCCGTAGACGGCCCAAAGTGCGACGCGCGCAAGCAGGTAGAGGTAGGGAGACGGGAGGCTGATGTGCTCGGGCGCGATGAGGGGGTCGACGTAGGTCACGCCCTTGTAGAAGCACGCCAGGAGGAAGAAGTCCCAGACGCTGAGAGCGGGTCAAACTCTGACGTCGCGTGGCAGAGGCCTGGAAACTTACACGTAGAGGGACGACCTGAGCGCGGACCGCTGGAAACAGTGAGCGCTGGAGAGGCAGACGTGTGAGTAGGGGACGCGGACGCAGAGCGGTGGCGCGGCGTACGGGATGGCGCCGAGGAGGTCCTTGATGGTGAGGTCGGGGATGACGACCTCCTGCTGGCTGATGGTGGTGATGCCCGACATGGCCTGCCCTGTCGTGTCTACGTCGTGGCGGGGAAGGAGGAGGCGGGTCGCGGGTGTCTGAGGCGGTCGAGCAGGCTTTTATGCCAAAATTTGGGGGCCGATCAGAGTTCTTTGTGGGGCAAGTGTCACCGTCACACGAGTTCCTGGCGAGCGCGCAGCTGCCATTATGATTCCGCGTCGGGGCTCGACCATCATCGGTCTCCAGCGGGAGCACGGCACATCCTCGACCCAACATGACCGACGCCAAACCGACGCCGCGGCCAGTTAGTTGCAATCCTGACGCGACGTTGCACGAAGCGTGGTGCAGGAGCACTGCCCGAACCCGTCCTCGCGGCCTGCTCTCGCGAACAACTCCGCACACCGCTCGACGGCACAATTCGCCCCAACGGAACGCGAGTACACTGTGCCGCCAGGGAAAAAGACACGAATACCGTGATTGTGTGGTCCGACACCCCTGCAACACCGCTCCGCAGAGCCCCACAATCGATATCAACATTGCGATATCGTGCAGCTAGCGCATTCCCCTGCTTGGCTTGGCGCACTTGCGAGTGCTCCGCTTCAACGACCACGGAAGAATTCACCAGAAATTTGACTAGATGATATGACTTTTTTTGGCTTCATTACATACACTTCTCAGGAGAGCAGCCCAATAGTCTGCGCATGATCGCAAACTTTGGTCCCCGATCGCCTCGTGGTTGAGAGTCGATGCCGGTTCGACCAGTTGGGCTGCCTTGGATATAAGACCGATGGCCACGGCTAGACTTCCTGATGCTTGGGAACGATAAGATGAAAGCACGCAACTTCCAAGAACGCCTGAAAGCTTTGATGAACGAGGTCCCGATTCTGTGGTGGCTCACGTCTGACGGTCTGGGCCACCCATCCAAAGCAAATGTGCGAATAGACGACCAAGCGCGGGTAAGTCAAGCACTCTCTGATCGCACGAAAGTGAAGGCCGTGAAAGGATATCGAGGTTGGAAAATGCACGTGATCGCGTTCGTCCATGAGGCCGATGTTGAAAGAAACGACCGCCGTCGCTCACCCCCACACTTGTAGCCATCGCCGTGGTCGTCGCGCGGCCCATGTCCTCGTCGTTGCCTTCTCCAACGCCCAGCACGATGCCCTCGCCTCCGAGTACACCTCCCGCGCTCGACGCTGACCACCCGACCCCGCGCTCGTCCATATCGCCCTCCGACGGCGACTCATCCATCCTCGAGCTCTCGTTTGACTGGGAGGTCAAGGACGGCCAGCCGGTGCGCATCACGAAGAACCACCACGCCTCGTCGCAATTTTCACCGCCCACACCTCCGGATTTGCATTACGGTTCGGCGCGTCATTTAGACCAACACGCCAAGTCGCCCTCGCCAGTGCCCAGCATCTCGAGCGCGAGCGGTAAACCGACAGGCTTATCCCGATCCGGAAGCGCAGGATCCATACAGGAACCTCTCACAACCAATCCCGCGCGCTCGTTTCAGCGCGCTCAGTCGACCCCCACCGTATTGGCGGGCCCATCGGCCCGTGCTACAGGCCGCCCTGTGCGGTTCCCCAGCGATGACCCCCGAGAAGGCACCCCAGAGCAAGACGAGAAGGAAAACATTGCTCGATCTGGTGTCGATTCAGCGGAGGACCATGCGTCGGGACTGAAACGCGCGCCCTGGACGCGAGGTACCGGCGCGCACGCGATGGTGCAGCGTCCCATATCCGGCGTCGCCCCGTCCTCTTCACAGCGCCCGTTACGTCAAATCGCTCCTGGGTCGATGAGGCCTGCGCGTATGCTCAAGGGCGTCAAGTACGCGCACGGTATGGGCGCAGTTAGCGAACACGAGGGACGCACGAGTCCGCCACGTACGACAACGGAGGATCGTACGGAACTAGGTGAATACTCGCCTCTTGGTCCCTTTGCGCTGTATTTTTTTTGCCTCGCTATTGTGATTTGTGTATATCGCCGAATCAGTCTGTTGACGACGCATGTCCTTAGTGGAGGATCCCAATGGGCCACTCTCTGCACCCGCCAACGGACCGCGATCACATAGCTACGGATACATGGACATCTCTCCGTCGTTGGGTACATCGGCAGGAGGGCGTCCGAGACGATCAGCCAGTCTTAGCGACGCGATAGCGGGTACGACAGTCTGTGTTCGTGTTAGCAATGCGACCCTAACGAGATGCCAGGGCCGCCACCTGACGAATATGCTCTGCCTTCTTCTCGTGAACATGGACAGTCAAACTCTCGGCCTTCGACAAGTATGAGCATGAACTCTAACGCGTCAGGGCCGAGACGCGTCACTATCGAGGAACGCCGGATGATGGAGCAGCGTATACGTGCCGACCGCGGGCTATCTGACCAGAACGTTGTTGACTCGGATCGTGAGAACCTTCTTGTGCAGGATGAATCGATTCTAACCCATGTGTAGGTGGAACACCGGACAGCGCCCGTGAACGACCGAATGGCTCGCCCACGCATATGCAACAACCATACCTCCGGCCCAGCTACTCGCACCAACGACGAGATTCGGATACGCTACGTTCCGTACCCCAGCCGCCGGGCTCGTCGGCTTCAACGACGCTTGTTGAACGGGATCCATCGCAGTCAGCGTTACCGCAGCGCATCTCTCCCTCTGGCAGAGACTCTAACCGGTACCACAGACGGAACCCGACCGCGCCCGAGGCGCCGACAACAAGCGACCTCATCAACCCGCCAGGCTTGGGTGCCGACCGTGCGGTCGGGAAGACGTGGGCTGCTGGTGATGGTCCCGAGAAGGAAAGGGAGCGGAACGTCGCGCCGTCAGCCAACGGTCGCGGACATCACCAGGCGAATGGGTATGGGCATCAGAAGCAGCAATCGGAGGTCGTACAAACTTCGCATGTCAGAGCTTCACGGCAGGCACCTATGCCTCCGCCGGCCTCTGCACCTCCAGCGCCCCCAAATCAGATGGTCCAAGCTGCGCCCAGTACGAGAACTATCGTCGTACGTCGTAATCCACCCATCCGATATTTACGCTCGCGTACTAATGACATGCAGGTCAACAAACGAGGATATGCGCGCCTGGATTTGATCGGCAAGGGAGGCACTTCTCGGGTTTACCGCGTGATGTCGTCGCAGAACGAGATCTTTGCTGTTAAGCGCGTCTCGTTAGACAAGACGGACACGGAAACGATGAACGGATACATGAACGAGATCGCCCTGCTCAAGCGCCTGGAGGGCAACAGTCGGATCATTCGGTTGATTGATAGTGAAGCCAAGGCAGGGAGTGGGAGTAGCAAGGGGTATTTGCACCTCGTCATGGAATGTGGTGAGATTGGTGAGTTGTGGGACTGTCATACGCGGATCTTTTGCGTATGACTGCTGATGCATGTAAACATAGATTTAGCACGATTACTGCAAGAGCAACAGAATCAACCCATGAACATGGTATGGATTGCTTACTATTGGCAACAGGTGAAACCTAAACTCCGTTAACGGTGTCGTCCCATGTCTGACTTGCTTTCCGTCTTGTAGATGCTGGAAGCCGTGCATGTCATACACGAGGAGAAGATCGTCCACTCGGATCTGAAACCGGCAAACTTCGTTCTGGTCAGGGGTCAACTGAAGCTCATTGATTTCGGTATCGCCAATGCCATCGCCAACGATACGACGAACATCCAAAGGGACCACCAGGTACAGACAATGCCAGTCCAGGTGTGGGCTTTCGCTGAATGAACTGACATAGATTGGTACTGTAAATTATATGAGCCCTGAGGCGATAGAGGTTCCCGAGGGTATGCGACGCCTGAAGGTCGGTCGCCCGAGTGACGTCTGGTCATTAGGGTGCATCTTATACCAGATGGTGTACGGTCACCCGCCCTTCTATCACCTGTCGATGGTGCAGAAAATGCGCGCAATTCCGGATCCTAATCATGGTATCTCATTCCCGGAATATTCGGTGCCCGTGGAACGCCTGACCGCCACCGCGTCGGTGACACCTCCAAAGACGCTGGATCACCTGAAACGTCGCGTGAGAAAGGATGTAGTCCTCAGCATGAAGAGTTGTCTGTGTCGTGGGCCAAAGGATCGCGCGACCATTCCGGAGCTGCTCGAACAAGACTGGTTAGCGATGAAAGAACGTGGGTGTTTACACCCTCTCTGGTCGCTCAGGATGCTCACGCCCTATCATTCCAGCGGAACCACCTCGCGCCGACGATCTTCTCGCATCGAACGAAACCATCATTGACCCTTTCTATATGCAACAGTTGTTGCAGTATGGCATTAAACTGGGCCAGGCCAATGACAGCGCCGTTGATGAACAGGCTTTGCTAGAAGAGGCCACGGTATGTCCCGTCGAGTCGTTGCATCAGGAAAAGTGTTGACGACCGCCGTCTAGCGCCTCGTCAATGAACTGAAAAGTGTACGAGCACAATCATGATCAACTTTTACTTCGTCACCCACGGACCCGATAACGATTCCACGACGTCCTCCGGAGGATCGCGTTGTATTACTATGCGCCGGCTGATTCAGCTCGGTACCGCTGCATGCACGTGTGGACGATAATGTTTCCCGCGCCATCCATGCATCGTTTTGTTTCGTTCTTCATTCTTCTCATCCTTATTCTGCGGTTCTGCCGCTATTTTCCGTCCGAATGTCAACCGTCGCCACTCGCTCTCTTTACTCATCCCACCGTTGTCAATCCGTTGCATGTCGAACGCTGTCCTAATCGTCGCCCCTAGCATTCATTCCATCCATCTCTCCATGTAATACATGATCCCTTCGTTGCTCGCTGTCGCGCACGTCCAACCCTGCTGTCTAGTTTGCCCCGGCTCCTGTCGTAAATATTGCGTACTATGCATTGCATGATAATAGAGCAGTTTCAGCCCTTGCAACGAATGTATAATTACCGCGTGATAGACAGAATGTTCAAGCATGCCCGCCGAGGGCTAATAGGTGCTGATACAGACTTCCTGCCCCGTCTCGACTGCTGTTCGGCGATTGATGAACAAGAAGTCAGCGTGGGTGTTGTGCTTCACCAGAAGCTGATTCATGGCGAAGTGACCCACCGTCCTCAGCTTCCCTATTCTCTCGCCAGCGCCATCTATAGCCCTGAATCCAGCGTTCGCGGTTCTTTGGCATGGTCATGTAGTCTGTTCAACCCAATCTTGCACGCTGCACCTCCCTGGCCTCAGGTTGACACCGAGCGCGTACGCAAGATACGGTCATCAGAAAACATCGGTGGTGATGATGAGCACGCTAGTTAGCTTCGGACGATAGCGCTAGTCGGAAAGAATCGAGTAGATCTCACGCGGTACCATATGCCTATCCCCGATAGGAGATCGCCCTGGCAGGCGGTGTCGGACCGTAAATACCATGGCAGGGAAGCGACTAGTTTAGGCTGCCAAACGTGCAAACATGACATGGAGAGCCGGTGAGGGCGGGAGAACTGCACTCGTTGATGGCATAGTACAGCTATATTGGCTACCCTGCACCTAAAGCAGAGGCATAAGGTATCCATAGGTCACACGTTGCAAGAGATGAGCAGGGCTGCTTGCAGTTTCGACGCCCAAGCTGTTCCACTGGAAGCTCTCGGACACTCCATGGGGACGTGAACGTGATAGATACTTGGAGGGCAGTGGGGAGATTGCATGGCGCATTTGAATTCAGAGTTGGCGTATTCTGAGAACAGGGCGGTGGTGGGTGATGGAGGAACACCGGTGAAGCTGATGCACCTGATGCAGGAACCGAGGAGACCGATATGGCTGCCCAGTGAACACCGCGCTTTGCAGCAGAACGCCTTGTAGCGAGTAGTGTTTGTGCAGGCAATGGCGCGCGAGTGCTTTGGCGTTGTCGGTGGCGAATTCGTTGCGATCCCGGCGGCGAAGGTAGCTCGGTTACTACCCGAGGGCAGATCCCGCTTGAGCTGGAGGCGTTTGGCAGGATCAGTTTGGGCGGCTCCCAAAAAGGAAACGGTTTCCGTACCCCACGGTCGTCCTGTCATATCATCTCCTTCCCAACAGTCGAGCCTATCGGTGCTCCTCTTCCTCTCTCTCCATCCATCGCTGCTTGGGCCAGCTCCTCCTAACCTTTTTGCACCAGCCGGCCCGCCGACACCGCCCGCCATGAGCTTGGCCGACATCCTCCCTCCGTCCCTCAATCTTCCCCCGCATCTATCGGCTCACAAGTACTTCTTCGTCTGCACGCTTACGGTGGCGGCATGGGACACGCTCGTCCTCTCGCCCCGTACATGGCGTCTCTTCAAGACAGCTGAATGGCCGGTCCTGAAGATAATCTACCACTTCCTCAGGATTTTCATGCCCATCGAATTCACAATCGTCGGTGGGTGATTCTGAAACCGTGCTTTGATACGTGGCTTAGTCGCCGTGCTTCACAGGTGTCGCATTCTTTGATACGAAATGGTCGCAGGACGTGAGTTTCCGCAGCATGATGCGCTCCGCGTTACTCAATCACCCCTCAGAGATGCCAGAACTTCTTCCTGTTCGAGCCTATTTGCACCGCCATTCTCCTCGCGGCCTGCTCTGCCGTTCACGTCATTCGCATTCATGCCATCTATGACAAGAGCCGCGCCGTCCTGGGTGGCATGAGCGCTTTGCTCGCCCTCCAGATTGTTGCGACAGCCGTTTGCTGTGCCTTCTACCGCTGTAAGCTCCTGATCGTTCCGGCTTTCGCGGCGGCGATCTGATCAATGCTGTTCATAGCCACTCCACTGCTGGAAGGACAGGGATGTATCGCCGAGCCGAAGCACAAATGGGTTGGCGTTTACTGGGTTGCGCCTACGCTGCTCTATACTGCATCTCTGCTCCTCGCGGTGAACCGCTCCATCAAATCGCTTGAGATCAAGCAGGTCACGCCGTGGCGCTTGATGCTTCGCGATGGCCTGAACCTGTACGGCGTGAGTACAAGGAGCTGCGTGAATTTATCCCTGACTAACGATTTTGGTGAAGGCTATCTGGGCCGTGAACATGGTCAACATGCTCTTCTGGTTCATTATCACCCCCACCGGGCCTGAAGATCCCATTCGCACGATTGTGACGAGCATGGCCGCCGTACTCACGACGTCGATGACCCTCCGCATCATCCTGTCTGTCCGCGGTTCGCTTGCGTCGGGCGGCACCTTCCACGGCGCTCACTCGACTGCTCACACTGGGACCGGCTCTGGTTCCCGCAGCACGCACGTCATCTCGACTCCTCGCACCGGCAGTGTGCCGCCCCATGTGTCGACGAACGGTCGTGCCCAGACCTACACCCTCGACGTTGGCAAGGAAACCTCGCAGTGGGTCGACGCCCCGGAGATCGACGGGAAGAGCAGTGTTCGTGACAAGGATGATATCTATGGCATCCCTCCGGTTCCGCAGGATGACCGCGGCGTCAAGATCACTGTCGACACCGAGGTGGATTACGGCTCGCCCTATGTCAGGAAGTAACCGGGCAAAATGTTCGATCTGTGATCATAGCGTTGGCACCGCAGGTGGAGATTCGTTCTCGGTGTCGTGTATTAGTCGATTCTTGGGTCGATCCTTACTGTTTGGTTTCCATATTGTTTATCTATTATTACCTGCCTGTACGATCAGATCGCCCTATACCTACATATGAACTTCGATATAGCAGCTGGTTTGACCCACTGGCAACGCAGTCAGGCTTCACGGTGCCTCCCGTAAACGTGGGAATGCGGATCAGCCCGGGCCGCATCGGTCCTGTCCGGTAGGTAATAACACCCTGGAATAATGCCACCCACGTTCTTGGAAGCAAACGGAGCCTCTCACTGCCGCCTCCAAGATCTGGGCGTTGAAGCACGGGCGGGATGAACTGTAGCGAGGAATAGCGCCAGTGCCGCGCCATGGCTCGCCAACTACCGGCCTTAGAGATAATCGGCGTGGGAACTGTCTACTGGGTATTTGGATGGATTGCGGCTGCAGTATCGGTCTGACCATCGTCCCCTCTCAACATCCGCCATGTCCATCTCCAAAATTCACGCTCGCCAGGTAAGCCCGAATGTATCTTGTTTTTATCCACTGGCTGATTATCGGCAGATCTTCGACTCCCGTGGTAACCCCACCGTTGAGGTTGACCTCTACACCTCGAAGGGTGAGTCGATCGCGTCGAACTTGGGAGCTACCGTCTCAATCCTTCTCGAAATCCAGGACGCTTCCGCGGTTCGGTCCCATCGGGTGCTTCGACCGGTGTTCACGAGGCTGTTGAGCTCCGTGACGGCGACAAGAGCGCGTACGTCGGCAAGGGTGAGCGCAAGTGCACTATGGAAGAGGACATCGCTGAAATTCGGGCGTATAGGCGTCTCTAAGGCCGTTTCCAACGTGAACGACATCATTGCCCCGGCGCTCATCAAGTCCGGTCTTTCCGTTCTACAGCAGAAGGAGATCGACGACTTTCTGATTAAACTCGACGGCACCCCCAATAAGGGCAAGCTCGGCGCGAACGCCATCCTTGGCGTCTCAATCGTCGTTGCTGAGGCCGCCGCCGCCGAGAAGGGTGTCCCGCTGTACCAGCACCTCGCCGATCTTGCGGGCGTCAAGCCGCCGTTCACCCTCCCGACCCCTGCTTTCAATGTCATCAACGGTGGAAGCCACGCCGGCAACAAGCTCGCCTTCCAGGAGTTCATGCTTCTCCCCACCGGTGCCAGCAGCTTCACTGAGGCAATGAAGATTGGCACTGAGACCTACCACACCCTCAAGAAGGTCATTACTGCAAAGTACGGCATTGATGGTGCGCATATAAGCAAATACATCGCATCTACCTAACATGCCCTGTCTCTAGCTGCCAACGTTGGTGACGAGGGTGGATTCGCTCCCAACGTCAGCGGTGCTGAGGAGTCCCTTGAGCTTCTCTCTGAGGCCATCAAGAAGGCTGGCTACGAGGGCAAAATCAAGATCGCTCTCGACGTCGCCTCGTCCGAGTTCTACAAGGACGGCAAGTACGACCTCGACTTCAAGAACCCCAACTCGGATGCTAGCAAGTGGATCACCGGCAAGGAGCTCGCCAACCTCTACCTCAGCTACATCGAGAAGTACCCGATCGTCTCGATCGAGGACCCCTTCGACCAGGATGATTGGGAGGCGTGGTCGCACTTCACCGCCAACTCGAGCATTCAGATCGTCGGCGACGATTTGACCGTCACCAACGTGCTCCGCATTAAGACCGCCATCGAGAAGAAGGCGTGCAATGGTCTGCTGCTCAAGATCAACCAGATCGGCACGATCTCCGAGTCGATCCAGGCTGCACAGCTCGCGCAGAGCGACGGCTGGGGTGTCATGGTCTCTCACCGCTCTGGTGAGACCGAGAACACCGTCATCGCTGACCTCGTCGTCGCTCTTGGTGTCGGCCAGATCAAGACCGGCGCCCCCGCCCGCAGCGAGCGCGTCGCCAAGTACAACGCGCTCCTACGCATTGAGTGCGTTCTTCCGCTTGTCCTTTTTTTCGGCATGTCTGATCTCGTATTAGGGAGGAGCTTGGCAGCTCTGCCAAGTACGCCGGCGAGTCTGGCTTTTCCGCTGGTCTCACCCCTCCTGCTATCCTCAAGAAATAAGTCCTCGGAATGGACGAACGAAGAAGGAACGGAGAAGTCGATCAAAACCTATAGACTGTGCTTTTACAATGTAGCTCGTGTTCGCTGTATCCATTCAAATGTGCCAACGATGTCTGCGCCGGATGTGGATTTCCGAGGGTGGCAGTGCCTTTTGGCAGGTGCGAGTCTGTGCGACAGCGAGAAATCTCTGCGAACTTGCTCAGTTATCACATGCCGGCCATGGCGTTACCGGTGTTTGTCATTGAGCATGCAACATGCACCTCGTCAGACGCCTCTGCTCAGGACCGGACTTGTTCATTACAACGACCAACGTTCGATATCATAAACCCATCGTTGCGCCCGGGATACGCCTCTTCTCCCGCACCCCCACCGTCAACATGATTAAAACACCCCTCACTGAACTGCTCAACATACAGGTGTACGTTCCAAGCGTCCTTTTGCACCTCGTCAATCACAACTAATGCGTCGTCTCAGTCCTGTAGTGCAGGGAGGAATGCAATGGTATGGACGCATACAATGACCGCAGACCACATGCTTAGCTGGTAACAACGTGTGCAGGGTCGGCGTACCGCGGCTCGCTGCAGCAGTATCCGAAGCAGGAGGCCTCGGTATGTGTCATTCTCATCTCGCAATGCCGTATATCCTCCCTGACCAAGCGAACCAGGCATACTCACGGCATTGACCCAACCCAGCCCCGAAGCTTTGCGCACGGCCATTCGTGAAACGCGCAAGATGACGTCCAAACCCTTTGGGGTGAATATCACACTGCTTCCGACGATCAACCCGCCAGATTATGCTGGGTACGCGAAGGCGGCGGTTGAAGAAGGTGTCAAGATATTTGAGACAGCAGGGAACAACCGTTCGTCCTTCGCGTCCTTGCGCGACTCAGTACCATTCTGACATCGTCTCTGTGATGCATTAGCCAAGCAGCTCATCTCCTACCTCAAAGGTCAAGGTTGCATCATTCTACACAAGTGCACGACGATACGACACGCTAAGGCGAGATCACCATTCTGAAATCAGATGTATCCGCAATTCTGAAAGTCGTATAGTCTGCGCAGCGTATGGGCGTGGACGTGATCAGCATGGATGGATTTGAATGTCGGTTCCCAGGTTATCAGCGCGATATTCATACTCATGCTCTCGTAGGTGCCGGTCATCCGGGAGAAGAGGATATCGGAGGTTTAGTCTTGCTTGCTCGGTCGGCCAACGAGTTGGAAATTCCGTACATCGCGTCCGGTGGCTTCGCGGACGGGCGGGGTCTAGCAGCTGCTCTGGCGCTTGGTGCCGCAGGTGTTAACATGGGTTCGTCGATCCCTCTGGCTTCCCATCGTATCAAGCTTATCTCAGTGTTGCAGGGACGCGCTTTATGTGCACAGTCGAATCACCGATCCACGACAATATCAAGCAGACGATCGTTCGCGCCACCGAACAGGACACGATCCACATCTTCCGGACATTGCACAACACCGCTCGAGTGTTCAAGAACAAAGTCGCGCTGGAGGTCGTCAGGATAGAGAACGAAGGGCGCAAGAAGGAAGGCGGAGCAAAATTCGAGGAAGTCCGGGACCTCGTCAGCGGGGCGAGAGGTCGTATGGTCTACGAGAAGGGCGATCCCGACCTCGGCATCTGGAGCGCGGGTGTCGTCGTTGGGCTGATCAAGGATGTACCCACCTGCAAGGATTTATTGGCCAGGATCGAATCGGACGCGGAGCGTGTAATCGACGGACTGGCTCGGTTGAAGAGCGGTCCCTCACAGGAGAAAGCGAAATTATAGGCTGGGGGCGAAAATGCATTGGGTTATCGACATACGACTAGGGACAATCTATGTACAAGTACTTCTGAACCACGGGTATTACGCATATCTACAATAGTACAAGGTGAACAACAACAACGCAGCGCAATGGAGTCGTCAGCGAGAGTTCCGGCATCGTGATCGTTCGTAATCCATAATACACGCAGATCATGCTTTCGGGCAGGATGAAAAGAAAAGGGGTAAAACTCGGCGGACGCTCATACCGCGGTCTTGAACCTAGGTCCTAGCACCTCCACAAGCGCGTCTTCGTGCGTCGCCGTGAAGCGATGGCAATTGACCACCCTCACTTCCTCGAGCATAGATACTTCACGAGCCCCGGATGAGCAACCTAAGATAAAATCGTCTCTGGCGCGAAGGGCGGCGACGATAGCTTCGCCAGAGAGGCGTTGGCAGCCTGAGAGATCGAGGGTGGATAAGTTGGGTAGTCGAAGGCGGATTGGACCTCTGCTCGCGCTCGAAGGAGTGTCGACGCCCATGCCATCGAGAGGCTCGTCGTCCATATCGTCGTCGTCGACATCGTCATCTATGCCCTCTTGAAGAAGCTCAGGCGCGACATATCGGGGTCGACAAGGCCGGAGCAGATCGATGACCTTGTCTGACATGTCGGACGCGACGATCCGGAACATGCGGAGGGAGTGCAGGCGGTCAAAGCACCACTCGAAGTCTTTGGTACGCATGTCCGCATAGTCCATCTGTAGCACTTCAAGCGGGGGATTGCATCGCTGTATGAGGTTACGAAGGCCCATGCCCGTCGCGTGGTCGCTCCACTATATGTATGTGAGATTAGATTCAGATCCACATATAGCGACACCGTCTTACCGGAGACTGGGAAAAGTCGTGTGCCTCGTCGTCGCTGTCACCGTCTTCACCGAGGTTGTTCACGTGCTGCAGTTCAATTTCGACATTAAGGTGTTCCAGCTCGAGCTCGACGAGGTTGGGACAGTCGATATGAGACAGGAGGGCGCGGGTAGAACAGGTATTCCTAATGAAGAGCAACTGCAGCCGCGGAAGGAAGGCTACTGGCATAGGGTCCGGACTGTCATCTGGTAGCGGTTCGTGCGTCCAACCGATGAAGCTAAATTCCTCCAATTCGGGCAAAGCTTGGAGGAATTGCAAGACATTGCGCGGGGAGATCGGAACTCCGATCTGGGTGTCACTGATGTCGAGCGTCGTGAAGCGCATGGGAGTGAGCAAGTTGACATCGGGAAGGATGGAGACGGCGAGCGACATGGAGAGGTGGTTATCCTGCGAATAGGAGATGAATTGTGGGAATGCGTGTGCGGGCGCAGGTGTGTCGTCCTCCCAAGCGAGTTCCCCTAGTGAGTGTATCGACATCTCGAGGCGTTCTAAACCTGCGATGGGTGCCCTCTTCATGAACGGCACACGCAAGTCGCGCCGCGATATGGTGCAACTCCGCCATCTGTCGACTTGCTGCAGGCAGCACGAAAGGAACGGAAGGATGTTATCCATGTTCTCGAGGGTGATGTCCACGTCGAAGGGCAACGGATGGGATCGCGTGATCCAGGTTTCGGTCTGGGCACGGAGAGCGGGCAGGGGGTGGGCACGCTCGTCGACGGTGATGCGCTGCCATATCCTGGGGAAGGCGTTGATGAGGTCGTGCCAGTATCGACTGACCATGGAGAGGCGGAGCGGGCTGAGAGGGTCGGCCGCGCTGCAGATGGTGAAGATCTCGACGAGGATCTCGGGCGGGATGCGGTAGATGGTGCCGGCGGTGGCCACGCATTTGGCGAGGGCGCTGGAGGACGACTGCTGGGCGCGGGGCGCAATGGCCTCGGAGGAGGGCGAGTGGAGGAGGCCGCCCATCGCTGTGCCTTGCGCTCGGGTGCGAACAGGCGAGTCCGGGACGACCATTGCCAACGCCAGAATAAGTCACCGGCTCGGTGGCGGTGCCATTTCTCTGCTTTCTCTGAGAACGTCCACCATCGTGACCACACCCCGCGCGAAGCTATGCTTGGACTTACGCAAGCTGCCTTCTGCGGGCTATGCGATAGCAGAAGTGCACGCATATCGTGGTTCTGAGCTGAAGTGAGGAACGAACGGAGGCGCAAGAACTTAGTCTATGCGCGCGCGGGCGTTGCGGTGGCGGTGCAATTTCTTCCTCGCCATCCGCACCGTCCGCCACTGAGTCCAGCATACGGCGAGCTCACTAAGGGCCGCCGTAACTCGTATTTTGAACAGCAGAAACTAGTACCGACACTCCTTTTTATAACCAGTCCCAAAGCACTCCCTTGAACCCCCCGGTGAAAGCATCATGCCACGTATCGATGCTAACCCACACGAACAGGTCGCGCCGAACTTTGCAGGGGCCGCCTTCGCCGCATGCAGGCGGTCCATGAGCAACCAAGATGGCTTGACGGACGAACAGGCGGCGCAAGCTCTGCTAGATGCGTGGACCAACGACATCAATCAAGAGAAGGCGGCGTGGGACCGGCAGGTCGAAGAGGACCGAGAAGCTGCACGGCTTGCGGAAAAGGAAAGGTTGGAGCGCGAGGCAGCGGAGAAAGCCGAAGAGGAGAAGGAGGCAGCGAAGAGTCGGCCCAAGGTCCCGATACACATCAAGGACCGAATGGTCGGTCACGAGTCCGCCCCATCAACCGACGACAAGGCCCTCAAGAAACTCCGAGCGTACAAGTACATCGAGATGTGGTTCTTCGGGGCTGAAGGGCGGCGCAGAGCCACGGAGGATGCGCTATCGAGTGGAGACGACGCCTTGTACCTGGCCCGAGACGGCGAAGGGGTAGCGCTGCGACAGGCCGCGCCCAGCCGGATCGCAAAGTATTGCATTCCGGACCGAGAACTCACGTGGAGAGAGTTCTCCATCGCGAAGACCGGGCTCCTCGAGGACATGGCCAGAGTTGGATGGCCGAAAACCATCGTGCAAGATTTCGTCGACTTCTTCTTCGCAATCGACAACCATCCGAGCCGCTTCGAGGGTCCGCACGGGGACCCATGCCTGCTCCTCTATCAGGAGGAGGTTCGGAAACTCTGGCACCTTCAGTACGAACGCAACCCCGCAGAAATCTTCAACCCCGCGATCTTCAACAACGAGCGGCTGCAGCGGTTAACGCGGAAGTACCTGAACATGCAAGCTAGCGAGGCCAACTACGCGTGCGTCCTAAGTCCTTGATCTCGCGAACACCCTTGCTAACATTCCCCTGCTCATCTCTCATTCGCCTGTCGACCGCGCACGGTACATCGATCGCGCACGAACGATAAACGACGTCACTACGTCTCATCGCGACCCTTATCGGAACGCGATCACTATCGCTCCCACGACCTCGAACTCCCTCAACCGGGACCTGCGATCACTATCGCACCCACGCGCACATCACCCCGCACGCCCACTGGCCGGGGCACGCCCTCCTCGCAAACGCACCTGATCGTGCACCGGGACGCATCCCCTCCCCTCGTCACGCACACTCGGCGCCGCGCAGCATGCGGAGAGCCGCACCAGCAGCCCCAGGGGGGCCAGAGCGGCAAGAGAGGAGGCGTTCAGCAAGGCCCGCCGCCCCATACGCGCGCAGCGAAGGAGATCGCAATGGGCGCGAGAGGGAACACCACGGCAGAACGCAGTCTTTTCGCCAGGGCACCAGCGCCAGCGCCCACGCGCCGTGTGCCCTCTGCCTCGGGCGGCACCCTCACGACGTCCGATCGTGCAGGTCACGGACCCTCTGGGACGGGAAGACGAAGGCATACGCCGCAAGGGACGCCAGAGGACAACTGGTCGACCCGAGCGGCAGGGTCCTATGCATCGACTTCCAAGTCCGCGGGTGCAAGCGCGACTCGCACGTCGAGGCCTACCGTCATTCCTGCTCCGGGTGCGGCAAAGGCAGTCACGGCGCTCGGGACTGCCATCTCGCAGAGGGCCAGTAAGGCACTCACGCCGCTGCGAGCCGAAGCCTGGCAGCGCATGCTCGCACGTAGCGACCTCCTGTATAAGTATCCCGGTATCCCTAATTCCATTCAACTCGGTTTCGACGCGGGCATCTGCCCGCCAACTTCTACATTCATTCCGTCTAATAGCGCGTCCGTCGCCGAGCACCGCGAAAAGTTCAACTGCATCATTCGGAAGGAGTTTGAGAAAGGACGGTATCTCGGCCCCTACTCGAGGCTCGAAATCGAAGAGGCGCTGGGGCCGTTTCAAACATCGCCGCTCTCCATTATCCCGAAGCCGCACAATCCGGCCAAATTCCGACTCATCCAAAACCTCTCCTATCCATACCACCCGCGTGAGAGCACATCCTCGATCAACTCCGCCATCGACGCCGCGATGTATCCGTGCACATGGGGCACGTTTGCCGCCGTGGCGCTGTCGTTGGCGCGGCTCCCGCCGGGTTCCCAGATCGCGAATCGAGACGTCGCAGAGGCCTATCGCACCATTCCGATCAAGCCCGAACAGTGGCCGGGCCTGGTGGTGCGAATCGGCGAGGAAGACGCGTTCGCAGTGGACACCTGCGACTGTTTCGGCCTGCGGTCAGGGTGCGGGATATTCGGCGCAGCGGCCGACGCCTTCGCAGATCTGGCAAGAGAGGGCGGCATGGGCCCGGTTTCGAAGTGGGTGGACGACTTCATTTTCGCGAGAGTCAGACGCAGCTGCCTGGAGGAATACAATCGCAGGCGCCAGGATTGGAAACGCAGCATCGCGCAGCACGGCGGCGCGCGTCAAGACCGGAGCCGCCTATGGTATGGCGGGGCAGAGCTTCCGGATGGTCGCGTCGAGGAGTTCGACGACGACATGGCCTTCCCGCTGCGCGACCTATCGCAGACTTCCGAACGCTCGCAGGCAGATGCGGAATTCTGCTACGCCATGTGCGATGTCGATCGTCTATCGGAGGAGCTCGGCTGGCCGTGGGGCGCGGACAAAGACCATCAGTTCGCAGAGGTCGCGCCGTTCACAGGTTTTGACTGGGACATCCGGTCACGCACGGTCGCCCTGGGCAAGGGGAAACAGGCCAAGTATACGCGCGCCATCCAGGAGTGGAACACGCAGCGAACGCACACGCTGGACGACGCTCAGAAGCTCTTCGGTAAGCTTCTGCACGCATCCCTGGTGGTCCCCGAAGGAAGAGCTTACCTCACCGAGCTGGAGACCATGCTCGGTGTCTTCGGTGACCGTCCTTTCCAGCCGCATACCCCTCCCAAGGGCACAATGGCCGCTCTCCAGTGGTGGCTGGATACCTTACAGCGAACCGAACTCAGCCGGCCCATTCCCGGGCCCGTCGAACTTTTCGACTCCGGAGGCTACTCCGACGCGAGCTCCGGAGTGGGCATCGGAGTGGTGGTCAGGGGTCGCTGGAGGGCCTGGAGGCTCCTCCCAGGCTGGGACTCAGGTGGCAGAGAGATCGGCTGGGCTGAAGCCGTCGGCTTCGAGCTACTGGTCCGAATCATCAGCCTTCTCTACAACACGGAGGCCAGGCACATCAAGGTCTTCGGAGACAACCGAGGCGTCGTCGAAGGCTGGTGGAACGGGCGAAGCCGTAATCGACACGTCAACGGAGTCTTCAAGCGCATACACGCTGAGGCCGTCACGACAGGGCACACTTTTCACACAAGATACGTTACCAGCGCCAGCAACCCCGCCGACGCGCCCTCGCGAGGAGTCTACCCTCCACGAAGCATGCTGCTCCCTCCCCTACCCATACCCGAGGCTCTTGCAGGACTCCTCATCGACAGCGTGGAGCCGCTCACACAACGCGAGCGCGAGGTCAGGAGTGAGGGCCGAGCGCGCAAACCCCGGCCAAAAGAGCAGGAGAGCGGCGAAGCCGTACGAAACTCGATTGCGCAGGCCGACCTCGAGCAACGCAACGAGCAGTTCGCACGAGCCAACTTCCGCGAATGGTGAACGCGACGCGGGAGCGGCACCGTCGCAAGCTAGCCTTCGCCCCGCGTGCCCGGCCAGCCAACGGCTGTTACTGTGGACACCCGCAGGTGGTCGCACGACCTTCGGGGCCGACGGGCAGCCGTCCGGATTGGACCAGCGCGACCTCGACCGGGTGCGCGAAGTGATGGCTCAGGCGCTAGCCCCGTCAACCGCAGAGACGTACGGCGCGGGGCTAGTGGCGTTCCACGCATTCTGCGACGAACGCGGAATAGCGGAGGAGCAACGGACACCCGCATCGGCAACGCTCATGCTTGCATTCCTCGCAGCGCTGGCCGGCCTATACGCAGGGTCGACAGTGGCCAATTACTTCTACGGCGTACGAGCATGGCACCTCATCCACGGTGTCGCCTGGAATATGGACGACTCAGCCATGCAATCGATGCTGAAGGCGACGGCTAAGCTTACCCCGGCGGCCTCGAAGCGCAAGAAGCGAGAGCCGTACACCGAGGATCTCATCCGCGCGATACGGCAACAGCTCGTCGTCGACCAGGGTTTCGACGCCGCAGTCTACGCGTGCCTGACGGTGGCGTTCTACGCATGCGCACGGGTAGGCGAGCTCACCGTGCGCAACCGCAGCAGCTTCGAACCCGGCACCCACGCCAAGCGCGCGGACCTCGGGCTAGCCGTGGATAGGAACGGGCTGCGGCAGCAAACCTTGCAGCTGCCGCGAACCAAATGCGCCGTCGGCGGGGAGCAGATCCATTGGGGACAGCAGGACGGGATCACAGACCCCGTCGCCGCCCTCGCGAATCACCTCAGCGTCAACAGCTTGGATGACGACGAACACATCTTCGCATACAAGGCACGAAACGGGCAAGTCTGGCCGCTGACGCGCAAAGCCTTTCTAGACCGCATCCGGGCCGCCACCAAAGCAGCAGGCAGAGCCCCGCTCCAAGGACACGGCATTCGAATCGGCGGGACCCTCGAGTATCTATTGAGAGGCGTCCCGTTCGAGGTCGTCAAGACCAAAGGGCGCTGGGGAAGCGAGGCTTTCCTGGGGTATCTCCGGAAGCACGCGGAGATCCTCGCCCCCTACATGCAAGCGCGGCCGCGGCTACAAGCGGAATTCATACGGTACGCCATGCCGCCGGTCCGTTGACGGTAAGCACCGCTCCTATCTGGCGGGGTTCGCCTGCGCGACGCGTCGCGTTGCTCCTACCATTTTGGGTATCGCGGCTCACACCCCGCACAGATTCCCGGACCGGAACGCCCCCTTCGGGGGCATTCGCCCGTTTCTCACCAACTTACACATAGTCTAATCAGCTTAGTACCACGCGGCTCAAACCTAATTAGAAATGCTAATATAAGAGCCCCGTTCTCTGATCCTGGGAAACAAGCAACAAAGAGACGGCATAGATCGTGGTTCTGAGCTGAAGTGAGGAACGAACGGAGGCGCAAGAACTTAGTCTATGCGCGCGCGGGCGTTGCGGTGGCGGTGCAATTTCTTCCTCGCCATCCGCACCGTCCGCCACTGAGTCCAGCATACGGCGAGCTCACTAAGGGCCGCCGTAACTCGTATTTTGCCACCCGCCCACCCAACTCCGACGCGACACGCTGAGCGCAACAGTTCAGCTAGCGGAGATACCAATTGCGGAAAACGACTCACAGGGTCACGTGTGACGATAGCACGGGCACGCGTGACAGAACAAGGAACAACCGGAGCAGGAAACCGGAAGCCGCAGGTAGCGGCATATCAGGCGCCAATAATAGGTCAGCCCGGGGAGGTCCGGACACGTGCAGATAACCCCGGACAGCTTCGAGCCGAGGGGGGGGTACGCGGCAGAGGAGGTTGCCGCTGACGGGGCGGCATCCGGAAGAGCCGGAAGGGGATAAAGAGCCCGTAGAGGGCGCAGCCCAGTGTAAGGCCTGTCCCTCCCCAGGACTTCCGCGGGCCCTAGGACTAATCCGTTTCAGCCTGGGTAAGCCACCTGAACGATAACGAACTCACACTCGTAATGCATAACGCGGCAGCGCGGATCATCCAGGTGGACATAGTGGGGCACCACACGGGCGCAAAGATGCTCAGCGTAGAACGCTTCACCAGGAGGGATGATGAGGCCCCCAGGAGGGAGGGGCCAGTTCACCGGGGAGGAACGAGCGACTTGGGAGTGGGAGGACATAGAAAAAGAGAGCGAAGGGGAAGGAGCGGGAACGTCACCCCTGAGACACTTATAGGATCGTGAACCGCGGCGAAGACACCGCCGCGGACCAGAGCTCCAGCGTCACATCGGGGAGAAAGAGCGCACTCAAGCGAAAAGAGGATAGCGCCGGAGGAGTGTGTATGTAAAAGGTGCCAGAACCTGACAGACTGCCGTCCATTTGTAGTCCCCTCATTTCTGGGGTCCGGGAACTAAGCGAGGTCACTTTCAGGGTTGCATCCCACCCTCCACTCCTCTTGTTGTAACCCTGCCCGCCCATCGCGGCTCACACCCCGCACAGATTCCCGGACCGGAACGCCCCCTTCGGGGGCATTCGCCCGTTTCTCACCAACTTACACATAGTCTAATCAGCTTAGTACCACGCGGCTCAAACCTAATTAGAAATGCTAATATAAGAGCCCCGTTCTCTGATCCTGGGAAACAAGCAACAAAGAGACGGCATAGATAACCTACAAAGCAGTGGCTTGCTCCGCTATCGTCGCTGCCCATGTCGCAATCACTCGGTGGCTCTTCAGGCAGCGATGATTCTGGGCTTGTAGCAAGGCCCTGGACCGTTGTTGCCTCTGGTACGCACCCATCTTTGCTCGGGGGCAACGTTACCCACTCCGCCGTTTCTCTTACAGATATCTCTGACGACGACGATGCAGGCAGCCAAGACAGCTCCTCATGCGAGGGATTGTCGCTGTCGGATGAAGGCGCTGAAGACCGGCCTATAGATGAAGCTCTGATAGCGCGTTTCGAGAGCCTCAGGGAGCATGCCTTTGGTCTTCTGGCCGAGTACGAACGCCGTGCTGATTTTGACACGTTGGTGAGGTCTATAGCTACCGCGAGGGAGGCCTTTGCTCTGATTCCCGAAGGGAGAACCCAAAGCCGTGGCTTGCTTAACGTTCTCGCGACTGGTCTCCTGGAGCGTTACGAGTTCGATGGCAACGTGAATGCCGTAATTGAAGCGACCACCTTGACTCGTACGGCTCTTCTGCTGCACCCACCAGAGCACCCAGATCATGAAGAGTCGCTCGGCATCCTGGTCAAGGCCCTCATGGCGTTCTATGAGCGTTACGGAAGGCGGGACACCCTAGATTCGTTGATAAACCTCCATCGTCAATGTCTTTCGAAACGCCCAGCTGGGCATCCCGAGCGGGACATCGCGCTCAGCGACCTCGCAAATAGCCTCATGATCCGATATGAATGCGACGACGATCGGGATATGCTGGATTCAGCGATTGGTCTTTACCGTGAGACCCTTGCATTGCATCCAGAAGGGCACCTCGATCGTGGCCTTTCACTCAACAATCTCGCAAGCGCACTCGAGACTGGCTACGAGGCTTGCGGCGATCCAGACGTGTTGGATGAAACCATTGCACTCTACCGCGAGGCCCTGTCTCTATGCCCCGCAGGCCATCCTAAATGCGGGACTCTGTTGAGTAATCTCGCAAACAGCCTTGTTACTCGATACCAGCATGGGGCCGATCCTGAGGCATTGGACGAAGCATTGCATCTTCATCGGAAGGCTCTCTCTTTACGTCACGATGGGCATCCTGAGCACGCAAGTTCGCTCAGTAACCTTGCGAACGGGCTGATGCTCCTCTGCAAGCGGAACGGTGACCCCGACGCGATGGATGAGATGATTGTTCTCTCCCGAAAAGCCCTCACTTTATGCCCGGATGGGCACCCCGATCGTGGAAGGTCGCTGAACGATCTTGCCACAGGGCTCATGGTTCATTATGAGTGCTACGGCAAGCCGGACATCCTAGATGAAGTCCTCACTCTCCATCGCGAAGCACTTTCATTACATCACATAGGGCACGCCGATAGGCACATGTCGCTGAACAATCTCGCAATATGTCTCTTTGCTCACTACGAACGCTACGGAGATGCGCATGTTTTGGACGAAATTATCGCCCTTCACCGCGAGGCCATGACATTGCGCAATGACGACCATCCGCACCATCCTACGTCACTCAACAATCTTGCGAATGCGCTCATGATTCGCTATAGGCACAGTGGTGATCCGAACACCCTTCAGGAAGTGATAAAACTTCACCGTCACGCGCTTATGCTGCTTCCTGAAGGACGTCCCGGCCGTGGAGGCTCCCTCAGTAACCTTGCAATCAGCCTCTCCACCCACTACGAACGTTACGGTACCCCAGATGTTCTGGAAGAAGCCATTGTCCTCCATCGTGAGGCCCTCGCGCTTCGACCCGGAGGACATACTGAACGAGGCATAACGCTCAGCAGCCTCGCTTTAGCTCTCAGGACTCACTACCAGCGCTTCGGAGATCCGGCTACCTTGAAGGAGGCGAACGCCCTCCATCGCGAGGCTCTCTCCTTGCATCCTGTGGGCCATCAAGGTCAACAGATGTCGCTCAGCAACCTTGCGAACAGCCTTATGACTCATTATCAACGCTTCGGTGACCCAGACACGCTAGACGAAGTCATCGTCCTTCAGCGAGAGGCTCTTTCCCTGTGCCCCCGCAACCATCCAGACCGCGACGGCCTGCTCAACAATCTCGCGAACGCCCTCATGACTCACTGCGAGAATTACAGCGATTTGGGCACCCTGGAGGAGGTTATCGTTCTTCATCGCGAAGCTTTGTCATTACGGTCGGGAGGACATCCGGAAAGGAGCATGTCATTGAACAACCTTGCGAGTGCCCTCATGACTCACCATCGATACCGTGGCTCTCCGGACACCCTTCGCGAAGCCATAGACTTCCATCGCGAGGCCCTGTCACTACGTCCTCATGGTCATCCCGACCGCGGACCAACCCTAAGTAATCTGGCAAACAGCGTCATGGCTTATTACAAGCACCAGCGGGACTTGGATACGCTCAACGAGGCGATTACTCTCTGTCGTGAAGCTCTACATATAACAACTGAGGGAGTTCCGGACTACGGAGCCCTTCTGTTGGACCTGTACCAGGCTCTCGACCTGGCTTATACCCACTCTCGCGACCCATCTTTGCTAACAGAGATGCATCAAACCCTCTCAGCCGCAGACGTAGCTCTTCCTTTCGGCGCTTACTCGCGTTTGCAGCTCCTATGGTGCCTATCCTCTCATCACAATCGTTCTGGTTCACCGTATCATAATGTGTCGCTGTCTATCAAGTACGTGGAAAACGCAATCTCTTATCCCTTTGGAGCAGTCAAAGATCGCTTGCGTCGTGCGCAGAACTTCTTGCAACAGTACGAGGATGAAATCCCCGCGGCTAGTGGCACCGAGGATTCGGCTAGTGGCACAGATATGCACCTTGCATTACTCAGTGCATATGAGACGGCCATCGGGCTTTTGCCTCGAATCGCTGTTCTCGGCCTTGACCCAAAGGCGCGTCTTGCCTCTCTTGATGGTGCCCAGAGGATTGCAGTTGACGCCTCATTGCGCGCACTGGAACTGAATCGCCTCCCTCTCGCCGTAGAGCTTCTGGAACAAGGTCGAGCTGTTTTTTGGGCTCAGGCGTTGCGCCTCCGCACTCAATTCGACTCACTACCCCAGGATCTCTCCACGGAACTGGTTAGCCTAACCCGCCTTCTAGCGGCCAACACTGACCATCGCGCAAACACGGACGACATCCATGTTCCGGGGACGTTTGCGGTCGCTGCGTCGATCCGGAGGCAGCAAAGTGATAGGTTCGAAAAGTTGATCCAGGACGTGCGCGCAATTCCGGGTTTCGAGCGCTTCCTGGTGCACGAACCGTTCTCTTCGTTGTCAGATGCAGCGGCTCTTGGGCCGGTGGTCATTCTCATCCCTGGAGCAAGAATGTCTCATGCGATCATCATCGAAGGCAACCATACACCTTTCCACGTTGAGCTCGGAAACATCACAAGGGAGATAGCAATTTCGTACGCGACGCAGTTGCGAAAGGATGGCGTCGAATACAGGTCGTCCAAGCAAAAACGGCAGGGTATGAGGAACAACCCGGCATCTGACAGTGGTGGCCATTCCGACCAGGAATCACGACCAACTGCTCGCGAAGGCCAAACCCCGGACCAGGTCCCTGATGAACCTGAACTGGTCAGTCCACTGAAGCACCATCTATTTCATGCTGTCTCAACATCGATGCAGGAAGCACCACTGCTGATTTTACTGGAAAGGCTATGGAACGACGTGGTTCGCCCTGTGATTGATGTGTTACACCTTACGGTTCGCCGGTTCCTAAGTTACCGAGAGGTGTCCTGAATTGCTTAACGGACCCTTCAGATTCGTACTGGTCACAGTCGCCCACGACTTACGTGGATGCCCACAGGCCCATTCGCGTTCCTTCCTGTCCATGCTGCTGGTATTTACACCGGGGGAGAGGTTCAATACTGTTCTCAGTACGTTGTATCTTCCTATACTCCGACGCTTGGGGCACTCCGTATCGCTCAGCGCAAAACATCACGTTAGCCACGTCACGGTGTAAAGTCACTTTTCGTCGCAGAGCCTAAAGCATCAGAGCCGGGTTGGGACGTTATCAAGGGCGTTTACAAGGAGGTCAAATCTGCCGTAAAGGTGATACCTGGTCACGGCGTTACAGTGATCCGACGTGAGCACGGTACGCCTACTGCCCTCGCCAAGGTCGTCGAACGACTTCCGGATAGCGCTATCGTCCATCTGGCCTGTCACGGGGAACAGAATGCAGAAGAACCGCTTCGAAGCGCATTTAAGCTAGGAGACGGGGACCTCACCATCGACGAATTGACGAAGCTGAACCTGCCAGATGCCATGTTCGCCTACCTCAGCGCCTGCGAGACTGGCAAGGGGGACAGCTCGCATCCTGATGAGGCTATCCACTTGGCTGCTGCTATGCTATTTGCTGGATTTCGCAGCATCATCGCAACGTTGTGGTGAGTCGATACTAGATGGTTAATTTTCGCTCACTGACAGGGATCCGCGTTGGCTACCAGGCCAATGTCAGACATGACTGGGCCATTCGTTGCTGAGCATGTCTACAGGCAATTGTTCAATACCGACAACGACATGGTGGACTTCAACGTTATCCCTTATGCGCTCGACGAAGCTGTGGATATGCTTCGAAGGGGAGGATGCAGCGCCTATGAATGGGCAACGTTCATGCACATCGGTGCATAGTACCAACTTACTTAGTACGCCAGTAGATTCGCATCTCTGCTTCGCATCTCAATCCTTGCGTTGTTCGGAACGGGATTGTCAAACAACGTTCCAGTCAATTTGATGTAGTACTAGTCTCGTCGATGTTCAGTAGTGAATGTATGCAGCCAGACTCAGAGTCTCAGTCGATCGCCCGTGGGACGCAGGCGCGGGGTCAGTCTCCCACGGCGGGCGCGTACCCGTGGGATGAACTGCACAGCGGTGGCTGACTTCCATATCCGATCTTTGCCCCTCCCCGTCGTCGCCGTCAAGAAATCTACCGGTCAAGGCTCCCTCACTCAAAATGCCCGGCGTACGAGACATCAGGTCCGTATCAACTATGCGAGGACCCTGGTGCTCCGCTCATATTCCAAGGTAGCGCGGAAGCCTTCATCTCCGCCTACGCCAGCCACCTCAAGCGCTCTGGCAAGCTCGAGGTTCCTACATGGGTGGATATCGTCAAGACCGGTTCCTACAAAGAGCTCGCTCCCTATGATCCCGATTGGTACTACGTTCGCGCCGGTATGCTCACATTGCATTATCTATGCTTGCATGTGCATCTTACCGTGTCACGTACTTAGCTGCCGTCGCAAGACACATTTACCTCCGGAAAGACGTCGGCATCGGCAAGCTGACCAAGCTTCACGGTGGCCGCAACAGGCGCGGCAACCGTCCCTCGCACCATGGTGATGCCTCCGCTTCCGTTCAGCGCAAGGTCTGCCAATCCCTTGAGAAGATCGGCGTGCTCGAGCAGACCGACAACGGCGGCAGGCGGATAAGTCAGGACGGCATGCGTGACCTCGACCGTATCGCGACTGCTGTCGTCGAGGCGCAGCGCGAGGAAGCCGAGGAAGAAGAAGAAGAGGAGGAGGCTGAGGAGGAGGACGAGGAGTAAACTCGACGCTCCGGCCCACATTCACATTGTGTTTTATGCATTGCATGTCTCCTATGGGTTCCGGTATGCCCGCATGCTGTTGATGCAAAATGGCATGACACTTTGCCAGCCAAACCTGCAGATGCCGCAAGTGCTTACGGACAGTCCAAGCTTTCATGCATCATGCCTTGGGCTTACCTCTCCGATCGTGCGAAGCTTGCACAATTTCAATCGACACCCTACCTGAGAAAGGATTAGACACGTTTCGTTTTCCAATAATTATTGAGATCCGGTATTGAGATCCGGGCCAGAGCTTAGGGAGTTTGCGGGTGGGAAAGTATTGGGTTTCCCAATAATTATTGGAACGAAACGTCTCTATTGCAATGTATACACATTATCAATATTTCAGACGCCTCTCCCGGCTGCGCAGTTTGCCCTGTCTCAACTTCCCCGCACGCTCTTCGGTCCCATAGGACCGTAACTGCTTACAAATCTATTTTCCGCACGAGAGAGCCAAGCATCGTGCGTCGATGGCGAGCCCGACTTGGTCACTTGATTGTGTCGGCAGGCGAGACGCGGTTCTGCGGCTTGATTTCGCCACCGAGCCGCACACGCTCGACCGCTCGCCGTGTTGGCACGCATACTTGTGGAACCGTCTCCACCCGTCTTTATGTGAGCATGCAGCGTCTCCTGCATATGGACTCTGAGTAGGACGTTGAGCGACCGCTCGAGGGATATGCACACGTTCGATCGCAACTACCGGCTGCCGTCGAGGAGCTCAAGCTTGGAATCCGATCCAACTGCATGGCCTTGCGTCGCATCAACCTATCTGCCTTCCTTGCTTCAGGTAGCTGGGTCACGATGTCCTTCGGCCTTGTCTATTCGGTCAGGTACTTAAGCTCGACAGTCCCATGTCCCAAGCCCCGCAAATCTGTCGCGAAGCCTTGCTATTCCTCCCCTCCCGAGCCCTATCGAGTTCAAGACAAACTTCTTCCATTGTATCGAAGGCAAACGGCACGATCATGAAATTCGTCGATGTCGTCGTAGCTGGAGGAACGCTATTCGGGCTTGCAGCTGCCCAAGGCTCTCTATCAGTGCGTGAAGCATCGGTTTCAACTGCTGCGCCGATACCGGGCAACTACACGGGGGTCTTGCGGCCTCAGATCCACTTTTCACCGCCTCAGGTAGGCCCGACCGTTTCGCTCGCTCACCAGGGGCTTGATACACGTGTCCCAGCAATTCATGAATGATCCCAATGGATGCTTCCTCGATTCGAATGGAACGTGGCATCTCTACTATCAATGTGAGCGTCACTAGTCGAAGGAGGGTACAGCGACTGACGACGTTACCACAGACAATCCTACAGATCTGGTCGCGGGGAACCAGCATTGGGGTCATGCCACTAGCACGGACCTGTATCACTGGATCAACCAACCTATCGCCATTTCTCCGCCCGACGGTGACTCTCAGGTGTTCAGTGGTTCCGCGGTTGTGGACGTCAACAATACGTCCGGCTTCTTTCCGGATCAGGATAACGGTGTTGTGGCTATATACACCTTGAACACGCCTACGGCACAAATCCAAGAGATCTCGTACTCACGCGATGGTGGCTACACCTTCGAGGCCTTCGAGGGCAATCCTGTTATCAATAGCACCTCCCTCCAATTCCGGGATCCCAAGGTCATCTGGTTCAAGGATCACTGGGTTATGGTCGTCGCGTACTCGCAAGACTTCGCGATCGGGATCTTCACTTCGCCTGATCTGAAGGAATGGACACATGCTTCCAACTTCACGCATCGTGGTCTACTCGGCCTCCAATACGAGTGCCCGAACCTGGTGGAGGTACCCGTGAATGGCACCGACGACACGATGTACCTCCTGGCTATTAGCATCAACCCGGGTGCACCTCTCGGTGGGAGCATCACGGAATACTTTCCCGGCACCTTCAATGGAACGCATTTCACCCCTGTTGATGATGCGGCTCGCATGGCCGATTTCTCGAAGGACAACTACGCCGGCCAGTTCTTCTACGGCACGCCGAAAGGGCAGGATGCCGTTTCCATCGCTTGGGCTAGCAACTGGCAGTACGCACAGATGGTGCCGACGGCTACCGAGGGCTGGCGGAGCGCGATGTCGCTGCCGCGCCGCAACTTCCTGACGAACATCACCCGTCTGGGTTGGGATCTGGTGTCCGTCCCCTACGACCTCAGCCCCATTCTTGGGGACGTGCTCGCGAGCAACGATTCCCTCGGCAATGGAACCATCGAGGTCAACTACACTTCCGTGGAGTCTAACGCCCTCTACTTTGAGGCGAACGTCACCGGGCTGGCATCAAGCGCAATCTCCGCCTCTGCGACCCTTAACTTCACATTCTCTTCCCTTGACACAGGAGAGCGCCTGTCCGGAGGTTATTACTTCGGAAACGATAACGCTTTCTTCCTCGACAGAGGCCAGACGCGAGGCTTCGATAACCCCTTCTTCACGGACAAGTTTTCGACTTCAGATCTCCTCGATCCGAGTGGCACATGGAGCGTGTCGGGAGTAATCGATAGGAGTATCTTCGAGGTGTTCTTGGACCGCGGCACGTATAGTGCTACGACGACCTTCTTCCCCACCCAGCCGTTGACGCTGTTCACGCTGAAGACCGCTGATTTACCGGAGGGAGCAGTGGTCAGCGTTGTGGTTCGCGCGGTGCAGAGCGCTTGGGCTAGAGAAGCGGACGCTCAGGGAACGGTGCTTGGGAATGTTAGCGCGACCGCATAACAGGGACGCGAAGATAATTCTACGGAAATGCGAGATGTAAAACAGCTTCGTCAGACTCCCTCAGAGAGGCTGCGCTGAAACCGCGTCTAATAATAGACGAGATCACCTGACTGTGATATTCCGAGACCTGACATTGAACTGATGGGCTAACTCTGAGCGTCCACCTACGAGCGTCCACCTACATACATTCACCGGTTCAGCCGCCTGCATCGCCTAGCATTTCATCATAGAAACGTGTCTGAGATACTGTTGCGACTTTGTATCGTCATCACTGAGAATGGCCAATATCGGGCGATCGACTGGACAAGTCAACTTCACTCGATCTACACCCGTCGCGATGCGTCACCGTGTCTTGTCAAGTCTTAAGCCGCCGCGGGCTCGACATGTTGATTTCTCATCTCTGTGTCGACAATGACCTCCGGTATAGAAAAGAAACGAGTTTTGGTGGTAGGAGCGGGCGCAGCTGGTACCGTATACAAGCCTCATTCGCCAAGCATTGGTTAACTTGAAGGCTATAGGTATGAGCTGCGCCGATATGCTCTCTCAGCATCCGGACAAGTTCGATGTGACGCTCGTCGAGGCTCAGGACTACTGCGGTGGGCAAGCGTTCTCTATTCCTATCGACGAGGAGAAGCATGGAGCTGCGTGGTTGAACCAAGGAGTTCAGGGGTACGCGTCGCTCTCGACGATCCATCTGCTTGGCTCGTGACGTGAGTTGACGTGTCTCGTTAGAGGCTCATGGATATATCACCACACAATCAGGATGTTCAACAGACAAGGATACGACGTATCGCCGTGCGTAGAACTTCATGCATTATACGATTTGTACATGACTGAACGCCTCATGATAGTGTTGAATTACAGGTTTCATTTGGCAAGGGAGAAGAGGTACGTTATTGCCAGACGGTCCAAGAATCTCCCGAGATTCATCCCGAGACTCGTCGCTACAATAGTTCTGGACAAACGTGTTCCCCACCAAGCTTGTGGAACGGCATGCGAAGGAGATCAAGCGGTTCAAGTGGGCCGTGAAAGTGATGCGCTGGTTCGAACTATTCTTTGCCATCCTGCCCATCAAGGTCACTCTGAAGTTATTCATGTTTTCCGACGAGTGAGCAATTCATCCTTCGCGCTTGGGCGTGATGTTGAACTTTGACCAGATTCATTAACTACATGATACTCCCGAGCATGGCTCTTTTCCTTGGTTCGTACCTCGAATTCTTCATGAAGATGGTATCTCTGACCTGACATCCATAGGTACCGGGAACGTTCGTATAGGGACACGGCATGCACAATAGCATACTAACCCCGTTTATCAGGCAACACCCGACATTCCGACTGTCATGATGGAACGCTTGTATACGTCTCCTACCTACGGCATGTGTACGTCTGTATTCGGTTCATAACATGACCACGCGCTCAAGCCACCGCTGCAGGGTACCCGGTAGACGACAAGAGTCTGTCAAGTAATCTTCCTCCTATGAACGTGTTCCCCGAATTCACCAAGTTCTACGATAAATGGCAAGCATCGCTCGAGGAACGAGGCGTCAAGGTACTCAATCTATCGGCGAAGTGACGAGCCCCCTGACACCGTAAACAGGTTCGACTGTCGACGGAGGTCACTGGCGTCCGGGAGCGGAGCAAACGGGGGGTCAAAGTGGCAATTCGCCCTCGTCGTCCCCAACCCGACCGTCACAATCCAAACGCTGCCGATCAAGATTTGCCTGAATCAGTCGAGCAATACGACGAGCTCGTCCTATGTGTTCTAGCTGACGCCGCCAAGGTCCTGTTGGGCAAGACTGCGCGCTGGGTGGACAGATTCGTGCTGGGTAACACCAAATGGAGTGACGATGTCACGGTAACCCATAATGTGGGTACACCACGATGTCTGTCGTGAACGGATGCCGATTAATACACCTGTAGGACGTGTCGTATATGGAGAAATGGTACACGCCCCACTTCGATCCCGAGTTTGCCGTCGCGCATTTGCATGGACGAGACGATACTCAGCGCATCGAGAAAGCCAAGAAGGACTTCCGCCCGTGAGTCAGTGTCCGGTGTTCTCGAGGTCAGATCTAAGCAGTATATGGCTAGCATGTATTTTATCAAGGAGATCCCGGACGACCCACGCAAGCTTGAGATGTGTTTCGGTTGGTGCCGCGCCGATCCCAATAATGCAGAACTGATCGCAATTGGCGTCTTCAGATTGCAGTGCATTTCAATATCAAATACCGGAGGTGCGTTGCTGAATTGAACAATGTGTGCTCCTCTATTCATCGACGTGCAGGACATTCCGTTTGAGAATCACGTCTTCCAGGTATGTGGAGTAACACCTATATGCCACATAATGCTCTTACGCTTTCATGGACAGACCATTTTTCTCAATAAAGCGCACGATCAGACGTGGTCCAAGCATGAAATTTCCCAGGACAAAATCAGTACGCAAACTCACTTCTCCGACTTCCATGGCTCTGGCTCTTGTTTACGCTCCTTATAGTTCGCGAAGATTGGTGGCACCAACTATGTCACGCATGGACCCACTACCTGTTTGTGGTTCCGTGGCTTTGGCTCCTCAACGGAAATCGTTCGACGCGCTACGCTGCGGCGTGGACGCTTGTCAATGCGCACGAACTGGCAGTGATCTCTGGTATGGCGGCTGCCTATCAGCTCGGCGCAGACTATCCGGCGGACCTTGACCAAGATTCGTTCGCGCGAATGTGTTTCCGTTTGTACCTCTTGCTGACGCACGGATCGTGGTATAAGAGGGGAAAGAGGACCAAGGCTTAGTATGCCACCGATGGCGGCCGCAGTATGGCTCTGTTATCGAAGTGAGTGAGCTCAAACCGCATCACCCTCAACCTCCGTAATGACGCGCGATTTCTTCTATCCGTTACAGCAACGAATATGTATATTTATCGGAATTCGTCATCGTTTCCCACTGTAACCGCAATATCATTCTTGAGAACTTCGGATTCGACGTGTCGAAGAATGAAATCTCGCCACTCAGTCCCGCTGAGCGCACTCTGAAGCCGATTCTCGGAATGCTGTGCATAGGGAACGGACTCTCGGCATCTCATCTGAGCGTAGACCGTTGGTCCGAGCCGCCCAATGGCAGTTGACTGCAACGCAACGGATTGACGCTTGTGTGCTGTGCGTCTTGATGACGCCCCAAAGTGTCATGGCTTGATGCGGAGATACAAAGGGCATTAACGCTTGATAGCGAGTGCATGGCTACCACAGAAGTCAGTTTCACTCTGGAACGTGTCGTCAATCTGATGTTTGCCCAAGCAGGGCCGACGATTATACGAGCTAACGGATGCCGTAAACGGTCAATATTAGATCGTCTTCTCATCTGAAATACCCGATGCATCGAGTGACTAGAGTGCCACATACGGAAGCTATCAGGACTCTAGTGCGGTAATATCACTTGCGTGCTTCATCTGGGAACGGTGTATCGCATTGACTGAGGTAGAGCCGAGGATCTCAGGCTTACCAACGACTGAGATGCGAAAGGACGTCGCCGTGTACGCTGCTTGTACGTTCCGGGCGAGTATCAGGGCACTAAAGGCCGGCATACCTGGATCCATACATCTGATTTATAGCCAGGATTGGTCGGTGCAGTACCATATCCATCTTGCAGGCCATAAGACTGCTGCTGGCTGGACAGGTTAATGCTGATTGCGCGGACGTTGTGCACAGGCAGCTTCATGTCCAACGTCAATCCTTCGGCATACTTCATTGTTGACGATAATGACCCCGGCGTGGTGTACAACGGCACATGGAATCTTCAAGGCACCGTGGGCGAATTCATGGAAACCACACATTCTTCGAAAACACCTGGTTCGACGGTTCAATTGTCCTTCTACGGTATAGCCAATATGTCACAGTAGATTTCAATTCATGGATCGCTCAGTTCTTCACGTTCCAGGCACATCTATTGCAGTATATGGAACGGCGGTTGCGTCGAACTCACCTTCCGCGTTCACGTATTTCATCGACGATACCCTCAGAAGCGCGGCCAATATGCACACGGTTTCTTCAACTCTTTACGGTCAACTATACTATCAATCATCGACATTACTCAACGGGGAGCATAATTTGACGATCCAGGTGGCGGCAGATTCATCCATCGATTTCCTCGATTATTATATCATCTCAACGCCATTGAACGACCCGCGGAGCGCGGAGAGGAACGCCAGGTGGCCACGCATCGTTGATGATTTGGAGCCTTCTGTTGTTTACAGCGCGAAAAACTGGCTTAAGAATGGGATCGCGGAAGAATACAATAACACCACCAGTTGTTGCGACACGGCGGGATCGACGATGCAGTATACTTTTAACGGTGAGGGTGTATTCTGGCTTCGCCTCAGAGGTTTGCATGCTACGTCGTCTTGTGATGTTAGGAACGTCCATATCTGTCTTTGGGACTGTGGGTCATTTCAGCTATGGGGCACCGGTGACCTCCTATGTCGTCGATGACGACGATAGCACCAGATTCACCTACACAGCGCAACCCAATGGAAAATCGCAATACCGCCGCCCGTTTTACCAATCCCCTCCGTTGAGCCCCAGAACACAACATACCTTGACGATGGAGTTGACCACCAACAACGCATTCTGGGTGGATTTTCTGACATTCATGCCATCTACAACTACTGGGCTGCCGTTCGATGTCAACGGTTCGCTCCCCGATGCCAGTACGACGCTGTCCAGTGCCAGCTCTACCGGAGGCGGAATTGCTACCGCTTCTGCGACGCTTGCGAGTTTATCGCCTACAGCAACCTCCACACCGGAGCATGCACATCGCCTTAAACTGGTAGCTGTGGTGGTCCCTGCGATCGGAGCATTGGTCATTATTGTCCTCTTTACTGTACTCGGATGGCATTGCTTGCGCAAACGTCGCCTCCGGAGAAGGAGTACAGCTTCCAACTCTGCAGTTCCTCTCGTAATCGGAGCCGGTATGACAGGAGATGGTCTGACCTATGTCCGCCAGATGTACTAATCCAAGGACTGGCAGAAGCTCCGATGGAGACGGAGCCGCCACCATACACGCCCTCGCCACAACTAACCCGGGTAGAAGCAGTGCAAGACCGCAATATTAGCGACCGCGCCGCCCATCCCACTGGGAGACAGCGTAGGCGAAGGCACGAGTGGGCGCCAAGAGTGAAGGCAGTATAGCAACAGAGCTTGCAGTACACGGAGCAATTGTGCATTGTTTGATACTGTAACCAAAGTTACAATCCGACCAATCCTAGGACAATGTGCCAGATCAAATGTAAGAAAAGACGAGCATTGACAAAGATAGTTCTAGGCATGATAACATGAAGCCTGGCCCGCGTGACGTTGGTATGCACCCAGATGTAGGCGGAAGCGATGTGAACGTCGACGTGGAGCTTCCAGTAGTAGTTGCGAAACTTGATGAGGATGCTAAGCTCGTTTTCGTGCTCGCGCTCGAAGAACTGGTCGACGAATGGGTTTTCATGCGCGTGCTGGTCACGCCAGGGCGATGGCTCGAGGTTCGCTTGACGCTCGTTGCAGTAGCTTTAGCGGTCGACCCTGCTCCAAGGGGCCAGACATCGGGGAACATCCGAAAGCTGTGGTGAATGAACTCACCTGCGTCGTTGACAGTCGGTGATGTAGGGGTGTCTGAAGGCGCAACGTGGGTGGAAAAGGAGACTGTGGAGACATGCGTTGTTGCCGGTTCATCGCCGTTGCGGATGGCAAATGGTGGGCCAAAATTCCCCGAGTCACCGAACACTGAGGTGAGATAACCTCTAATGTGAGGCTATAACCTGAGAAGATGACGACCTTACAGTATACCGCGTAATTATCGCCGCTCGGGACAGTTGGCATGACAAAAGTCACGTTGAGATCGGTAAGGAGGGGGAGATCATCGGGCGGTACGAGATAAAACATGTCTTCTGCTCATCTGATCAGTGCTGCTTTTAGACACAATAGAAGAGTGGTACCCAAATCGCTTGCTCCGAAAAGCGGATGCGCGGTGAGCCCACCGTCGTTGTAGATGCCGAGAACGGGCCCGGTTGTTACACCTGTGAGGTTACTTCCGGATACTCGGAGCTCCCTATAACCCTCAGGTTAGATGGCTTGATTGGTGTAAATGCAATAACACATACCAAGTGATGGAAACATTGGTGCCCACTGCCCACACATCCCCAGCCTTCGGGCTGGTCTGTTTGGGCGCATATACGAGGCGCTGGTCGAAGCTGCCAGCTGATCTTGGGGTTGCTGATATCAAGCCAAAATATATCAGAATATATGTAGGCCGTGCCAGAGATCCGAATAACATTGTCAATGGAGATGAGTTGCACAAGCTCGACTGATTTCAGAACGGGGTGAGGCTGTTGAGCGGCGCCCTCGGTGTCACTCGAAACCTTAGAGGTACCACCGGGATGAGAGTTGCGGGAGAACGCAAAGCTAATGCGCACCCGATATGGGAATTGCGGGAGGACAGAAAGTCAATGCGCATCCGTATATCAGAGTTCGATACATTCATCTGAGGGCGATGCCAGGCAATGATCCATGTCCCGTGTTGCTGTGCAGTTTTCGTCGATGTGAGCAGTACGAGAGGCGAGATACAGCACGGTCAAGCAGGCCGGAAGCTTGAAATCTTGAGCCCAGGAGTAACATACTATAGCATCAGAACGCGACAAGCAGGAGTGTTGAGATGACGTCATATGTATGGGACGGACAATGTCGGTGGAACGGCGTCGCCCGCAACCTACGGCTTGGCTATATGATTATCCATTGCAGCTATTTCCGGCCTTGTTAGTCGTGGCATCAATGCCTTTCTGATCAACGCGCAATGCATACTCAAGCGGGTACGAGACGGGGTGACTGGTACTCGGATGAACATCATTGCAGGCGCTGCAGTCGATGAGAAAATCACAGAACCTTCACCCCTTCAGTGCCTTGAAGCATAGGTGGATCATCATCAAGAGAGGGCGGACTATAAATCGGCGGCGTCAGGTATGCGATTCCCCCTTGCTAGGGTAGCGACACTGACTCTCATGACCAGCCCGTCTCTTGCTTATTTCATTGTGGACGACAATGATACAGATACTCTGATGTATAGTAACGACTCATGGAGACTCAACGGGGGCACGGACGAGTTCATGGAGACCACGCATACGCCCTTGACGTCTCACTCGATCGCCTGGTTATCGTTCAACGGTCAGCGAGGTGTCGCAGTGATCGCTTTATTGCATGCTCATTATTGTAACCAGGTACATCCATCGCGGTTTATGGCACACTCCCTGACACGAAGTTGCCGGCTTCCTCCAAGTACTCTATCGACAGCACGCTGGGGGGCACCTTTGTCGCACCTGCATCTATGCCCGTTTCTCATGGTCAACTGCTTTATCAATCGCCAGAATTACAATATGGAGAACATGATATGACAATTCAAGCAGACACCAATCCAGGTTCCTACTTCATCGACTACCTCATCATCTCTACGCCATTAGATGGCGCTCGGTCGGTTAACGATAGTGCTTCGGATCTCTCACAAATCGTCGACGATTCGGATCCATCCATTCGCTACAGTGGAGGGCTATGGATTCGACAGGGCTCGACCCAGGAGTACGATGGTACCACACATCAATGCGGCACGGCGAGCTGCACGATGCAGTACGATTTCAATGGTGAGTGCTGACGCAATCCCGCTTCTGACTACTCCGCTAATCGAGCCGTAATCACAGGTACTTCAGTTGCAGTCTTTGGCACTGTAGGCGATAAAGTCTGGGGGGCGCCCATGACATCGTATGTCGTCGATAGCGACGAGAGCACCCGATCCAACCATACCGCCTATCCTGTCCGGGGGGCGCAATACCGCGTGAAGTTTTATCAGTCACCTCTTTTGAGCGCCGATAAGCAGCATACCCTGACCGTGGAACTCGTCAGCAACAATGCCAGTTTCTGGGTCGATTTCTTACTTTACAAGTCGTCCGAGTCCATAGCTCCTCGTGAGCCGCCGGCGGTCCCTAGCACCTCAGTCCTGCCCAGCGGGATCTCCTATCTCACGTCGTGTGCAGCCACCGTGACAGAAACAGTCGCGTTTTCGTCAGCCTCGGCATCGTCGACCCATGGCCGTAACTCAACGGCCGTGATAGTGGCACCGACGATCGGCGGCGTAGTGGTCCTTTTGCTTCTACTCATAACTGGATGGTGGTGGTGGCGCAGACGCCAAGGGCGGCAAGTGATGTCAAATCCCGCTCGTCCGGCTTCAGTGTCGTCGGTCATGGCCGAAATCGGTAATATATCATTGTCAGCCTTTTTTTTGGGAAACGTTTTAACGCAGAAATCTTGTGTCTTCAGACTCTCCGATAGAGGATCGTCATCTTCCGCGTATTCTTCCATCGACCGCGGGCTATGACCTTGCATCGAAGACACCCAATGTTTATGATTGTAAAGTCTCCCCGCGCACATCGCTATGGCCATGGAGACTTTCCCATAGAACGGACGCCTATGACAAAGATTCCAGTGGATGTTCGTCGTTCATACACTCGTAAGACTGTACAAACGATGACCGGCGATGGGCGCTGTTGTAAAGAGCTTTGTCAGTTGTTGGCAACTGTGAATGATCGTAATGAAGCTGCGTATAATCACATGGTGCATATGCAGCGGCCATCAGATGCTTCCTGTAAGGTATACCATGCGAATACGATTTTTTCAGTATATTTGCCGGGATCCTGTACTGACGTCCTTGCTGTATCCAAAAGCGACCTTTTCTGCCCATCGCCAAAGGGAATAAACTCAATGGTGGATGCAGACAGTACTTGAAAGGGATGGGCGTTAACCTTAACTGTTGGACCGCCATGCACCGCACTTCTTGGGCGTGCTGCAAGAATTGAACTTAGCCATCTTTAGAGCTTCTGAATGGCGGCCATCCTGATCATCAGATATAACGTTTGTAGGCGGTCGATAACTCAACGGAGTGCGGTAGGCCACTGCTTGCGCCCCTGCACCTCAACGCGCCTCCACCGTCTCCATGGCTAGGTCGAGTTCTTCTGCCTACTTTATTGGGGACGATGATGACCCCAACGCCATTGCGTACGACGGCTTTTGGAGACGTGAAGGATCTACAAACGAGTTCATGGTCACAACGCACTCTCCGTCTACAGACGATTCAATCGCCCGCGTCTCATTCAACGGTGAAGGACGGACCATCGTGATAGCTGTTGTATGCGCTCACCTGCGTAAATAGGCACTTCCATCGCGGTATACGGCACACTCGGCGATACGACTTCGCCCGCTTCGTCCACGTACATCATCGACGACTTGGTGACAACCACCTTCACGGCACCGGATTCAATGCCCATTACTTATGGCCAATTGCTCTACCAATCGCCATCGTTAGAATATGGAGAACACAGCTTGACTATTCAAGCAGAAACGAACCCGACTACTTTCTTCATCGACTATTACGTTGTGTCTACGCCGCTGGACGACGTTCATTCGGACGGAGAGAATCGCGCGGGTCTCTCACGGATCGTCGACGATGTTGACCCGACTATCAGATATACTGGAGGAGGATGGACTGTAGAAGGCTCCAACCAGGAATACAACAGCACTACTCACAGGTGCGACACGGCCGGCTGCACGATGCAGTACGACTTCAACGGTAAGAGTACAGTGTGAATCACAGCGATTTGTTCCGCTGATTCAGCTGTGAATGGCAGGTACCTCGGTTTCAGTCGTTGGAACCATAGGCGACACCACCAGGGGAGTACCGGTGACGTCGTATGTCGTCGACGGCGACGAGAGCACTAGATCCGATTACACGCCCAGTCCAGGCGCATCGGCGCAATACCGAGTGAACTTCTACGACTCGCCATTGTTGAGCTCGGACAAGCAACACACCTTGACGATGGAGCTCATCGTCACCAACGGTAGTTTTTGGGTCGATTTCTTGCTCTTCAAGTCCCCCGAATCTGCGCTCCCTCCAGAGCAGCCGGCGCCGTCCAATGGCACCGCACTTCAGCCCGACTCGACCGGTACTGCGACTGTGACCAAAACCGCAGTGCCTGGGCCAACGTCGACGTCACAGAACCGCGCACGAGTTCCCGTAGCCGCGATCGCCGGATCCACGGCCGGGGGTGTGTTGGTGATCCTTCTGCTCTTGCTGGGATTTGGATGGTGTTGGTGCCGGAAACGCCGGAGGCGCCCGACGCTGATCCAGAGTTCCACGGGTTCAGGAGGACTGCTGATGGCAAATATAGGTGAGCGAGTTGGCTAGCCCGTTTGTTGCGGAACGTTCTGATGAGGTTCATTTGTCAGATCCTCCAGTAGAAATATGGCCGCCTCCGTACACGACTCCACCGGCCAGCCCTCAGCTTCCTCAGTCACTCGCACCGGATTCGCCAAGTCACGACGACGTTCTCGCCGCACGACGGCTATTTTGGGGCGAAGGCTCTCCAAATCGTAGGACATCGCTGACCGTTCAGCGTACATAGATCATCCGGACAATCGCAGGGACTCCCGTGAACTGGCTCTGAGCCAGAGTCGGGCGTGTAGTCCCCTTGGCTTCGCGGCAAAGAGAACGGGGTATCCACTGCGGCACGGCCTTGTGGTCTTCGGAACGTCATCTATGTAGTCAAATCGCGCCCTCGGTCGTTTGGCCCATGAAAGTGGTGTACTCGGTGGTGTTGCAGTCTGGAATGAACATAAGATCGGATAAACCCCGTCTCGGTTCCGGATAGGTTGACGTCATGAGTAGCATAGCCACCCGGTATGCTGTCGGGAGTCAGACAGGACGAGCTGGGCGCGAGTTCCAGCGACCATTCTTGTAATCCGCGTGAGCAGCTGCGAACTTTGCAGCATGAGTGCATGTGAAGCTATCTTCGACCGAACCAGAGGTATGTACCCCTGCAGGGTCCCAGCGATTCCCAGCCGCCGTGATCGAGGACGTAAGAGAGGCGACCAACTGACAGACCGGCGAAGGTCGAGGCTGGTCAAGGTCCGGCCGCAAAGTCGCACAGGACGAGCGCTAAGGTTGAGATTGGCATGTGTGGATGGCGCTGGGTGGGATGGACTACGACGAGTTGGGCCATCGGGGGCGTGGTGGCTGATCTTGGCTTTTCCCCGCCAATCACGACGGCGAGCTTGGAGCGAGGACGCGATGGACGACGGTGATGGTGGTCGACCGGGGCGTCGGGCGCGATCAGCAGGGCGCGCGGGGGCGAGAGCGAATCGCGATTGGCGGACACGGACAGGGGCGGGACGTAATGGAGGTGGGGGCGGGGCACGTGCCCGGGCGAGTAATAAGAGATATCGTCGGCCTCGCCGCCCTTTTAGCGTGGACGACACCCCGGCCTCGATGGGCAACACGACCTCCAACGCCGGTGCCGGCGTCCCTCAGGGCCGACGCGTGCATTCTCCAGGCCGCCAGTCCGCCTCCCCCGCTCGCCGCACCGACAGCCCCGCCGGCCGCGCCAAGTCGCCCCTGGGCCCCCATCGCAGCCTCCGCCAGAAGAAGAAGAGCCTCGAGCTCCCCGACCTCGCCTCCCTCGCCCTCACCCCGTCTCACTCCGGCGCCTCCACCCCCCACCGCCGCGGCGTCCGCACCTCGTCCCCCATCCCGATCCCCGTCTCCGCCACCCAGAACCCATCCTCGGTCGCGCCCCGCCCCCAGCTCCCCTCAACGACAGAGATGGCCGAAGTCCTCTACCAGCCCCCGTCCACCCACATCCCGATCGCCCATCCGGGGTACCGACCCCGATCCCAGCACATCCGTGGAGCACCTCTGCCCTACAACTCGACGCGCTCGTTCAGCGGCCGGAGCAGCCAAGTCCCGCCCGCCGCGGCGCGCCGGGCCGATTCGAATGAATTCGTGCCCGAGGTCATCAGGAGCAGCATCCCCGTCGTTCTGCGGGACAAGGACGACGATCATGACGCCGATGGCCAAGGACATGTGCGTCGGCGGACGAAAGATGACGAGCCGGTCCCGGTCAAGATCGTGTGGCGAGGAGGTGCGGAGCGCTCCGTCGTGCTTGCGCGGGCTGGGGACGACAATTGGAAAGGCAGGCAACCGCTCGAGCGGGAGTGAGTTGTCCCGATCTCGGCTGCTTATGGCACAGCTGACACCCGTTATAGCCCGGCAACGGACGAGTGGTCCGCGACGATCAACCTCCTCCCCGGTACGCACCACATCAAGTTCATCGTCGACGACCAGTGGCGTACTGCGGATGACATGCCGACGGCGACGACCGACGACGACGGTTCGCTAGCCAACTACCTCGCCGTCGCCGCCCCGTCCTCGCCTCCGTCACCCGCCCACCACGGCCTCGCGTTGCGCACGGACCCCGCGCACGCCAAACATCTCAATGGTGGCATCTCCTTCTGGTCAGGGGACGACACCGAGAGCGTGTCGTCCTATGACGGCAATGACGGCGGTGTTCGCATCCGCGACGGCATGTGGACGGACGAATTCCCGCCCGCGCTCATAGCCGCCGCCCGCGAGGAGGAAGCTTACCTCGCCGCGCAGGACGCGACAGACGACGCCTCGTACGATTATTCCCCCAACACCGCGCGCATGCCTGCGCCGAATGTGCCCCCGGCCCCGGCCCTGCCGCGTTTCCTCGAGAAGCTGATCCTAAACGTACGCCAGGACCCGCCGGCAGGGAGATCAAGCAGGGAAAGGGAGCAGCGCCGCGAGTCACGACGCAAGGGGCGCGCGTCTAACATGTCCTCGTCGAACGTGTCCGAGAACGCGGAGCCAATGCCGTCGCCGACGCCTATTCCCGTCACCACCGCCTCGGGCACGGACGTGACCAAGGTGCACGGGCTGACGATCACGCCGACGCTGCCGTCCACAGCGGAGGAGACTGGGCACAAGCCACACTCGCGATCCCGGGGACAGAGCATACGCGAGGCGCCCGCGCAGGTGCAGCAGGTGCAGACCCTCAGCGACGACGCGAGCGTGTTACCCGTACCGAGCCACGTCGTGTTGCACCACTTGAGCACCAGCGCGATCAAAAACGGTGTGCTTGCCGTTGCCAATACCACCCGGTACCGAAGAAAGGTGTGTTGCATCCTCGTTGTCGGGAATCATCATCAGACATTGACCGATCTGATCTATCTCAGTATCTTACCACCATTTACTACAAGCCGACGTAGGCCCGGCCAAGCACGGCCTACCCATTCCCGGCCGTGCATTCGATATCCATGCTCGCATAGAAGACACCCGATATGATCGCGCCCTCGCTTAGATGATCCGATCCCAACACTACTGAGCCAACGGTTATTTAAGGATATTCATCGCGCATATATGCGGAGGACGGGTGCCACTGGACCGCATTTCTCGTGCAGGCGTGCTCACACCCTTGCATGCCTCCCCTGTGCTGTACAATAGTACTCGCCAGCCCGTGGTGGACGACGGTTCCGAGGCTGAACACCCGACAAGTATACGCCAACACGAAACGACGCAACCTGCACCCTGCTCAGTTTGAAGGTCTACATAGAGGTGCTTCGAACCTTCGAGTCTGCCCTGGTCTACTTGTATCGATTGGTTGTTCCGAACCAGAGTGTGCGTTCATGTATCCAGATGAAGATGATAAAGTATGAAAATGTATAGCTGTTGTGTTGCTCGGTAAGAGTTGTGCGACCCCCATCATCGGGCTTTCCGCAAATAGCAGATACAGTGGGTCACCGGTCTTTTAGACGCCAAATCTTGGGCGCCCTCCCGACTCCCTCACACAATATCTTCCCTCCCAAGAACTTGTCACATCAAAGATGTATGCCTTGAAATACCCTCTGAATTTTTTCGAACCAGTGTCCTTCTTCAAAAAAACTCCAGGAGCCATGGGAAGCGTGGGAATGGTTTTGACCGTTATTACTCGTTTAGACAGGGTCCCACGGTTACTTTCCCTTGATAACGGATGTTACTGCGGTAATGTGGGAAACAGATGGCACTGCCACTTAATGCAGCTTGCCAGGCCATGAGAAGAATGCAACACCTTCCCTGCAACGAAGATAAATCCATTGGACACAGGAACAAGCACAATGTTACTTGGCATCCCAGACAGTCACCCAGTCCGAGTTTTATATTGATAGAGCTAGTTTTCATGGCACAAGAGATGGAGATAAATTAGTGTCACACAGCCACAGCCTTGTTTGCGATTTTTCATGTTTGGGATAGGAACCCTACTGCTCTAAAAACTAAATAGAAATGTCAAGATATACTACTTCCACCTCCATAAAAAGTTTGAGGAGCAACGGAATAGTGAATGTTGAGAAAAAGGCCACTGTCTAAAGGAGAGGTGGTGTCTAGAAGACCGGTGACCCACTGTACTGTTACATCGAGGCTTTATCGATACCATTCAGGCACGCTGATAAGCAACGCGCTCTTTCGCTGTGCCCTGAGGATAAATTTGTACACGTGGTTTCATTCGGTTGTATGTGATATAGGATCTTGGAATTATGACTTGCATGGCCTAAAACGTAGCAACTTGAAAGGCAGGCCGCTACCCAAGTCAACGGGCGTTGCATCCATCGATCTACCGGCATAATCTCGCTTCGCCAACGAGTCCTTGTGATGTACGCGAACGATATTTGAACTTGCCATGTTTTACATGAGCCTCTATTGTACCGTCAGAGTCTGCGGGTACAAAGATGCGGGGATGAGAAGACGAAGGGGGTTTCTTTTTTAACTGTACAACCGCATCGTTAGGTATAGCCTGGTCTGCGAGCAAGAAAGGGGGGGGTATGCATGAGGTTGAAATTCGTATAGAATGCAGAATCCGTGTGGAGGAACGATACGCCCGAAGGATCACGGCATCGGAGATCATAAACCGGAGA
Organism: Punctularia strigosozonata HHB-11173 SS5; assembly: GCF_000264995.1. NCBI lineage: Eukaryota > Fungi > Basidiomycota > Agaricomycetes > Corticiales > Punctulariaceae > Punctularia > Punctularia strigosozonata. The sequence continues at coordinate 2,263,222 of NW_006767434.1, forward strand.
TGAAATGGAATGCATGCCAAAAACAAACGTAGATAACCAGTGAAATCGAAGATGGTACAAAAGGATCGGATCAAGCCCTCATGGCTTGCATGTTCACCGTCGCCGATGACCTCTGGCGTGATGTCAATGTCACGATCACAACATGCCAAACTACGCGCTCACCCTCGCATGTCCGCTGACGCGATCTTTGCCAGGAGCAGGGGGCGTAGACTTGGGACGTAGGGGCGCCGCTACAACCGCAAGGCGCGAACGTGCCCTATCGTCTGGATGGGCGGATCGCTCGTCCTGGTTATGCGGCTGCACATTCGGGTGCGAGGGGGCCGAGGGGATCGATATCTGCAGGTTGGTCGCCCTGCCTTGACGCTTGGAGGAATAGCTTGAAGGATGCGGACTCAAAGAGCGGTCGAATGAGCAGAAAGCACAGATGAGAAGCTCGCTAAAGCTTACTTTGCGGCTGGAGACGGAAGGCCGGTCGACGGAGCCAAATCATTCACTGAGGAGGGGTCGAGTGCTGAACGCGAACTTGTGTCACCGGATACTTGCGTAACCGCGGATTGCTCGCCATGATGATCACTACGACCGTGGCTAGAAGCGCCGATCCTCACACCACCGCTAATGACCCGCCATGTGACCGGATATATTCCCTTCTTGTGCTGTTCCTCGAGGTCAGAAACATACGGCGACGTCGCGGTAGGCGTGGTGGCGTCGTTCGCGGGATCCGTTTGATCGGGCGGTGGCGTAGCCTGCTTGTTGGCTTTGACTGGGAGTAAATCTGAACGGGTGCACCTATCTCCATGCGTATCGTATACGTACCTTGATGCTTTCTGCCTCGGGAGCGCGAACGCTTCTTCGAGCGGTGCTGAACGGGAGGCGCGGGCTGGTAAAGGTTGAGGGCCGAATGGCCCTGAGGGATGGGGATAAGCGGGCCCATGTACCACGCCCATGTGGGAGAAACCAGCTGCGCGGGCTCCTCCTTCGGGGGCGATATATCGTTGATGTGGAGGTTGGCGAGTCGATCATGCGGCTCCGGGGTCAACGGCTCGTCGTGACCGTCGGTTGAGCTCGACCTCTCCGAGGCCGAGGACAGCGGGGTGGCGAACGAGGTCGGCGACGTGATCGCTTTCTGCGGTAGCTCGGGGTGGAGGTAGGAGCACGAGTCACCGAAGCGGCAATTGCCTAGCAGGAACTCGCGGCAGGGACGAGCTACGGATTGTACCCATGATCAACAAATAGGCAAACGGCGATAGGGCTTGCGACGTACTGCGGTACTTTGGATGCTCGTTCCTTCGACGGCTCCATTCATCGGGATTAACGTCGCGGATATCGGGGACATCGTCGTCACCGTCGTCCTCGGACTCGTTGTCTTGTCTGTGCCGGCTCACAGAGGCGCTCGGCCGGGCGCTGGGGTCAGGGTGCTTGAAGCTGCACCATGTCCCTTGATTGCACGACCCGGCGAGGAAGTACCTGCAATTCTTCGTGCGGAAGTTGGCACGGGGCTTGGATTTGTTCAAGGTATAGTTCGGGTCGTACACGTGCGCGAAGTCGCACTCTTCTGCGGTAAATGGACACTGGTGGGTTTGGAAGAACACACAGGGCACGGCTACACAGGCCGGTCAGCGTTGACGGACAGGAGGGCGGATAAACCAACGTCTCGCTCACTGTGGCGCTTCGCGGTCACCTTGGACTTAGATGATCGAGGCATAGAAGGTGGAGAGGGCGTTGTGGGCGCCATGGAAGTCCACGATAAAGCGCTTCAGGTGACGAGGTAAGAGGGGGTATAGCTATTTGTATCTCGGCGGGGCGAGACACTCACCTGGCAAACCGGGACACGATCGCCCTTGTCTCAGAAGGATCTCACCGAAAGCCCAAGGCCCTGGGGCTGTTAAGTACGACTCGGCTCGGACAGATATGAATGCGATAATCTGCGGCTCTCCAGGTGCGACGACGCCGGACAAGACAACAAAGACAACCCCCAAGGACTGTCAGTCGGAGGGTGCGCGCCGAATATATTATTCGAGGAGATGACGGCGGAAGGCTAATCGGGCGCGCGGGAGCTGACAGAGGAAGCTCGCCAGGCTTCCTTTCGCCCTTTTGTCTTGCAGCGACGACTTTCATTTCGCGAAGGAACGAGGCAGGTGCGTAACAATAAGGGATGGACACACGCGGCCACGCGCGAGAAACGACCGCCGGCGTCATCATGTTCGCGGGCTGGCTCGTGGCCCGGGCAATGATACTTACTCGCCTCGAGGCTCGCGCTCGTGCGTTTGCGGAGATTTATTTCGTACATGGACGGGGGAAATGAATCCGAGGCGGGCTGCGTCGTTAGATAGAGCTCCGTGGACGCGCTACGTAACAAAGGTGGTGATGAGCTGGCGAGGAGAGGCGTTGTCGTGCGCGTTGCCGGATTGCACGACCGGCGCTGGCCGATGTGGTTTCTGGCGAGCCGGACGACGAGATCGGATCTGGGGACCGCTTGGCCGGTTTAGGCAGGTGCGGTCCAAGAGACAATAAGATCAACTGCGATCGACCTTCGATGGACGAGAAGCCGGCCACAGACTTTGCACTGGCTGCCACCGACGAATCAAATCGGCCCAGATTCGGTCGTTTTCTCTGCGCTGCAACCTGCGCTGGCATTACCGGATCCGAACCTTTACCCGTGTACAAGGCGCTCTCTCAGGCGAGCAGTACGAGGCAATCGCTCAGGAGGGCGTGGTGGTGGGTAGGAAACGGTGGTTGTCAACCGTCGCACAGCTGTCGCTAAGGGACTGTTACATCGTCCACGTAAACTGACAACTTCCAGTGCTTGTCATTAGAGCCGTTTGGCAAACGATAAATATCGAAATCCTTGAAACTTTCCCAGCCCCACCTCGATAATTATCCGAAACTTTCTTCCACGAGTTTCGAAACTTCTGTCCAGCGCAACAACCGTTTTTGGGTCAGGTTGCACTGCCACAATTCTGCCATCCATGTTGTACATCGGGTCGCACGTCGTACAACGCGGCGCCAGACCCGTGCGATAGCCTTCATGACTAGCTGTATCATAGACTCTGAGTTAGGGTTGGTAGTTGATGAGTGAAAGTGAGGTCGAAGCTGCAAGGATGAATGCGCAAGCTCGATGACGGTGACATATGTGCTGCGCTCGCGTGGCAGGTTTCGATACAATCCCAAAACGTTTCGGGAAAGTTCCGAAACCAAACTTCCGATATTTATCGTTTGCCAAACGGCTCTATTATAACCATACAACCTACGGTCCGTGCTAGACTATATTACAATAATGATCATGAACGGGGACCGGTCGCAGTCGCAGGTTCCGTTATGTCCCCGCCGGACGGCGACCGGTGACTCGCCAGGAGCGGCGTACGCTCCGTAGGAGCCGGCGGCGTCTGGCTTTCTCGCTGTGCAGAGCTATCCTCGTGATCATCGTGGGCGACTGCTTGTTGTGACCCGGCGGGCTGGGTGACGTCGGCTTTGCATACCGGACACTACAGAGAGAACCGCGTCAGCTCTCGGGCATCCGGCAATCCACAGAAAAGGCGTAGTTAGAGAAATCAACGGCAGGCACAGCGCCATATTCGCAGATGCCCCTGAAAAGCAGGGAACGAGCCGCAGAGGCACATCGCGATAATGCAAACGCAAATACGGCGCAAGGGTTCCAGACGTGGCGTAGACTGCGGGTCTCGGCCACAAGCAAAAAAGAGGGGACGAACTTACAAGCTTTTTCCGGTTAATCAACCAGTCGTCCACCTCGTCCAGGTGAAAGATGTGATGACAAGGGAGCACCCGCACCCGGTCGCCCTTCACGAACTCGCAGAGGCATATCGCACACTCGTGCTGCTGCTCGAACCATGGTAGTTGCGCCTGCTCCTGGGGAAGCATGCCGGCACCATGCGACGCGGACGCCGGTTGCTCGTTGTAAGCCTCCACAGCCCGCTCAAGTTCGTCGTTCGCGTCCGTCACGTCCGCGACGCCACTTTCGTCGAGCTTAGGGACGGGGCCAGCGTGCTTTTCCCAGCCTGAGCCGGTCCAGACCTGCCACGGGAGGTTGCGCACGATGTCCTCGGGCGCACGGTCCAGCTGGGCCTGACGTGCCGCACGTATACGGTGAATGATGAGTGTGATCACGGTCATGAGGGAGGGAAGCATAAGAATGGTGACGAAGGTCAAGGCCGGGCTAGACACGAATTGGGAAGGTGAGTCGATGGTAACGCTTCCCGATGGACGATCAGAAACTCACGAATACCAAGCTGATTCGAGAGACTCTGCGCTGATAGACAGAGAGACCGTCCGCAAGCCATTGTGCGTCGTGTTGGAATGTCGAATGAACGAGAAGAGTTGGGAGTAATCCGAGAACCGAATGAAGGTAGCGGCGATCGTTACGTCAGAAGCATCTTCTATACATCGGCATGAGCTAACAAGTTTCCCGTCGAAGAGACGCGGGGGCTCCTACCTTTGGCGAGCATGGTGATGGGGACATCGCGGTTGCCGCTCTGGCGTGGATCGTCGCCTCCGACCACGACCGCCTTGGCCCCTAACCGTTGCGCCTCGCGAGCCTTGCTCACAAAATCGCACTCTCCCCGTTGCACGAGTGCGATCCATGTGTCCGCCGGATCCGGCACGTTGGGACCACTGGCGCATCGGCGCGGACAGCCATCGTTCAGGGGTAGAGGATCTTCATCGTCGTAATCTCGTGGTAGCGAGATAGTAGAGTTGTCGTCCGGGCAGATGCCAGTGAAAGAGGAAAGTGGGATCACGTATCCCTGCAGCGGCTGCTCGAGCTCTGCACCGAACAGGGCGGGTTTGGCGAAAAAGACGATCGGGGGTGACCGCTCCAGGACCGATACTGAGCAGCAAACAAGACTCGTTACACCTCAATCATCATGCAGAGTGGAATCGACATCGGTACCTGTGTGATCGGCGTCCCATATCCACCTCCACAGCCCGCTTCGTTCGGTCTGGGATGAGAGCTTGTGCAGCCAATTGATGGGGTGGCATTGGATCAGCGGTAGCAGTCCGAGGAAGACTGCGATGCGGCAAAGGAGCATAGTCGAGAGCACGGAGAGCATGGTCGCCGTCGAGGGGGCAGCGACGAAGGCGTCCTGGCTGGTCGCGATGGGTCGAAACGTCTCGACCGATGAGCGCATGCCCTTGACCAGGCCCGAAACGGAAGGGCGGGTGGCGGTGCTCCTCCTACTCGACTTTCTTTTCGCGCCGTTCGCCGCGCTCGGGCGTTTGCAGAGATGCCGCCTGCCAAAGCCAGCGCGCCCGCAGCGAGGAAACGGAACAGGAAACGCAAGAGGCGCGTGGCCAGCTCGTCCGAGTCCTCGTCGTCCTCATCGTCCGACTCGGAGTCGTCCGCATCCGAGGCCGAAGCGGTCAAGCCTCCGCGCAAAACTGCTGCATCGGTTGCCCCACCATCGGCATCATCGGAGTCGTCGTCTTCCTCGAGCGAAGACAACAGCAACTCAGAGATCTCTGTGGATGAGGACGAGGAGATGCCGGCTGCGCGGCCAGCTGCGAGCTCGTTCGTGCCTCCAGAACGAGGCAAGGGCAAGCAGCGGTACAGGTCTCCGTCGGGGACGCCAGAGCCTCCGGAGCCAGAACAACCGCCGACCGTCCCTGAACCCGGATCTGAAAAGGAAAAGGAATGGAAAGAGCGTTTCCGCAAGTTCTGGATGGCCTCCATCGCCGATGGGTTCAAGGATGATTTGGAAGTCCTCCGGCAGGTCCGTTTCTCTTCCCTTTGCAGTCGTTTTTCCTGCATGCTCAACGTTCCGGACGTCACAGGAACCTAACCTGACTAAGCCACGACTCGCACTTTTAGTCGACTCGCTCGCATCCGGAGCGGACGTGTTCACGTCCAGTACGGAGGATGCCAAAAAATTCGGCCACGACATCAACGAGATGGAGGTTGTCCTGGGTCCTGCTTAAGAGACTTAGGCGGCCTCGGAAATGCCAGTGGCTTCGAGACAGGTTCGCAAGGAGGCTGATCAGGTTTAGGGCGCCGCTCCTTGCGGGTGCTCGAGCCCTCGCTGGGCTTCTTCGGAGACTGGTTCTCAGTCTCGCTGATACATCCAGGAATGACGGAAACACTATCACCCACTCCGGTTGCATCATAACATGGCTGAATCTCATATTACACATCCGGACCCTCGTTCGACAAAATAAACCACCAACGATGGCCCAACCACCGCAATCCTCGCTATCGTATATCGCCATTCACCTTTTACGGTACGCTCCGCGGTGGCACCGACGGCACCGTCGCCACCGTCGCCCCGTCCGAACAACCTAAACCCCGTCCCCATATATCGGGATTTTTGGAAACCTCGAAGGAGAACGCCTGCGTTTCCTCAGAAAAGGTCCACCACTCTTGCAAGGGTTGGTCATACCTTCACCGACCCTGGGCTTGTCGCCACTTCACTCTCCTCCTCGACGGTCTTCATCACCTGCCGCTCCTTCTCCGCTTTCGAGAAACGGTCGTTGAGGGTCGCGGGTGTCGAATTTGAAAGCGCGGTTCTCGTCAGCGGGGTGAGAGGCATCGAGCCAGCTTCGGCATCGCAATTTCGTCCGCGGTGCGCACGACGGCTAAAAAGCACCGCAAGCAGGCTGTTGGCGTAGATTGCAAACACCCGGGGCTCAACTATGTTCCCGATAGAGCGCGCAGAACGCTAGAATGTACCCACGTTGACCGCAAACGAAGTCCAGCGCCACAGGCCAGAAGCCGGTCGGTTCGATGATAAACTAGTTATTCACGTCGTCAGTCATCTACGGGAAGCCCGTACAGATAGGTGGGTTACCGTGATGAGCTGAGCGATCACAATGGTGCTAGCACCCCCATTAGCGACTCGTCATGGCGTGCATATAGCCTGCCTTACCAGTTTGTCAGGCAACGGTTGATCGCCCACACCATCAGATGGTCGATTCGTGTGTTTGAACTGCATGATGAATCATATGAGCGCGACCATTGGTACACGTCGCCCAGAAAGGGGGTTGCTCACCCGCTGAAATCGGTCGTTTATTGTGAAGGAGAGCGCACAGCGAAACGGAGATGAGGATGTCGGATCTAGAACAACACGATTGTCTTATAGGGTTGTATACCAAATGGAGGTGACCCTATCTTACGCTGCTGAGAACACATGCCAAACGGCAAGGCTCCGATGAACCAGGTAGAAGGTCGACACAAGGGTCACCGACGAACGAACGACAAGTAGGCTTGCCTCGACACCGACAGTTGGAAGAAATGCTTCTTGACACCGCTACAACGTCATCAGCATCAGACCACCAAAGGATATATGGAGGGAGATGCCTACATCTCAATCACAGTCACTAAGACCCGATGAGCTCCGAACAGATATCGTCACAGCAGTTGACTCACCGAGGCCAAAAGTTATGCGGAACTACGATGAGATCGTGCCCGTAGCAATATCGCAAGACGTCGGCCTCACCAAGACGTGCCAAGAGAAGCGCAGTCTGTATGAACGAGGGAAAGTCGGAATTAGCCTCTTTGCTTCTAGGGATGAGGTGCAAGAATGCCCACGCTTGCTGCAACGAGCAACCACCGTATCCTAGTTCCCGATACTGAAATATCTGTCACCGCCATACCCTTTTCTTATATGGTTGTGAACGCAGAACTCACGGAGGAAGAGACGGTGGGTGAACCTGCTGTAGAAAAAAGTCGTCACGTATGTCATATCCATGAGCTACATATTCAGCCCACCATTTCACAGTGATAGCGATTGCGAACTAGAACGAGTTATCAGAGGCGGGTTCGAGGTTGTACGAGATATCGTACACTCAGCGAAATCGACGTAACTAGAGACCTGAGATATTTGAGGTCAGCACGGCGTACCCGAGCGTGAGACACCAGACGTGAAGGGCGGATTGAATCCTGCACGCCGAACAATGAATTTCAGCTCACATGCACTCCGGAAAACATACCAGACTGCGCTGATCTAGCTAGAATAAGCAAGAGGTTGACCGTGGACCACGAGGTTTCAACTCACGATTGATTTCAAAGAGTCGCTGTCTTCAGGATATCGACGGAAATATTGATATGTCTATAGAGTCGCCATCAACGGGCACTTTTGATCGTACGACATGGGAGTACCTGAAGAGTGGTGATCCCAAACAGGACGGAAGCTACCACTGCGGCGATAAATGCCGTCCCTAACCAGTGTCAAACCGTGACATCCAACAATCAGTACCTCGCTAACCGAAGGTATCAAGTAGACTTGTGCCTGATCCATGGCAGCGACCAGAGGGGATCAAAAGCGCCAAGTAACATATGACGGTCTAGCCAATATATACGGCTGATTGACAGAATCCTCGGGCACCGGACCTAAATCCACCAACAGAGGAGAGGAGAGCAGATATCGGCATCGTTCTGCTTGCCTTGGGAGCCGTGCAAGTTGGCACTGTTTGTCCGGTGACTGTGCGCGTTGCCTCGCCGTACACGGTGTACGTGCACCCACACCGGAATTGACTGGGTCGAAGTCGAAGCGGGGGAGCCACATGCGTAGGACAGCTACCAAACGCGACCAAAACACGACCGTTTGCTCCCAAGACGAAAGGTTGGTAGGTTTCGGAAGCCCTAAGCGGATATATGAGGGAGTATAGGGTTGCGTTCCGCTGATCTTGCTCTAAGGGCTCATGGGTGCATCCAAGGTCAAGACGGCCGTCAAGTCGTCATGAATTACCGTGGCCTTCATATGTTGAACGTACTCTGCCCAAGTACAAGATCGAAACGGGACTGCCGTCGTTCCATTTGAACATAGCCGGCTGGGAAAAACGGAGTGCTGCGAGGATCCCAATGCTCTCCCCGCGGTCCAAACGTGTCGCAAGTGACAGAAGTATTGTTCAGAGGGTTGAGATCACGGTGCTCACAGCGATTGGAGAAGAACGGATCCATGCGAGGAAAGCGAGTCTCAACAACTGTGCAGGAAGCTGCAGTCGAGAAGGTTCGAATTCGCAGCGCGCCCTCAACCGTATCGCCATACTGACGCGTACGCACATCCCTGCGGGATCCAGGGTAAAAAACGAGGGTGTGTTCGTTTAAACGTTGGACACGGGTACCCGAACGTTAGGATATTCGTGTATTGCCTTCCAGTCTTGCAACGGAGCACCAGCGCGACCAGGCTGACCGACCGATGGTGAGAAGACAAGATGCGTGAAGCGAGTGGCCAAATCTTCGAGACGCGTCGCCGCAGGCTTTGCGACTTGCTCCCTCTGCTTTCTCAAAAACTAGGATACACCCCTTCAAGAATCCTAGGCAAAGATGGCTGGGCAAACACCGGTGTTTGTTATGAGTGCGATCGTGCTGAATATATTTTTCTCGGGCAATCGTCTAATGTGTTATTGGACAGATACCGCGCCCGAGCGGCAGTCGGGGCGGAAAGCACAAATATCTAACATCACTGCTGCTAAGGTAGTCTTCCAGCGCGTGTATCCTGGGGCACAGCTCATCCTCCCAAGACCGTCGCAGATGTGATCAGGACATGTTTAGGACCCAAGGCCATGCTCAAAATGATCCTCGACCCCATGGGTGGCATAACGTACGCTTGACCAGGATCTCCTGAACATCTCTCACTATTTGTAGACTTACCAACGACGGGAATGCTATCCTACGCGAAATTGAGGTTGCACATCCCGCCGCGAAGAACATGATCGAACTAAGTCGGACGCAGGACGAGGAGTGCGGAGATGGTACCACAAGCGTGATCATTCTCGGTGAGCTGACCTGCCGATGCATTTTCCCTTATACTCATTTCATCCACTTCAAAGCTGGTGAAATATTGGCACAATCTCTATCACAGCTCGAGCGCGATATCCACCCGGTTGTCATCATCTCCGCATACAATAAAGCCCTCAAAGAGGCTCTCGAGATCATCAAGCGCATATCCGTCCCCATTGACACCTCAAACGATACAGAGATGCTGGCGCTCATCAAGACATCCATCGGTACCAAATTCGTTATGCGCTGGTCGGATCTCATGTGCAAGCTTGCTTTGGACGCTGTGCGCACCGTGGCATCGGATGAGAATGGGATGAAGACGGTCGATATCAAGCGCTATGCGCGGGTCGAAAAGGTTCCTGGCGGCGAGATCGAGTCGAGCAAGGTTCTAGATGGGGTCATGTTGAACAAAGATATCGTGCACCCGAAGATGCGAAGGCGGATTCAAAAACCTCGAATCGTACTCTTGGATTGCCCCCTAGAGTACAAGAAAGGAGAGAGTCAAACGAACATCGAGATGAGTCGCGAAGCCGACTACGCAAGGATCAGCGAAATCGAGGAGGAACAGATCAAGACCATGGTGGACAAGATCCTCGAATTCAAGCCGGATCTGGTAATTACGGAGAAGGGCATATCGGGTTTGTCCCATCATGTAATCAAAATCTGACGTATGTTCGCTAAACCCATCCCAGATTACGCGCAGCATTGGCTGTACAAAGCCAACGTCTCGGCGATACGCCGCGTGCGCAAGTCCGATAACAACCGGATAGCTCGTGCGGTCGGTGCAACCATTGTGAACCGCGTCGAGGACCTTCGGGAAACCGACGTTGGCACCAAGTGCGGGTTGTTCAACATCGAAAAACTTGGTGACGAGTCAGTAGTATTCACACTCTACGCTCCGCACGGTTATGAACGGATTTTATGTCAGGTACTTCACCTTCCTCACCCAGTGTGAAAACCCTCAAGCCTGCACCATTCTTCTTCGTGGACCGTCCAAGGATATTCTCAACGAGATCGACCGTAACCTCGCCGATGCTATGTCTGTAGCCCGGAATGTCGTTTTCAACCCACTCCTTGCCCCAGGCGGTGGTGCGACCGAGATGGCCGTCAGCGTGGGCTTGCATCAGAAGGCACGCAGTATACAGGGCACAGAGGGTTGGCCATTCAGAGCCGTCGCGGACGCTATGGAGGTGATCCCCAGGACGTTGGTCCAGAATGCAGGTGGAAATGCTATAAGGGTCTTGACCGAGCTTAGGGTGACGTGCCTAGTGGTCCGGTTACCTCTCTGGTTCCTGACACTTCGCGGTTTAGGCCAAGCATGCCAATGGCGAACATTCTTGGGGTATCAACGGCGATACCGGGAAGATCGTGGACATGAAGACCTACGGTCTGTACGAGTCTGCGAGCGTCAAGGTGAGACGGTCTGCCTCCACCACTGGTGGGACAATCTGAATGACTTCTTTGCGTAGATCCAGACCATCAAAACAGCTATTGAGGTACGTGTTCAGTCTTGCGCTGCGGCTATCTTGCTAATATGGGTGCTACTTCTAGGCTGCGCGCGTATTACTGCGTGTGGACGACATCGTGCAAGCCAAGCGACAAGATCGGGAGTCAGGCGGAGGCGCACCTCCGGAGGAAATGATGGGCGAATAAGTCATCGGTGTAAATTAGTCCTTACGAACCCTGCATAACAATCCTGGTGGAACGCTCGCATGTCTGTTACTACTGCTATCCGCGGGCGCGGGGCAAACCCTGCCGCCATGAGTGTGTAACGCAACTGCGCCGCTGCCCTATTTGGACTTGGCGGCAATCTCCCATCGCCATCATTGATCGCGATAGTACTTAAGCACCTCGCATCGCGTCTCGTTCAGCTACACTCACGCACTAGTTCCACCCGCAACAACATGGTGAGCGCGTCTACTCTACAATCGTATGGTGCGGGCGATGACAACAGGCGATCCTAGGCCTCCGGCGTCGGCGTTAACCCTGACTGCCTCAGCGCATTCCAGCAGCTGAAGCTGGGCAAGAAGATCAAGTATCTCATCTTCTCTCTCAGCCCAGACAACACCGAGATTATAGTCAGCAAGACGTCCGATTCGAAGGATTACGACGACTTCCTTGCGGACCTCCCGGAGACCGAGTGCCGATACGCTGTTTACGACTTCGAGTACGAGAAGGAGGGTGCCGGCAAACGCAACAAGATCTGCTTCTTCACATGGTGAGTTCTTCGCCCGTATGCTCTGCGAACGTGCCTCCTGCGGCGGGATGTTAGGCTGCGGGACGATAATCTGCGTTGTTTCAGGTCGCCCGACGATTCGAAAATCAAGCAGAAGATGCTGTACGCGTCGTCCAAGGATGCATTGCGACGTTCCCTCGTCGGCATCGCGGCTGAGATCCAGGGGACCGCGTTCGATGAGGTCGCCTACGATACTGGTGCGTTTCTGCTCGTGTGATCCCTGCCTCCGACCAACGTGTCGATCGATCCGGACGGACCGCTGACTTACATCATAGTGCTGGACAAAGTCTCCCGAGGCAACTAGTCGAAACCCTATTTTGTATCATATATTCCGCGGGAGCGCACAAACAGGACTTCACTTCTCTCATCCAGTTTCCTACTTCGTCGGCGCCCCAAATTGTAGACAGGCGGTGGATCTGAGCTGTATTATGCGCTATCGAACATGATCCATGGAACAACATCAACTTGGGAATGCTGTAAACGTGAAAATAGCATTACTACAGTACATGGTGTGAATGACGATATTCACAAGAAGATATACACGAGAGTAGAACGGTCAATCGTTCGATTTTTTGATTTTCTTCTTTGCTGGGCCTTCTTCATCTGCTGCCTTCGACTTGGGTTTCGGCTCGTCGTCATCGACATACATCGCGTTCTGGTCGTCCGTGTCTTTCTTCTTCGGCTTGGGTTTGGGCTTCGGCGCCGCTTTCTTCGGCCTTTCGTCGTCTTCCGCATCGCTCTCTTTAGTGGCTGCATCAGACTTCACCTTTTTCTTGACGAGTTTCTTCTTCTTCGGCTTTTGAGCCTTAGCCATGTCCAGATCTCCACTTGCGTCGGATGCAGTCTTGGCACCATCCGAATCATCGGATGTGTCTGTCGGAGATCCCGCGTCGGTATCCGATGCCTGGAAATCTTCGTCTGAAGCACCGTGTCAGAGTAGGCCGTGCCAGTGGTATGCAACCTCTCACCTTCCTCGCTATCGTCGTCATCCCCACCCAAGCGCGGCTTTGGCGCCTCCTCATCGCTACTCGCCACGCTTTGCATTTCCTCATCCTCATCATCTACCCCCGGAGGCCCAAGCAGCATATCTACATCTTGCATCATCTCGTTCTTAACCCGGACCTTCTTGTCCTTCAGGAATGCCTCCGTCGGCTCATGTTCGTCTTTGTTGATCGCCGTGAAGGTGTATTCCGGCCCAGATTTGGTTACGATCTTGAGGTCGAAGGTACGAGCGGCGGTAGCGCCCATGCCAGAGCCCACACGGGAGAACACGACTTGATGGATATCGGATATCTCAATGAGCATGGGTGACTTGGACACGAAGAAAACATATTTTTCGAGCATGAAAAGATCCCCCTGTATGGCCTTCAAGTTGCATTTAATTCCAGGGTGGCCATGTCGGCTATGGGTTGTGTCAGCTACGGCCAGTGATGGGAGGGATACGTGGACGTGCCTTTGGAAAGTGCCAACACCAATGATCTTCTTGCCAGAAAGCGCCCGGAAGACACCAGAGACAACTTCGAATGTAGGATCTTCGTAGTTCTTCTTCAGCCGGTCGTACTTAGCGATTTCCTCTCTGCTTAGTTATTAAGACGACGGCAGTTAACCACGGGAATGAAACAATTTACTCTGACAGGTTGAGCTCAGCGGTGATCTCTTCCTCGCGGTTGAACTGCATGACAAGGTATTGATAACGAGTTTGGCCTTGTCGGATCGGATTCGTGAGTTGAATCTGACCAAGGCGTCAAGGTAAATATCATTGTGAACCGGAGATCACTGACGATGAATAGGACATGCTGATCGTCCTTTGGTAGGAGGAACATCCTTTGGATCGTAGTGTATATGATCTTGTAATCGTACGTCTTCCCGCGCAGCCTCAGGAATTCCGGGAACATGTCCACGTCATACCGACCTCTGGGAGTCAGGACAAGCACCTCCTCGAAGCCGAGGATGATGTCGCCCGCTACCTGCCCGATCTCGGCCTTCTCCTTGATTGCATCGTGGAACGCTTGTGCAGCACTGATCTCTTCGCCGTCCTCTTCTTCATTCTCAGATTGCTGCGAGCCAGCGTCAGAGCCTCTGGTTTTGGTGTGAGTGCCGGGTACATAAAATCGAATCTCCACGAGTTCGTCGGCTTTTTTGGACGGGGTAGGGAGGTTGGCGAATTCGAGAGACACTTCCGTGCGGCCGGCGATGTTAGAGTTCGCTACATGATTGAGGGGCAGCTCGAAAGACGTTTTATTCGAGACGAGAAAAGCGAGATCTTCGCCTAAGGATATGCATCATCAGTTCCATGCAAACTCGATTGAAGGCTCACTCCGCCTTCATGAGTACACCTTCAAGAGTCACTGAACACGAACCTTGGAAGTCGGTAACTCCCCAGTTCCATCCTTTGAAGGATACATCCTTGGTTTCGAGAACCACGCCGAAATGTTGCTTGAGAAGAGCAGCTAACCGGTCATGATCCTGTGCTTCTTTTAGGTTTTTCCGCCGCAGGAGATATCACTGGCGCGGTCTTACCTCGCGTACGAAACCATCGAACGTTTCCCTTCTCCTGTCCTTCAGTCCTATCCTGAGCTGGAAATTCCGCGCGACTCGTAGCCACTGGGCCCACTTGATGTCCTCCGCCTTCATCATTGTCGTAGTGCTCTCCTTTCCGTCCGCCTTCCATGCCATACCAGCAGCAGCTACACGGAACTCTAAGCGCCGGGAACGTGTGAGGACTGAAAACCGGGGATATCGTCTGTCGAACGTACTGCCATCCTGCGCTGTGAGCCCATGGAATATCCCTTCAAATTGAGTCGTCATGATCGTGGGGGCAAGGTTCGGGTGCCGTTGAGTGAAGTTTGAGGCCAAGAGTCAAGACGCGTTCTGCGCCTCTGGCGCGTTTGTGTTCGACGCGCTTCATTTACCCACCACCACCAGTGCATCACCCGAAGCCGGGCCACACGATCCAGTATCTTCCAGCGCAACCCACTCAAGCACGACGCGCACCACAGCTGTAGTAACCACGTCTTGTCGATGGACCTTGCATCTCACCAAAGAGGCGTCCAGGAGCGCACGTTTTGCAACTGGTACTTGAGATTACTTCTCCATCTATGCACTGAAGGACGAAACCAGTGTTACATAGGTTGAACAGTCGGCTTGAGTCTCATGGCTACCCTCCAATGAGCTCGCTCGCTACGGATCTTTCGGACGGAGTGCGCCTGATTCAGCTTGTCGTGAGCGACCGTCGTGTTAAGTCAGTCGCATGCTAGTGCACATCTAATGTACAAAGCGATTAGGAGATCATGGGCGAGTCTTACAATCCTGATCCTCTCGGCGATCCTTGTGCTCATACACGCGCTCAGGGGATGCTTCGCTCGGGAGATACAACAAGGCCCCCAGGATGCGCGTGCAGAAGGCAGAGAACGTGAACAAGGCCTTGGAATTCATCAACTCCCGAGGCGTAAAACTCACAAACATTGGTCCCGAGGGTGCGTGTATGGTGTTCACAACTAGTTAGATACAGCTGAGGTCTCATACTTCATGTATAGACATCATCGACGGAAATCTGAAGCTAATTCTTGGGATGATCTGGACTCTAATCTTACGATTCAGCATAGCGGATATCAGGTCAGCCGCGAGGTTGGATCTTATAGAGCGCCGAAGTATTAAATGTCGTGAAGCGAAGAGGGCCTTTCAGCAAAAGAGGGGCTTCTTCTATGGTGTCAGCGCAAGACCGAACCATACGTGGAGGTCAATGTGCAAGATTTCTCTTCTAGCTGGTCTGATGGCCTCGCCTTGTAAGCATAATTCTCTCGGCTCGATGACCAACGTTTGACTGGGCAAATTAAGCTGCGCCTTGATACACGCCCACCGCCCCGACTTACTCGATTACAACAAGCTAAACAAGGTGTGTGCACCACACGTATCCTGGTATTCACGATTCATGAACTGTCCTTCCGCCAGTCGGACCGCCATGGAAACACCAGACTTGCGTTTCAAATAGCTGCAGAGGAGCTTGGCATTCCAGTAAGTGTGGTCCCCCAAAGAGCGCCATCCTGATGTGACAATCATCTTCAGAGGCTTTTGGAAGTTGAGGATGTCTGCGATGTTCCTCGTCCAGATGAGCGCAGCATCATGACGTATGTAGCAAGCTATTTCCACAGATTTTCTTCGATGGGTAGGTCCTTGTCATCTACTACAGGGGGCTTAGAATCATGACGTGAATCATATTTCCCTAGATCAAGCCGAGACTGTCTCCCGTCGCGTTGAAAAATTCGCCGAGTTGATGCAATCAATATGGGTCAGCAGGAACGATTATGAACGTCGCGCACGTTCCGTGAGCTCTGTCCTTCGTTTGATCATCGACATAAAACTCTGAACGAAGACAACAGCTTTTGTCCGCGTTATCCCAAGTTCAAGACGAATGGGCCGCGGTTATCTTCACTGGCAGCTATGCTGATGCTAAGGACCACTCAGCGAGCTTTGCCGCGTACAAGCAGACGACAAAACGACAGTGGGTTACCGAGAAACAGGATATCACGACGTTGCTTGGCAATGTGCAAACTAAGCTTCGAACTTACGGGCTGAAGGACTATGTACCACCGAAGGGTTTGGCTTTAACGGTGAGTGCGGTCTCGATGCAGAGCGACACGTCCTAAAAGACATAAACTAAGGACCTCGACCGCGCGTGGGAGGCGCTCTTGTCATCGGAAGCGAAGAGATCGCGGGCAATCAATGCACAAATACGAGAGTCGGTCTCCCTTCTGTTCTTCTCAACACCATTCTCAACGGAACCATATAAGGATCAAGGAGTCGCTGCGGAAGAAGTTTGCATCCCTCGCAAACGATTTCGCACAGCAGCTGCATGGGATCTCGTCCGAACTCGGCGCCATTGGTGGTCCACCAGAGGTTCGTGTTTTCGAATCCTGGCGACCTTGGCTCACTTCTCAGCGTAGGAACAACAAGAACAAGTTGAACGACTTCTAACCCGATTACCCGGGGCCAGCGAAGCGCTTCATCTGGTCGCGTTGGCAGATGCGGAATGTACTGCCGCCAATGTGGAAGAGAACGACCACACAGTTTTCAGTTACCAGGATCTTGAATTTGAACTCGAACTGGTCGAGCAGAGTATCACCAAACGGCTTGCCTTCCTCACGAACCAGGTGTGCGGCGCTGTTGTGCCTCGTCTCGATGTCCGCAGCGGCCTTACGAGTTCGCTCAGATCATCGCCCGGAATGCTACCAGCTTAACACCAGAACAATTAGAGCAGTTTGAGAGCACGTTCCGGTACTTCGACCACGATAGCACGAACACGTTGAATGAGTCGGAGATGGCGGCGGCACTGGCAAGTTTAGGTATCGTGTACTCGGTAAGCGTATTCACGGCGGTGATATGTACGTGCTGAAACTGGCACCACAGGATGAAGACCTGTACTCGATTTACGACGAGCTCACACGGGAATATGGTGCTGTTACGTTCGAGGCGTTCATCAACTTCTTGGTATGTCAAAACCCTTGTGTTCTGTTAGCGTTTCGTTTACGTCGTCCGCCAGGTCGACATACTTGAAGATCAAACCACTGCAGAACAGTTACAGGAAGCATTCCGCGGCATTGCCTCCGACAAGGTTCGTGTCAGCGGCATTTGACTCGGTTGCTTCAGGACTCATAATGTATCCAGCCCTTCGTCACCGAGTTGGACCTCAGAGTCGCGAAACTGCCGCCTAGTGCCATTGAGTATTTGACCAAGGCCATGCCTTCTCAATCAAACGAAGTGGGAGAACCTGAATTCGATTACGAGGGGTGGTTACGAGAAGTTTTTGATCGGTGATTACGCTCAAAGGACACAAGCACATCATGCATTAGAAGATTGTAACACTACTTGCTATCTAGTTTTGCTATCCACAACGTGTTCGCTGCTACAATCACCGCTGTCCTATATAATACTGATACAAGTCTCTGCCGGAAGCGACCCAGAGCGTTAAGCCGTTCAAGTCCTCCGTCACCTCGAGAGCGGCAGGAGGTGTCTCAAATTTCGTAGTGCAAGGGTTGAGTTTATGGGCAACTGATGGAGTGGATGCGACAGGCACGATAGGTTCGGCGCTGATACTGCTTCGCAAGGACCATAGCCGGATGTAACCGTCTTGCCCTGCAGCGAACACAAATTCACCGTAGGGATCTATCGTCACGGGCTACACTGGTTGGTGAGCAAGTTCGGAAGGGACGCGGAATCGCATGTTGACTTACGAGGTGCATATTGTACGAGTTTACATGACCCAAGAGCGATCTCAGAGGAAATCTTGCCCGCGGAAACCGCAGATCGTATGTCGCAAGCTGCATCGTTGCCGTTATAAGCTGCAATAATTGCCGTTCCGAACGCGCATCCGCTGACCTCACCGCTCACAGTGCTCAAGAGCAATTCCCATTCTCGCACCTATGCCACGAATCAGACATCGTTGTTGACAATACTTGCGAAACTCACGATTTCAAGATAGGTTACCGAGGATTGCCTTTGACGAAGGGTGCCTGAAAACATGTCGTCGTATGCATCGCTTTTGGCTCTCATGTCGAATCTACCGATTGTACCGTTTCTAGCACCGGCGTATACGATACCCTGACGAATTGATTTCATCGTGAATGAATGTTATCATTGGAAAAACAAGTGAACTTACCCCCTTTTGATGAACAGAGAATACGTCACTTTGCATATGCAAGCTACGGAAGCCTCGTCCTGTATCAATATCTGGTAGCCAAAGTGCCTTTTTGCGCGCGCCTGGCATTGCATGAACACATTATTGTGTCCATGAGAATGCTGACATTACCTAGGGCGAGACTGCGGTCCTCTAGATGTGCGGTCCAGATATCTTGCATAAGTTTATTGTCTCCGTTGAATATGAATGATGACATAGCGAGATCTCCACTGTATCCATAGGTCATTGATGGTAATAGTGTCGGGCAGGCGGGTGCTTACTCTGTGGAGGTCAGATCTTGTACAAATATTTTGCATGGAGGTCCGAGGGATGTTGCCCTGTAGGTATGATGAGAATGATGGTTGAGTAAACCAAAGCGACACCCACACAGAACGTGAACCCCAACCGCATATCGAGGTTATCTGCGTAACCATTGTTTAGAACGCGCCGTTCGTGCCCCTTTTTTGACCATCTGTCATACCTGCGATGCTAGATTGATTGTAGGGTGCCAAAGACCTCCAGAAAGGACCTGATCTGAGGTATTCATCGTGTATATCCATCCATCCGAATCGCCAATGACTTGATGAGGGCGGTCCAGGCTCGATCTCATCTAGAACTTTATATCAGCGCTTACTCAATTTCGCGACGTTTTTTGAAGCGCACGCAAATAGCCGACAACGTAGGATTGCCAATCAGAGGCAGGGATGAACGGGTCATGCGAGACGTATAAGCAGCATGCAGGCCGTAT
This sequence comes from Punctularia strigosozonata HHB-11173 SS5, assembly GCF_000264995.1. Taxonomy (NCBI): domain Eukaryota; kingdom Fungi; phylum Basidiomycota; class Agaricomycetes; order Corticiales; family Punctulariaceae; genus Punctularia; species Punctularia strigosozonata. Next base: position 2,282,606 of record NW_006767434.1, read on the forward strand.
AAGCGACTCGATGGAAGGTCTCAGTAATGTTTAGTGTACCAGAGGCTGACACTTACTGCGTCGCGAGGCTAGCCTGGGATGCATGAAGAACGTATGGTCTGGAGTGTATACAACTTGTTACGCTTTCTCGCAGGTTTCGCTTCCGCTTTCTCTCATGATCAGGCTGAGAGAAGGAGCTCTCGACTTTGTTGTCCGGTTTCTTGGGGTCGGAATTTGGGAGGCCGTTACGAGAGAACGAGGTATGGCGTCTGTGTCCCGCCGCTGGTGCACTCAGCGGAAAGTACCGCTTCTTCTCATCGTCCCAGAAGAACCCTATATGAGGACGTGAGGAATCCAGATCCTTATAGTCAAGATGATTATGATAGGTGACCTGGCAGATTCATCGGTGGCATATCGAGTCGAGAGAGTAGAGAAGTGAGTCCATGTAACTCACAGGTTGAGCTTGCTCGGACGGTGAACTTCAGGAAACATATATTTAGAGAGAAGTGTATTTTTAGATCCAATTACTTCGGCCTACGTCACTGCGGTAGCAAGCTGAAAGCGCACGCGATATATCTAAGTTACAGAAAAGACGCCAGCAGTTCCTATATACATAGCCGGGAACGAATCCCGGACCCATACCAGCCAATGTGACATACATATTTGAGATACAATGGTTAATGCAAGAGAGAAAGATGCTGGGTAGATACATAATCAACGTGAAAGTCGTATACAGATCGTAAAAGTGTGTTGTAGAATGTCTAGCTCAGCTTGATCCAAGATTGAAATACAGTAGGCCCGTGCAGTGAAGAGGCTCTTTGCAAAGTATAGTATCGCAAGACAGTGCGCACTCGTATGCAGGAAGACGCAGCTCGCCTTAGACGAGACCGTGTCTGAAAGAGTTCGCAGTCTATTGCAGAAGGACCCATCGATGCCTATAAGCGGACAACGGTGAGGACCGCCACGAGGCCGTCTTGTTCGATGCCATGATTAACACCTGTAACATCGTTGTAGCGAAGTGAAGGTGTGCGAAGAGACTTAGAGACCGTTCACCTTCACTCCCTGCTTCCAGCAGGCGTTCCCATTGAAGGTCGGCTTTCCACCACATGCCACGCCATCGGCTGCCAGAGATTGCAGCCTCGACAAGGAGGTCTCTACCAACGTTGTACCCATCAGGAGCGATTGTATGGCGCTTTCCTGAGTCCTAACGGGGATGTCAGTCAGGTTGCGGAAAAGACACGTTGAACCAGATCTACCAATTCTTTCGAAACTCTGCAAAATGGGCATCAGATGGCGGGAATCGTGGACATGAAGAAACATGTACGCACCCCAAGAACCAGGCCCCACTGTTGGCTTCAGTGCCATTCTGCTTCCATGCGCGAAAATGGTTTCCGCCAATGGCACTTTCCCAGCAAGTGCCCCATTGCGGGAAGTAGTTCTGACGGGCCAAATACTGCTCGTCCTTCCGGCCTGCACCGTCGCCAAGATCGGCTTGATGTATCGTCCCATAATGTAAGCCCAGACATTCCTAGCGTGTCATGTCAGATCAGTGGTAAGCAGTGGGACCCTGTGATGAACGAACCTCCGCGAAACCAATGGATCTACACGTTATGGTGTCAATCGAAGTAATGGAGGATATAGAGAAGAGATCCATACTTGGCATAATCATGGAGACCGTCCTCCGTCAATATGTATGGATCCGAAAGGCCGGAGATGATCACGTTCAAAGGTTCGCCGTACTTGCGCGTCGCGAACTAACATGCATGAGTTCATGACCGTAGTAAGGCACATCCACTGATGTATCCACGTACGTCAAGCAGACGACCGCCATTCTGGCGGGGGTCAAACCACCCGATGAACTCTTCCCCAGGCGATGAAACGCTGCTGCCCTCCATAGATCGCAGTGGAGCCTGTTCCGAAGGCGACGGATAGGCTGCAATACAGGAAAACCACAGAAAAAATCCCAAGGTTCGCAGCATGGTTGAAGAAGTAGATGAAGAAAAGACAGATGAGATGGCCGCTAACAGAGACAGGCCGTGGGCGGAGCTGGCTATGGGGCGCTCTGAATGGTCCCCCGAGGTACAGAGATAGCCCGTTGCGGAAGATTCAATGATGGCTATGTCGGGCGCTGTGCAGGCGTTCCGAGGCCATCGGCACTGGTGTCATCTGGACGCTTGCATGAGTTTACGTTGAACAATACTTCAGATGTAGACACACACAGACGCCTACAGTTTGGTCATCCAGCGTACGATTCACTACCATCGAATTCATCGTTATGTAGGGACTGTGCGCGTAGCCTACAACGATCCCGTTTACTGTATTATCTGTCATCGTCCGGCTGTGTCCTCGTTCAGAAGTGCCATTAGGCCACAACTTCCGACATCGTGATGCCGCTCCCCTATATGCCTGGGAGGGCTTCATATCGGTACGAGCGCATGTCAGAAGAGCCTCGTAAGACCCTGCGGAAAGGTGCCTTCCCTTGCAAGACGAATTATCCCGATCGGTCGATGATGACCGGCCAATACAGAAGACTGAACGAATACTGGAGATATCGAGAGAATGACAGCCTAAGATCGGGAAATGTTCTGGTATGCAACACTTGCAGTCTCATATTCTGCGAGAAATAACCTGTCACGTTCGACTGCCATCCACCTATAGGAGAACCAATGAGCTCTAGAGTCAGAGGGTTGGCGTGGCAGAGCGTACTGCATGAGCTCATTCACGTAGTCCCGCAAGATGCCGACTGACTCTGCGTCCATTGTAGAGCTTGCTACCATTTGTGGTAGGCTCACTGTCTCATAGTAAACGACTGCCACTATGGTCTAAGGAACCGCTGCGCACCTAACATCCTGAGAAGGTGTTCCCCACCATAAATGGAGCTCATCTCCTTCTCCTGACCGACTACCACATTCGGACCGGTTACATATCTGTTGGCCTTTAGAGCATAATCGCGCCAAGAAACGAAAAATGCATTACAGCCTTCTTTGTTCAAGATATTGTGGTCGTTCGAAGCGATATAGGAGGTTTTGACCAAGTGCTCGATCAAAGTAGGTAGTCAAGCCCGACACGATGGTCGTTAGAAGCATTGATGGATCGCGTAAGCTGCATACGAAATGTCAGTGGCACCGTTCTTGGGGGTAACTGGGCGTTGGTGCGGCAAAGTACGGTACAAATGAATCATAACCCTGCGGAAGCCACCTCGAGAGATGTAGCTCACAACAGAGTTCAGACGCAGCGTAGGTGAAGCGGTCATGGAAGGCAGCAGGTGCCATTAATTACGCACTGTTGCTCAGATTTAGGTTTGGCCAGCACATGCTCTCGGAATTGCTGCAATAATTCGACAACGTTGGGTGACCGAGGAAGCGGGACGAGCTGGTGCAAGCTGTGTTGGCTACATTGTGCAAGGCGACATGGATCACATACTTGATTGTTCTTTGTCACAGCTTCCCAGTCGTCAACAAGGATAACTTTGAGGAGCTCTGGCACCTGCAGCTTCATCTCCGGCTTTCGAGAAACCTCATCCTTGGCAGCAAGAGAATATGTGAGCTCATGGTTGATATCTGAGTTGAGGGACATGCACGAAGAAAACCATGATGACGATAGTTTGAGTAGGGCAGACGAGGTCAGCATACCTCTTCTCGAGCGCGTTTGGTTCCTCTTGTCCCCTCCTTACGCACACCTCTACCCCCCTCTGTCTTCAGGCTCGCCTTCGCCTTCGCAGTTGAGCCTGAGGATATAGGTCTTTAGTTCACCGACAGACATCCGAAGTGTAGGGCGTCCACGTACTTGCAGCGCTGGCGTTCGCTGCTTTGCTCTGTTGCTGTAAACTCTTCTGCAGCTGAATGTTCTTCTCTTCCCATTTCAGGAGACGTGCGGGTGGTACCCATTCGTCCCAGCTACGTGCAGCATACATGTCCGCGCGGGAGCAATGAAACCAGGCGAAGTTCTTGAATCACCCTCTGGAGGAAGGAGGGAAAGCCACTCACGACTGCTTCCAGCCCTTATAGTGAACAAAGTAACGAGGACCTTCGGACCCATCTCTGCTGTTGGCCGCGTCCCAGTCTTCCACTTGAAGTACTTTTGCCTCGTAAATGAGCGGTCCATGATAGCAGAGGACGCGTTCATTGGCCGCGTATGTTATCGTGCCGGACATGGTGAATTATCCCCAAGCAAGTAGAGCGAGTATCGAAGCCGGTCGCGCTTTGGTCGCGCCTCCCGAGTCTGGCTGAACGGGTATAAATAGAGCGGAGTGACAGAGTCTGAGAGTAGTGCAACGTAGTGGCGCCAGCAGTACTGCTCACGGCCTCAGCAAGCTTTGATCTGTTTCGTCCCCAACAATCTCTCCGTAAGACATCTCGAAGGCGTACCCGGTGTATCTGTCTCGCCAAGAGTGCGATTCGTTCTCCCACTTTTGCCCCAATGACCATGGAGTCCTCGGACATTCACCTACACTCTCCAATTCATGACTTGCAGCACGACTCTCAATTCGTCGTCGACTTGGACGATGACGCCGACACCGCATCTCAAAGATCAATCTCCTTGGACTCGCCAGCACCTTCACCCCGTCATTCCCTTGCGCGCGCTGCACCACTCTCCCCTCCGTTGAAGCGGACGTTCGAGCCTCACGCATTTGAACTACCGACTGATGGAGAGCCAAACCACCTCGGAGCGCCTTCCATGTCGCGCGAGGACTCCGCGTCGTCAACGTACACCGAGCCTGACTTGATCGGCGCCAGCGAACAGACGAGCGTCATCTCAAGTTACCCGCCGAGGTCGGACTTCACCACTCGGGAGTCGTCGGCGAGGGAGTCGGTCGTGTCTTTCGCGTCAGGCTCGTCAGGGAAGAAGGCTCGGCCGGAGTCCATGCTTGCAGAACTGAAGGGACCCCTCATGCTCGGCATTGCGCTCATCGACTTCAATCATCTGGTCGGTGATCCCCAACACGTAGCTTGACTTCACTGACCTCAGTACCAGGTGGGCCCCCGGATAGAGTGGTCTAAAGGTCCGCTTTTTGAAGAAGACGACGTGAAAATAACCGAGATTCTGCCGTTCCTGGCTTTACCGGACGGTGCTCATCTGGTTTGTTTATATGAATGTCTTCTCAGGTCATAGAACTCACATTCCCAGACCGAAGAAGATTACGCATACTTCCACTTGGTTCCCACTACATCACCCAATCCAACCACCGTCTTCGGGATATCGTAAGGTGGTTGTTTTGTGTGTGTTTCTAGCGCTTATATGATTTCAGATGCAACCGTCAGATCGCTGCCAAATCGCTCCTCGTCAAGGGCGAGGATGTCACACGCACGACGGTTCAAAAAGCCGTGGCCGTCTTTGCGTCCAAGCCGATCTTTGGTCTACTAAGGTCATACAAATGTGACTGTGTGCCATGGCCATCGCGCTGATTGACTGTAGAGACCGATTAGGTGTCATCACGCGAGCTTTGTTTGACCAACGGTATGAACCGGTTATGTATTCTATCGCGAGCGCTGCCCTGACGATTGTGCGACGTGTTTGCAGGGATTTCACGGACCTCGGGATCTTGGCAGACTTCTACGAATCGTTGGAAATGAGTATGCGCAGCCAACTAACAGAGTCCGGGCTGTATATGGGTAAGCATCGAAGACCATTCTTATGGTGCATCTGTTGATGTTCTCGTAGGAACCAGCCTGTTTGTGTGATTCTTGCACGCACACGGGTGATAGATACTCAATCAGACGATCTCAGACGGGAGCTGGTTCATGCGTTTCGGCAACGAACACTGGTCATTCTTAAAACGCTCATTCTGCAGAAGAAGGTGAGCAAGTGTCGAGCATGCCGTCCGAGCCATGAGTTGATCGTGCTTCGACTATTCATAGATCATGTTCAGTGGACATCCTGTGGAGCGCTTGTGCACACATCAATATTCTCTGATATCCTTGATACCAGGTATGGATAGTAACATTGTGAAAAGCTCAGCTAGATTTCGACGATCTCAAATAGGTTTGCTCCAAAGTTTGGAGGACTGCGGATCGCCACCACTCAATACTCGCGCACCAACACTGATGCAGGCATCATCGCTCAAAACCTCTGACCGGAAGAGCATGATGGCTTATTTGGGCTTACCTCTTGACCTTTTCGGCAAGGTTTGTGAGCATTCTCCTTCGCTGACGATGCGCAAATCACTAAGCAGGAAAAAACAGGACGCATTCTTCCAACCGTACATACCGCTACAACAGATGGACATGATGAAGGATACCCCAAGTTGGCTATGTGGCAGCACTAATACCATCGTCACGAACTCCAAGGAGGTGGATCTTCTCGTTAACGTACGCGCTGTTTCGGCATTGGGCCATCACACTTGACATCTCCATGACCTGATCTAGCTAGAAACTGGCGCACTTGAATTTCGCAACCCTGGGCTCGAACGGTTGGTTGCATTGACAGCCGCCGACCGCAAGTGGATGGATGAGATCGTCCGCGATGTGAACGAAGGATGGGATAATGCAGATCCCGCGCGCCCTACACGTATGCTGTATGTCTTCGACTACTCATCGCGGTGAAAATGTCTCATGTATTCCTTCGGCAGGTTCAAGGGTAGCGATGATTATCTGCGAACGAAGGTACTGTACGCAGGACGCCTTGCAACTCCAAGCCGTCTAATGGTCGTTCCCGTAGTTCGAGGAATACGTGTTCGCGGCACTTTCATCCATCAAGTACGCCGACTTTCTAGCGAAGGGCGACGGATCTGGCGTAGTTATAGCGGGAGGATCAGGTGTGTAGATTCACCGTCCGCTACTATCTACTTTGCTGTTAACATATCTGAATATGCAGGCGGTGACACGCGCTCTGCTGAGGATTTCAACCTTGCGTGGATTGCGGAATTCCGTCGGACGCACGCCTACGAAATCTGGAATCGCATCACTGACCCTGTGCTCTTTGACATTGTGGAACCACGGTATTGACGACTTTCTGTCGTACGGCGTGGCTTCATAACTGATCCCCACTTGCATATGCACGCACAGACATCCATGTGGCGAGAAACCATCGCTGGCGGCCGACATTGGTTTGCGACTGAGTGAAGGCATTCAAGAACTGAAGCTCGACCAGCAGCTCGCTCCAGCTCGTGAGGTTGTGTCGCGCACGATCTCGGCCGGATCAACCGGATTCTTCCGTGCCGTAGAAGGCGTAAGAGGACGTTGGGCGGCACGGGCAGCATCTGGCGCTTCTCCATCGCCAACGCCCGCATCGTCTAGTCCGAATGTCTCTCCTACTCCCGACAAACACCTTTCGACTTCTACATTCGACAAGTTGGATGCGGATACTATCTCAGTCAAAAGCTCTGCTTCTAGTGCGAAAGAGAACCCTGCGGAAGCCCAGCGACGGTTGGGCGTCGCCGCCACCGAGACTAAGGCAGCTGTCAGCTCATGGGGTGTAGGCATTGGCAGCTTCCTCTCTACTCGGTTCTCCCGGGTGGCCCCCACTCTGGCTGTTCCTTCCGCCTCACCGTCATCGAATACTCCAGCCGCAGCTCCTGAGGTAGCACCCATAGGGTCTACGGCTCTAGCACCGGATGAAGAAGCTCTATTCCAACCGCGGGACTTGGACGCGGAACGCGCCGATAGCAACAGCATGAGGTCTGATCAAGGACGGGTTGCATCCAATAGGGATAGTATAACCTCCAATCGGACCAGCAGGTCGTCGATGCGGGAGAGTCTGAGCAGTCGTTTGGAAGCCGCTCTCACAAGCTCCGCCACGAAACGGGATAGTGCGGCCTCTGAGTCGGAGAGGTCGTTGGGAGAGGAACCGGAAAGAGAAGACGTGGGCGAGACGCACGGCCAAAGCATGGAGAAGGCGGTCCCCCAAGCCTCCATCCTCACCGAATTGAAAGATGACACAACTTCGCGGAGCACTCCGATGGCTGACCCACTGCACGAGCGGGAAGTCCAGGACGGCACCGCAGTTCATGTGGGTTTCGCAGTATGAAGTTGTAAGGCTCAGGGCTGGAAATACATAAGAGGTATCACAGTTCGCATTCTGCGGGATCGGTACGGAGGTCTATCCAATGTCTATTGATGGCCTGATTATCTCTCAGTGCTTGGAACAGTCAATGCATGCATGTAGCTTATAGCACCACAATGACTTTGATCTGTTGGATAGGCATCCGCATGGCCAGTATGTAGTAGATTGGAGACGTAAGACGTGCACGCAACGCTACTGTGCCTTGAGGCTTGAAAGCTTGAAGCTCGAGATCCGTAGACCGGAACACTGAAAGGCATTGAATGCAGATGATAATGAGACATTGTGATTACGCGCCTATCATCATTAAGATAAATAGTTTTCAGCCAATCATAACTGAGGAAATGCACACCCGATTGTAAGTATGTCGGAGCGCGCTTTTGACCGGCAGTCTTGCCGGTCAAATACTCCCTTGAAATCACTCAGACGACCGCTTCATCCTGGGCCTAGCTATGCTTGCAGCTATGATCTGGACCAGGAACTGGAACTTCAAGCGTTTTGTCCTACCCAGATCACGGGATGGTGGAAGCGGCAAACTTGCCGGTCGGATAAGCCGAAGCTACTCACACTTGTACGTACACACCCGGGAAGAGCATCGTTCAATCCGCGAGACACTGTCACGAACCACGTCGGCTTGGTGCAGCCAGAATAACTCGTACTGAGGGCACATGCCATGATCGTACGCAATGATCACCTCCCGTCGTCTTGGTATAAATGGGAGGGACATGAATGGCGTGCTGATGCATCTCGAACCCGTCTATCCTACTCGAAGTCATTGCAGACAGTTATCATCGCCTTGCAATCATAATGGTAATCAAGGTCGCAATAGCAGGGGTGTGTCCATCACCACTCGCAGTAACCATGTATTCTAACAACATTCCACAGGGCACAGGAGTGCTCGGACCGTTTCTAGTACAGGGCTTGGCTGCATCTGGCATGGATATCACTGTACTCACTCGCAAGGAGAGCGTGTCTGGTTTACCTGCCGCCGTGTCCATCCGTACGGTGGACTACGATTCTGTCGAATCGCTCACGGCAGCTCTCCAAGGCCAGGATGCCGTTGTTTCCACCTTAGGCCGGGTTGCCACGCTCAAGCAAAAGGCGCTCGCCGATGCTGCCGTGGCCGCCGGCGTCAAGCGGTTCATACCTGCCGAGTTCGGTAGCGATACGCTGAATCCCAAAGTGCGCACTGTGCCGATTCAAACCGACAAAGTGGAAGTCCAGAACTACCTCCGGGACCTCAGCGCCAAGAGCGAGCTGACATACACCCTCCTCATCACCGGGCCATTCCTCGACGGGTACATCCAGCACGATTACATCCTCGGCATCGGTGCCTTGAAGAATCGCAGGGCCATGCTTCTCGATGGTGGCGATATTCCCTTCAGCGCGACAACCGTCCCACACATCGCACAGAGCGTTGCCGCCATCCTCCATCATCTCGAAGAGACGAAGAACCGGCCGGTATATGTGGAGGATATCGTCCTCACTCAGAACCAGGTCTTGCGCCTTGCGCAGGAGTTGACTCTCGGGGGAACCTGGACCATCATCCCGGCCAGCACTGCAACGCTCACCGCCAAAGCCTACGAATTGCTGGAGCGCGATGGTTTGACCGAGGAGGTTGTGAATAATTTCATCATAGTCTCGCACTGGGCCGAGGGGATGTCCAGGAAGTTCTCTAAAACGGACAACGCGCTCCTCGGCATACCGTCGCTTTCGGAGGAGGATGTGAAGGCTATGATCAAGAAGAAGCTGGAATCATTGTAGCTCATCATCCAGTACAGCACCAGGAATGTATATAGCCCAACGATGGTGACTCACTCGCTCTGAAGGCCATCATTCCTCCATGATCGTCGGCGTTGTTGCTCTGCGTTCTCGGAAGCTGATATCGTTGCATCTTCCGCCGTGGCGCGCCATATGCGAGAAAGCCTCTTAAGACGATTAAGCCGTAGGACCATTCAGATTGAGGCGTCTGCGCGTCGCGTGTTCATTTATCTATGTTCACTGCATGTATAAACGGATGGTATGATCGACCCGCGCCCTGTCCAACCATGCTAACTCTGATCGCGGTTGATTGGCGCGAGGTCAAGCAGCGGAAGAGGAAAAACTAGCCACTGCGAGATGCATCATAATTATCTGCATCCGCCTGCTCTCGCCATCTAAGCGTTGTGCTTGCCTTCGTGTCGCGTCTTCATCTTCTGTTCTTTCAGTTGCCTGTACCGTTGGATCGCTTTCTCCCTCTCCGCCTCCATCAGAGCCCTTTGCGCCATCGAGAGCACACCTTTTGCCTTTCCTTCCCTCGGGTCCCAACCCCGACTTCCTTCTCGCGTTATTCTCTGCGGCAGTTCACGCAGCTCCGGTGGCGCTTGTGCAACGTCGTTGAGTCTCTTGGGCGCAGAGGATGACGTGCGCTCGAAGTCCTTCGGGGGATCCTTTGGTCGCTTCCGACCGCGATCCATACGTTCATCGTCATCGACGTCCTGTGACTTATTCGCGGCTATCACCTCTGTGATTGCGATGGATGCCTCTGACATTTGTTCGTTTCCCTTCGGTCGACGTGATTGCGCATTGTTTGTATCAGACCCATTCTTTGCTTTACGCGCTACGACGGAGGAAGTGGCCATGGCAGAGCGAACGAGGGGTCGCATGTCGTCTTCGACACGTCTAGGTGACGATAGCAGCTTCAGGTGACGAAAGATTGGCGCGGACCAACGCAGAACACGTACCGGTTGAAGTGCGCTAGCGACTCCCCAGGCTTGATCGTCAAAGTCGTCTCCTTCTTGCCTTTCTTCTCGCTCTCTTGGTCCATGCGCCGCTTCTTTCGATTCTTGCCTTCCTCCTCCTCGCTCTTTCTCTTTTTGGCGTGCCATTCCGCGCGCACGGACGCAGCGTTCAGTATACGAGCGACAGACTTGGGTATCCCTTCAGAAGCTAGGTTCTTCATCGGGGGAGGAAGGTCCGACCCTCTGATGTCGTTTCATAAGGTGAAAGGCAGGTCATCGTTTTAGTGAACGGAAACTGTTATGAAAGAAATGCGGACTAACGTTTGTTTGCGTGCTTGTTCGCGTGTTGATCGCTTCGCTTTTTTATGAGGCATGGTGTATGTCTATGAGTGTGTCGTATTGGCGATGCGGAGAAGAGGCTCATTCAGAAGCAGCACAGCCTCAAGACGAGTCCTTTCCCGACTGCCTCGAAGGAGCCAAGTAAGTAAATGTATTCTTTGTTCGATTAACACTTATTGAAGCATCAGGATCAGAAGCCATGGATGGTACAGTGTCTGGAGCATCTCGAATGGTCCTTGCGTCCCTCTCTCTGCACTATATCGTGGACCACCTGCAGCCCTTCCGCCAATGTCTCCTCCGTCCGGGTCATGTGCTTCCTCCCGATATTCGCATCGCCCGACCCCATCTGATACACATGAACCTCGCAATGCGTCGGCCCATTTTCTCTTGCCGACCGGCGACATCGACTCACCTTATCCCAGAATTTCCGATGCCAACGCTCGAAAACCTCATCTACCTCTGCAAAGTCCCCTGTCGTCCCTCCGTCCTCCAGGCTGTCAATCACACATCCACATCTTGTAACACCTTCTTCGGCGGACCCTGACGCAGACCGCGATGGCTCCGCTTGAGGGGGGCGAGCGGTCTGGCTCTTGTAGCTGTCTTCCCCGTGAGCACCATCCGCGTGGGCCCGAGGATGTACCGTAGTGAGACCCCAGAAGCGGTCTTCGCTCACGACTGCCGCGAGGTAAAGTCCGCCTAGGGCCCACGGGTTGCTGCCTAGCACAAGGCCCTGCGCTGCATACACCTCTTCGACAAAGGACCAGGGCAAGCGGATTGCTCGAAGTGATCCTGGACTGCGCACGCGCTGAATGCAATCCCGCATTTCACAGTACGGGGCCGCTATCAGGTCTGCCGGGGCAACGGCAGAGAGTTTGTCGAGAGCTGAGAGTCTCAGCCGTGTTGTGGAGGCTCCGACGTTGAAGATCTTACTCCTAGCGGACGCGGTAGCGAAGTGCACGACATCCCTCGAGAGCAAGCGTGGCGAAGGTGAAGGGAACGACAGTGACTGTACCGAGCTTGGAGAGGGCATGGGGCTCGGCTCATATTGGTTGATTCCTGCGAGTGGGAGTGGGTCTACCAGTGATCCCGCTACCAGGAAGAGAACGGAGGGCAAGTGGCGGCTCACGATTCGTCCCCGGTACGACCACAAGACGTAACGCGCCGCAAGGAGGAAGACCTGTATGCCAAGCCACGTGTACGACTGTTGTGTCGTGGATGAACCGAGGACAAGGTAGTTGAGGATGTAAAAGGCAACGATGGCAGCGGTCGTCAGCAAAGCCGTCGCTCTTATGGTCCATGTGTCACCGCTGCGCAGCCATGGTCTACAGCTCGCTGATTGCCAACGAATATTACTAGTCCCAGTGGTGCTCACTGTGTCTAAATCATGGATCGCGGCTTGTTCTGCGCCGTGTGAGAACCGATTGGTTGCATGAAGGATGTGCAGTGGTGCTACACCGACACTGTTATGGCGCTGGAGCAAGACCGGCAATAATGAAGCTAATGTCGCCGCGAGTGCAGCTAATGCTACGGTCACCGTCCATGTTGTCGGAGTCTGGCCAGGCGGTCTCAAGGCAGCTAAGGGCCCCACTGTGCACACGACCGACAGTGCTAGACAGGATATGATCCCTGCAACTTCCCGAGCTGCGCGAGAACCGACAAAAGGACACTTGCTATACCCAACGACAATGACATGCGGCCGTATCCACGTAGACTTGGGAACACTTTCATGGACGAGACCCAGCAATCGCCTCTGATCGTCTTGCCACCAATTTTCGGGCCGAACCAGGTGGTCAGACACCGATTCACCGACTATGACTGTGCTGCTGGCACCCTCGGTTTTCTGGGCTGTATAGGCCCCAGTGCCGTAGATATGCACCCCCGCTGACTCCGCCCTGGCGACCCCTACGAGGAGCATGAGGCATGGACGGAGGACACCGAGGATGCCGAAGAGCGACCAAACGCCGGACATGCGTTCCCAGTACATGGCCCTGGAACTCGTGTACTTTTGCTCCACTGTGTCGGATGCGAGGATGGAGAGGACGGCAGAGAGGTCTTGGAAGTTGGAGACGATATTGGCCGGGCCGCCCGAGGTAGCGTCCCGCGACGGGGTGGGATTTATGGGCTCGTGTGGAGCCATAGCCTGGCAGGGTGGCAGCGCCTGAGCTCAGTCTTGTATCCTCTCCTCCCCCGAACGAGACGGGGCTGTGACCTGGAGACGTTGCTGGTTTTGCATCCTCTAAGCGCTAGAAGCTGTCCCTCCAGCGATAAATCGATGCAAAAGACGGATCTCAAGCGCCACCCATCGCGGGCACGTCTGACGAACGTAGATAAACCCCAACATGTTTCAACGAGAAACACATCAATGTGCACCGGTCTGGGTTTAGCAGTATCGTAGCTGCTGATGGAGGATCGCGGGGACCTGGTCAAGTGATATTGCCAGTGCTAGGTCGTGGTAGGATGCAGCATTGGTCGTTTAACCTCGGCTGAGTGGTAGAAGGCCGAGGGGCGCATCTGGTACCCCTTGGAGAATCGAAGCCCGTGCCAGCAGTTTGAGGGGTGGTAGCGGTATAGTCTGTCGGTAGGCGATGAGTTGAGTTTGATGTATGCAGCCACCGCATATGCATGGTAGGAACTCGGGCATATGGGGTCACCGCGGTCTGCTGCGCCTGTAACAACCATGGAACTTGCGTCGACTATGCTTGCCACTCTTCAACGCCGCGCCGTCGGCCCAGCCCAGCCCAGCCTTATCGAAGGACCTCCTCTGGATCTACTTCTAATTCACAGCAGAAGGCAGTGGTTCAGTCACCTCTAGCATTGTTCAACTATCTTTGTTCCGCCCTAATCAAGGAATTGGCAGTGTATGTTGCAATATATCAGTGTGAAAATACCTGAGCTTGCTCTGGTAATATATCTCTCCGGACTGAAATCTGTACAACCGTGGCGGTGCTACAATAAGGCTGTGCAAATGTGCATCACGTACTTATTCCTCTTTAGTTTTGATTTGACTTATTGATCACTAACTCTACAGTGAGCTTTGCAACTAGACAAAATTTATGTTTGAAGCCTATGTTACAGGAATATAACATGTTGTTCTCACGCTAACATTACACATCACTCTAACAGCGTTGCACCAGTGGAGGCTGGAAATGCTGGATTATCAATGTCACCGTGGGTGCAAGCGAAGGTGGGCGCGCGGGGCACCCGCCGCTTTTCCAGTTCGGAAACCTTGCATAACGAAAAGATAGGCATCTAATGCATATACGAGTATCCAACCCCCCTGTACAGTAAGTGTATGGATGAATATATATCGTATGATAGCGCTCAATGTTCAGACTTTCAGGCCTTCACGTCGCCCTGCTGGCCAAAGCCGAAAATGTCCGCGACCTTGGTCTTGAGACCCGCGAAGACGCCACCGAACTGCCCCTCGGAGATGGTTGGCGACAGCGGCACGCCGAGCGACCCGTCAAGCTCCTTCTCGGGCGCGTCGAGGGTCGATGCGTTAGCCGGAGGCTGCAAGGCGTCGAACAGGCCGGTGTTGAGCGCGAAGGCGGTGTTTGCCTCCTGCGCGAGCGTGCGCTTGAGCTCCGCGTCGTCCTTGACGCCCTCGTCCATGCCGGCGCGGAAGGCCTCCTTGATGCGCTTCATGTCGCCGAGGCCGGCGGCGCGCCCGGCGTCGCCCTGGGCGCCAAATGCGTAGAAGGACGAGCCAGAGTCCGAGTCGGCGGGAAGGTCGTAGGCTTTGACTATGCGCCGGCGGATAACCTGTCCACCCGAGAGGTCGCCAAGGTAGCGTACATAGGCATGGGCGAGAAGAAGGGGAGCGGTGGAGGATGATGAAGCGAGCGTACTCAGGCGGGTGGCGTAGGAGACGAGAGCGGCGGGTGGCGTGGCGAGAAACGCTGTGTAGAGCGGGTGGGTGGACCAGGCGTCTGGGGCTGGCCGGGGGAGAAGCAAAGCGGAGGAGGCCGGAGTAATGGGGGTGGTAGAAGGAGGGAGAGGAAGGGTTTCAAGGAGGTAAGCGATGTCAGCTTCCAGGCGCTCCGTCCGGGCGAGCTGCGCCGGGTTATAGATGGGCGCGAGGACCGAGTTGGTGGAATATTTTGCGAGAGCGTCTTCCAGCGTGCTGCAGTCAACCTAGTTGATCTTTGTATGCTGTAAGACCGGATGAGGTGGCTCACCTGTAAACAGCCCAGAGCATGAAGTTGAACCGGATGTACTCTTCGCGGTCAAGCTCGCCGCGGGCGAGCCAGCCTGCCCCCGGAGAGTGTTCGGCCGTCGAGTGGGCTGCGGCGGTAGCCTGGCGAAGAAGGGTGGAGACGGGGAGACTGGTGTCGAGCTCCGTCGCCATTGTGGTCGTCTGGAGAGATGCTACTGGGCGAGGAAGGCGACGGCGAAAGCTATATAGACGGGTGGCTCTCGCGGATGAGTCAGGGTCGCTGGAAAGAAGGCAGTCCGAGGCGCGAACACGGGCGTGTCGCGTAGCAGCGGGCTTTTATGGGATATGTCGGGGGCGAGAGGCTGTCCAGGCGCGACGATGTGGAAGTCACAGGGGAGTAAAAGGCAGCGGCGTCGCAAATGAGGCAGGGTGGACGCCGATGGCGTGATCTTATCTGATAACCGCGGTGGTGTGATCCTGGCCAATGTCGGGCCGACCAATGCCGAGGCAGATAACGGGTCTCCGATGATATTCAGCCCGAGATGGGGCCGAGTTGCAGGTTGTAAGTAGAGACCTTGGGCCTTCGAGCCCCCCCTTTGAAGCCATATATACTGCTGGGCGCCATCCGTTCGCTCGACGTCTGGAATGGAACAAGGGTGTCATGTCGCACTCTGCAGACTTCCGTGATCGACAACTTGTGGAGACTGGCACCAGACGCGATCGAAGAGATGCATAGGGTACGAGTGTGCGCCGGTTATCCTTTGACCGTATTCGAGTGCTGCATGCAAAATTCGAACAACTGGGATGCCACAGGGAGAGAGAGATCCATCGCATTCATCTCCGTGGATCCCTCTAATGATGGACGAGATCCCAATTCAATGCGGAGCGCACGTGCGGGGGGCCGTTCAAGAATATCGCGCCTCGCGCCACTGTTCAATGACGCCGCGACGTCTCACCCTGGCTTCTGCACCTTCGCCGTCCACGATGGTCTTGCTGCTGTAGCTCACGCATCCGAGACGGCTTTCACGACGACTACGATACCCTGCTCGACGCTTGCTGCAACGACTTAACAACAGGCCATGGCCGACTACTCACATCGGCCTTTCTCGCGCAACTACAGGTAACTGCTCTTTGATCTCATGTCCCCCCTCGTGCTAATTACGGCGACGGCAGCGGGCTCGTCAACCAGGCAGTCGTCGGGGGCGCCATTGTTCTCCTTTGCGTATCCTGGCACGAGTATGCCAAACGCAAGCGCCGTGGAGACCCGAACCGACGTGCAAACCAGGGTCCGCACGCAAAGGCCCAACTTCTAGGCAGCATCGATACCTGGGAGTTCGGATAGTGAGTGCCTGAGTCGTGAATGTTTGCGTTAACTCATGGGAACTGTGATAGCCTGTATAACGGTCGGTCATGGGCACGGTACGTCAAGAACATGAACGCATGTTAAACTATATTTTAACGCACGATGGCTTAGGCGACCTTCATCACCGTCTCCGAACCGCTGGTACCCATTAGCATGGTTATCTCAAGTGATCTCGTTCTCGGAAGCAGAAATGAACAAACTGCGAGGCATTGATGCCACATTCTATACCCGCTTCCTTCGTGGATGCAGTAGGTGTCGTCCCTCTCTCCCTCTTCACCCACTGCCTTACATTTACCCTGACAGTGTACTATACCCTCCTCCACACATTTACCACGATGCCCGTTCTTCTTCCGATCCATATTTCCTTCGCCGGAGCCGGGTACGAAACAAAGTCCATGACCCGTGCCTCCATCTCTGCCCTCGTCGCCACTTCTAAAGGTCGCTCGCTCCTCTGGGTACACATTGTCCTCCTCTACTGGCTCACCCTCACATGGATGGCCGCCGTCTTTTGGATTTGTCGCGGTGCTTTCCGCTTCCGTGCTGCACAACTAGAGGCCACTGCGGCGCGCATCCATGCGGCCGTCCCTTCCCTTGGCGGCCCCAACGGTTCCGGCACGGGTACGAGCCTTGTTCGCGAGCCCTCTGTGCATCCACATCCTCATCCGCAACACGCCTTCCACTCGCTAACGTCCGCGGGCGACCTGAACCAGGAGATGGAAGACCGCAACCGTGGCCTGCGCCTGCGCACAGTCATGGTGACCAACGTCCCGCCCCAGCTGCGCTCCGAGAAGGCGCTCGCGGAATATTTTTCTTACTGGCTTTCGCGTCATGTTGAAATGCCTGCGATCGGGCTGACATCCGCGACCCAACCCGGGTTCATCAACAAGTTCGCGGCCTTCCTATTCAATCGTGCAAAGCGCAGCACTAGCCGTGTTCGTACGATGATCTTCTCGTACGAGGATAGTCGACCTTCGGAGCGAGCGGGCGCGCACGTAGCCGCGGTAGAGGAAGCAGAAGACGAGGCGAAGCGGGGGAAGAACGACGCGCCGGCGATCGACCGCGTTGTGATCGCGCGGAAGATGACCGAACTTGCAAGTTTGCTGGCCAGACGCGAAGAAGTGTTGAAGAGGCTTGAGGTGGCGCACATCAAGCTCGCTCGCAAGACGCTCGTCGCGGTCAAGGATGCGATCGATGCGCGGGAGCGGCATGCTTTCGCCGGTAGACCGGGGAGCCGACGCGCGAGCTCGCAGATCAATCTTAGCCAGCTTGCAGCCCAGGTACCGGCGGCGGATGAACCAACGGACAGCGAAGAGCGGATGGACCTGCTCATACGCACACTGGGACCGTACGTCGAAGAGTTCGGCGTGCAGAGCTCGCGGAGTTGGCTATACAAGCTTGCCGATTCTTTCCGCCAGCAGCGATCGCCAGCACCGGATTCAAAGCACTTGGACGAACACGACGCGAGGCCAACGGTGTGGGAAGCACTCCTCTCCCTGCCACGAAGCACTTTGGACCCATACCAGCCGCTCATTCACCTCTCCGCGCTCTTCCGCGGCAAGACGGTGCCGTCGATCGACTACTACACTGCGAAGCTGAACTTATTGACCGCGCTCGTGACTGAGAATCGCGCACGGGCTGCGGTGGACTACGACCCGGTCTCGACCGCTTTCGTCACATTCGCGGACCCTGCGGATGCCCGGCGCGCGTGCAAATACCTCGTTGTGCACCCGGACAACCCGCTAAGTTGCATCGTGACGATGGCGCCTGGATACGAGGACCTGGACTGGACGAGGGTGATGAAGAGTACATACCGTGCCGAGTTTCTCAAAGATTGGGTCGTCAACCTCGGTGTATGGACGTTCACGATATTCTGGACTATCCCACTCTCGGCTATCCTGTCGCTCGTGTCGGTGTCGAACATCGAAGCGTATTGGCCCGCCCTTGTAAGCCGCTGCGTCTTTCGGCGAGCCATCCTTTTACTCACTGTTTTCTCCTGCGCAGAGCCGATATCTGAGCGTGCACCCGTGGGAAGAGGAGGTCATCGAGTCCTTCCTGCCCACGCTTCTCATTTCGCTCTTAGCCATCACCGTGCCGCTCCTGCTATTGCTCATCGCCAAGAAAGCGCACACGATCACGACGCTCTCCGCACTTCACGACCGCATCCTGATCCGCTATTACAAGTGGCTTATCCTCAACGTCCTTGTCTTCTTCTGCGTTGGCACTGCCGCGCTGCAAAGTTTTCTCGTCAAGTTCAAGAACACGGTTACGTTTGAGAGCCTAACGAACGTCGTGACGCAGTACTGGCCCAGCGCAGGACCGTTTTATGTGGGATGGCGTAGGTGTTACCCACTGCTCCATTGAATAGCGCAACCTAACTCGCGTGCCACAGTTCTCTTCACGACCGGCATGCATATGGGCTTCGAGCTTTCCCTGCTAGGTACAATCATGTCTGACCTCAGAGAAAGCCTGCTAACGGACATGGCGTAGGTCTTCCGTTGATTATGTATCCTACAACCCGACGTCAAATCACTCCCCGCAAACGAGCGGTCGGCATTCGTCCACGCACGTTCAACTACTACTGTATGCAGTGTCCTTTGTTAACTAAACCCTAGACGCTGATCTGAATTGCAGACTGGCTTCCTAATCACCTCTTAATCGT
The DNA here is from genome assembly GCF_000264995.1 of Punctularia strigosozonata HHB-11173 SS5. NCBI lineage: Eukaryota > Fungi > Basidiomycota > Agaricomycetes > Corticiales > Punctulariaceae > Punctularia > Punctularia strigosozonata. The sequence continues at coordinate 2,301,820 of NW_006767434.1, forward strand.
TCACATTGTACTTGTATTCGCCGTGCTCAATCCTCTTGTCATCCCATTCGCCCTGATATATTTTACCGTGGACCGAGGTACGCCTCAGTTGTGAAATCGCGTTTTATCGTGCTGATTTTTACTATGCGCAGTGGTAATAAAGAATCAGCTCCTTCATGTTTACGCCAAGAACTACGAACAGAATGGGCGAAACCTCATGATTCGCATGGTCCGCTACTCCTTCGATGGTGTGTATTGATGAAATTAAATACGATAAGCTCTGCTGACATCCTCTATAGGTCTTATACTCTCTCACGTTGTCTTCTTGACGTACATGGTAGTCCTGAAGAAGTACACGAATGTCGGATTGTCCGCCGTTCTTATCGGGTTTACGGCTGTTATGAAAATTGTGTAAGTTGTATGACTTAAGCGATGGGAATTGGGCTAAAGGTGCACCGTTCGCAGCATGACCCGGGTGTACAGGGCCAAGTACGAGGAAGACGACATCGCGGAAGCTGCCGTACTTTGCAAGGGCGAAGCCCCGCCGAAGACCCAACCTATTCCCAGTGATGAGGAGGCTCGTCCAGAGACTCCGGACGGTCTCTCCTCCGAGGAAAGTTCACCGCAACCTGCGGGACTTTGGACGTGGAAGATGCCTCATCGAACGAACTTCGGGTATTCGACTGTTCCGAACAGACAGATGAATCTTGCACGTATTGCGAATCCTTTCAATCCCACCAATACGTCTTTCTCGCGCCTCAACTCCATCGACACACTGCGTAGTGCGGCTTCCGGGAAACATTACACATCGTCACCACCTCCGGCGCTCAGTGAGAACCACCCTATCAGCGAGGACGTTGGCAGCGATGCCGCTTCTGTCCGCAGCGATCACCAATCACAGGCGCTTGTCACCCGTCACCCGCCGCACCCTGCATGGGAGGATGAGCCGAACGTGAACCATCCATACGACAACCCGAACTACACCAAACCAATTGGTAACTTCCTCTGGCTTCCGCGCGATCCGTTTGGCAAGCTTGATCTTGACGACACCGTCAATATGCACGCCTCGCTGACGAGCGCGCCCGGCCTTGGTCATATTGGGGCGCTTCGGCAACCGGCGGAAACAGCTACACACCTTGGTCTGTCCATTTACAGCGACACGACCTCAGCGGACTTCAGCATTCCTTTCGTTGAATCGCCCGAGCACGAAGGCGGACCGTCCGGCACCGATGATTCTCCCATTACATCCCCGCTGCCGACGGGAGACGAACAGATTGAACTTCCACCGGCCATCGCGGTCAGAGTCGTGTCTGGTAAAGAGCACGACGTGGAGGAGACCCATACTGTCAGGCGTCGAGCGTCGACCATCAGGACAAGTAACAGGCGCAGTAGCGGAGAGCTCTTTCCATCAGCGAGCAGTCGGCGGTCCCTTGGCATAGGTCGACCCCCGCCGACGTCGCAGTCTTCGCCGCACATGAATCCGATCGACATGCGGTCATTCTCGTCAGGATCGGCGACCTCTCGATATCTCGAGGCGTACCGTCGTAGCTCCTTGTCCACCAGGGAGCGCCGCCCTCCGCACAGTTTGTCGGGGTGGGCTGAGGAACCTGATACGGGGCTGCGACCGGATGCACACGCTCAGGCGACCCTCGCGCGGTCCGTGCAGGAAAGCGGCTCCCGCTCGCGGTTCGCCTTCGCCGCGGCGCACGGCTCGACGATCACGGCGCACGACGCGGTCGTAAACGAAGTCATTGTCGAGGAGGCGGAGGCTGCGGATGAGCGGCTGCGGCAGGAGGAAGATGCGGCGTCGAAGGCCACGCGGCGCAGGCCTTGGTGGCAGGCGTGGATGTTCCATAGTCCATACACATGATGATTACGACGCTATCGCACGGGATTTGTACCACGTTCATATGGAGCGCATTCTAACTTATGTCCACCGTATCTTGGTCACTTGAGATTGTTTGTCGATACCCACAATGGATTACGTTTCCTGGAAAGAATGGGATATACCCTCATTAGGGTACATGCTATGGTGCATCTCTATCAATGCCGACATCTATTTCCTCCAGGCGCGATGGGATCAGTCGCGCTTACTTGACAACTTCTCTATGGGACCTGTCGCTCACTATCTGACGGAATGCACGAGTTTGTAAACGCCACCGTGCCAATCCTGTGTTCTCCTCCCGGCGAGGAGAGACATAGTGGACTATGTCATAGCGTCAGAAGACTGGGCTTCCGAGGACCAAGCGGCATCACGCACCCCGGCCGTTCCCACAAGACCCATGGCACTTGACTGTACGATAGCATCTACGATGATATCGTGCCTGAACAGAAGGGTCGGTTTGATGTTCTAGTTCGGACATAGTGACATACGCACCATGCACTGAAACGTTCGACGGGCTCATCTATAGTTCGGTCCATCTTAACCCAGCCCAAGGAAGTAACGTCTGCCCACCAGGCGGGGTCCTTCTCGTCGCTGGTCATCACGACACGAGTGGCAGAAATACCATGCTTTTCGGCAAGCTCGCGTTGTACGAGTTCCACTGTGTGTGCCCATGTTGAGAGGGGCGTCATGCACTCGTCCTTGGTTTTATCGCCACACATGCGGAGAAAGTCGCCGTGCCGTACGTGGAGGGCGATGTACTATGAATCCATTGAGGTCCCGGTGATCTGTACAATGTCTCTCGAAATACATACTGGCGGTATCGGCTCATTGCTCTTAAGGCCGAACGTCTTCCGAATGTACTTGCGCGCTATCTCTTCAACTTGTGGCGTGAACCGCAGCTTGGATACTACATGATTCCACGCTGGGCTGTAGTCGTGCTCGTACTCGAATAACTGCAGGGAAAGTGAGTCCAACTGTCTAACGAACACGAGCGAGCAATTTTCACCTCGGGGCCAGCTGTCACGTAGTACAAAAAATCGAAGCAGAGTAAGTGGTCATCGGGGTCTAGAGAAACACCATGCTCTCGTGACGGAAGAGGCGTTCCCAGGCTGCTTTTTCGAGTTTCTGGAAATGCCAAAGCAGCCAAGGGCCAGAACCGCGCATGGTCGTTACGGCCAACGACCGTCCAATCCGGGACCCCGGTATAAGATATATCTGCGTTGTTTATGAGAAGCTTGAGGGAATGCCATAGCCAAGCTGATCTACGAACCGAGCTTCAAGGTACTCGGTGTAAAACTGTCTCGAGGTTTGTTCTCCCCATGGGCAGTTTGCCATACCGACCAGCAACCGATGTCTTCAAGTTCCTCACTATCCGGCTGTTTCACCTCGTGCCAGTCCAGGAGATCTATTCCTGCATCTTTCTTGAAGCGAGGAATGTCAAAGACTTTGCCGAAAGGTAGTGGTGTTGAACCCCATTCAACGTGTTCAGTGGCGACGAAAGGAGGCATGATGGGGACTCGGTCGGTGATCTTGCCCATGTATATCATATTACCGAGGGTCATAACATCATTGGCTACGAAGCGGATTAAGTGTCGCGGTGATTATACATCGTACTGTACTCACTCCATCCTGCATTGGTCCATGAGGTGATGTATTTCGTGGTATTCTTCAGGTTGTCTTAGGAGGTGCATATCAGCAACTTTCGCGGATGATTGCCGAAATGTATACAAATACCTCGAAATCGCGCCGTGGGGAGGCCCTCGACCAGTCCACGAACCAACGCATCAGGCTCGTGTGAAGCAGCCGTTCCACATGCCTGACTTTGAGGACCGCTGTTCCCAAGGACGTTCAGAGCCAGGTAGACGAGATACCCCAGACACAGCAGTGACGCGACGCGTTTGGTGCTGGCAGGTGGTCGGGGTAGTCTCAGCCGCGTCTTGGCAAAGAACGGGGGCCCGCCGGCGCCCCTATAATCGTCGTCGCGGGTTGCAAGGCCAAACTCCATGGGGCGCGCGAGTAGGCCAGTATACCGGCACGAATGGATAGCCGCCTGGGGAGCAGGATAAACAGAAACCGAAACAACGCGCCAGGCGCAACATTATTGACACCCTGACAACAGACACCTGCAGACGTCACTGGCATGCGCCCGCCGGGGCAGGCGCTCTAGGAGCAGTAATACTAATACGAAAAGACTCTTTCAATGAGAGAGAAGTATGCGAGAAACGATGGCGGACAGAGCGATCTATACGCCAAGTATGTGTTCTTTGCCAAACACGGCGTGTCGAATATTGCGTGTCACGCTCGAAGGGTCGAACGCGCGCGTTCGCTCATACTTACGTACGTACATACCGGCAATTGCCGAGCACATGTACAATGCGCAGCCCGTGCAGGGCATACGAGCAAAGTACTACGAAGCAATAGTACTCTACATAACTACTGTATGGATGAACGTCCAGCCTGGTGATCGGTAGAATCCTGAATGGGCCTTCGTTTGAATCAACCTTCAAGCCAGTTCGGTCAACCCTAGGAGGAACGGTCAGCTATAATTATTGATGGCGAGTGCAAGCCTGGCTACCGATGACACCGCACGCTGCCCTTCCCCCGGCATTTCCGGTCTTCAAAGACTCGTCGCTATCACCGCGTCCTAGGTCGTCAGTGCCCTGGCAAGAGCTTAGCACTTCGTATCACCGGACGATGATTCTCCTCTCACCTCATGCACAACCACCGCGCGGCTTATGTTCGAGGTGCATGAGCAGGGCTCCACGTGGTTAGGTTGCTTCGAGAGAAGACTCACCCAACAATGCTGTTCGGACCGGTCAGGGAGATCAAGGCGTCGCCAAAGTCGAGGGTGGCGACGCCGTCATTATCGGAGAGGATGTTTCCCAGATCTCCAACATGGCGTGAATCCTTAGCATCGGAGGGTGCGCCGTGTGTGACACCAGCCGGGTTGAAATGAGAGCCCGTGCTGGCGCATCCGCCAGAGACATCCCCGAAGGCGTGTACATGGAATCCACGCTTTGCGTTTTGATCGAGACCGGTTACTTTGCCAGTGATCTTTACTGGGCCGGTGGGTGAGGACTGCGAGAATGTAACAGTTCCTTTGACAGTGTTGCCGTTGAGCACGGCAACCGCCTGCGTGGCATGCACGAGTGAGCACTGAGGTCATACACACATTCGCACGTCGGAGCGCACCTTAGTCACCACAGGGCCGGTAGGTGTTACAACCACTGGCCTGAAGTATGCGTTCCACAATAGGAAAACGAGCACGAAGCCCGCAACTGAGGCATACACCACAGACCTTGCTGACTTTTGTTGGTGTTGGGAGCGGTAGTCCATGGCGGCAGGGCAAGAACCTTTGGTGGGAGGAAGGTGAGGCCAGCTCTGAGGCAATTACGCGCCTGAGAGTCAGCACGACTGTCCAATGAGGAGTTTGCATACGTCACGCGCGGCCGCACGTCAGTCAGGTGACGAAACGCGTCTTGAGAGCCGTCACGGGCGCACACTCGAGAACACATCACTCGACTCGACCATCATGGTCAGATCACAGAAAGGCAAAAAGCGTCAACAATCCTCTCCGGAAGACGACGACGAGGCTCCATTGAGAACTGCTGCTGATCAACCTAAGAAAAAAGTACGATGGAGCAGCGACCATGACGACGATAATGAGGAGGCAGCAGAAATTCTAGCAGATGAGATCTCGGAGGAAACAGGCTCCGACAAAGTATGCTCGAATCTTCGCTCTTCGATGGCCCCTATAAATGTAACAAATAGATTTGCCTTGCGGCGACGTGTCATCGGTGAGACTATTGCAGCGATCGCTTCCAGCACCTTAACAGCGTCCCGGACCTACGCTATGCAGCGGGCGACTAGGCTGTGCATACTATGAACCTGTTCAAGCAACAGTATACGTCTTAGAAGACACGAACGACAGCGTACACTTTGATTTGACGAAAATGCGTGCGTATATGCGCATGTCCTGAAGTCCGCGGTGTTGCGCATTACAATTTCCACAGTATTCGAACAAGCAAATCCGGACATTGTTCTCACCGGCTCTAGGGCCGATGACGAATTCATAGATCTGCTTCGTGACCTCGGTCTGTTAAGGCACAGACAAAGGCGCGAAAAACGCTGATGCGCTTTCAGTCGACGCTTCCTCTGGCCGATTTACCATTCGACCATGGAAGGACTTCGCTGCGCCCAAGGGCCGGGAGAGGCTTCTCTGCCTGCCAATGTTACTGAACCTTTCAGAAGATCCACAAGGAGGAGATGTAGTCTCCACTGTATCCGGGTCGAGCGAACCGCGAAACGCATACGATTTTATGCAACGAAGGCGAGAGGTTCATGGCGATCCAGTGATGCAGCGATGGAACGCAGGAATACGGCTGGCTAACTTTACTGATCCATCGGACTCACCTCTTTGCGTGAGTCGTGCTTTTCCAAGCTGGATCTACCTTTCACCGCTTTTCGCTTAGATGGGCTCCATTGCGGCGCTGCTTGATCACCTGGCACGAGAACGCGCGATAGGGGATTTGGAGCCGGAAGGTCTGGGCGCATTGGACGTTCGCGCAATTAAAAGCGTTTCTCTGTGAACATTCACCTACTCCGGACGTGTCTTGACTCTGACTCGGGTCTAGGGAACAAGTTATGCAGATCAACTCTGACGCTTTATCGTTCGAAATTCGCGTATTCTCCCGGTGGTTCGGTCTGACATCGCGAACAGCTCCCTGCAAATTTTCGAGAACGAAAGTCATGCCTCCATACACTCCGACAAGACCAAAGAAGGTCTATCCTTATTCGGTGCGTTCACGCTCTATCTCACGTCCGCCTCGTTTGATTTTCCTCGATAGGGATTTTGAACAACACTCGGATGTCACTCGGACGTGCCCTGCTACGACAATGGCTTCTGAGGCCGTCGCTCTCATTTGAGGTTATCCAAGCCAGACACGATGCTGTGGAGTGCTTTTCACGTCCGGAAAACTTGACAACTGCGGGAAGTATGCACGCCCATCTTAAGGGGATCAAAAATTTACCTAGATTCATGGCGAATCTGCGAGCTGGCCGCGCTGGAGTGATAGAGTGGCAGGGTCTCGTCAAAGTATGGCTCTTAGGACACTCGATTGGAAATATAACCGACGTTCTCTCAGTTCGCATTCCATGCGGTTATGCTTCACGATGTTATTCAGGAGTTAAACCAGGCACGCCAGGTCCTGATCATTCAGAAGGTCAATCAGAGCCTCGTCGTCAACGGATCGTACTGATATAATGGCAATCAGCTGCACGAAGTGCTGGACGTGGCGGCATTTCGAGTGATCGGAGAGACTATCAACAACACTGTTAGTCATGGGGATTTCTGCCTACGGTGCTTATACCGGCTCTGATGTCCTCATAGATCGACTGGGAAGAATCCGATGAAGCGAAGCGTGTCTGTATCAGACCGCAAGTCGATGAAGAACTCGACAATCTGAAGCACATATACCACGGCATTGACTCCGTCCTTGTATGCATGCGCTTTCCTTCCTGCGCCAAAGATGCTTATGGGCTGCTCGAACGTAGTCAAACGTCGCAGAACAGATATGCGCATCAATTCCGCCTGACTACGTGCCATCGCTTAATGTTGTGTACTTCCCGCAACTCGGTAAGAGCCAGTGCTACTCGCCTCTGAACTCCGTTGAACAGCATCAGGTTTCCTGATCTGCTTGCCAATGTTGGAAGAGTGGAAATCAGGGCAGGATATACAAGTTCTTGATGGGTGGAGCTTCCAGTTCTCTTCAGAGTGAGTCGTTGGAGTGAGCGTGCCAGTTGGAACATCACTTGCTCATGAAGATAACCAGGTCGCATGTCTACTTCAAGTCCCCTGAAATGCGAGGTTTGTGCTGCTCTAATTGGTATTAGCGTCGGCTACACGCACCCTATAGATATGGACACGCACATCGGTGATCTTCAACCGTCAATCGTTGGTGAGTCAGTCTTTGCGCGGAGTGTGCATCTCCTCAAATTGCTGGAAGATCGCGAAATCGAGATTGCGCAGAGCTTGCTGGAACAGCTTCTAGCTTACGACAACGCAATATGTGACGCCTGTCACGTCTGCGCGGAACTTGACTGTTTACTATCCTTTGCCGAAGTGTCTCGAGCGCTCGACTATCGGAGACCAACCATGGTAGAGAGGAACGTAATCCATATCAAACAAGGACGGCAAGTACTTCCTACAATTTGCCATACCCTCGCAGCCCACCCTTCGGACAGGCATCCATTACAAGAACAAGTCGTGGATACATTTGTGCCAAACGACGTGACGATCACAGGTGGCGCGGGGCTTGGTGTACTCCAAGGACTACCGGTAGAAGACGACGATGTGCCGCTAGGAAACAGTGTCGTTATCTGCACGGGCGCAAATGCCTGCGGAAAGGTGGACGTCCTACGTATTGGCATTGCACACGAGCCTGAACTTTGTAGAGTGTTTACCTCAAGCAGGTGTGCAACTGAAGCTAAACTCTGCCCTCAAGCTTACGATTCGCAATCGACCAGACTGCAGTCATACAGTTCATGGCTCAGGTGAGCAGCTCGATCTATTATCAACGCCTATTGAAACTCTTCCCAGATAGGATGGTACGCAACTGTCTTTCACGCACTCATATTTTGAGATGATGTGTAGCTTTGTACCGGCGGAGTCAGCAACATTGGGCATCGTCGATAAAAGTGCTAAACACTGGTCGATCGAATTAAGTGGATTTTGCTGATCAATCCCCCGTAGTTTTCACCCGCATCCAGACTACAGAATCAGTCTCCAAAGTGAAAGCAACGGAACACATGCAGACAGAGATCTGATCCGCTCTTTCATATCTTCCGCAGGTTCAATCCGCTTTTATGATTGACCTCAATCAAGTATCCCTTGCTCTGCGGAATGCCACTGCCAGATCGCTGATACTTCTGGACGAATTCGGCAAAGGCACCATTTCCACAGGCTCGTATATTCACATTATTCGTGAAGGACATCTGCGCAAGGGATTAACACCAGCTAATTTGCTTCTGGATTTTGGACACGACGTTTTCTGTGCCTGCTCTTCTACTTGCCTGAAGATGGAGCTGGATTGTTCTGCGGCGTCATCAAACATCTGCTATCTCGAGGCGCCGCTTGTCCCAAGGTCATGGCGACAACGCACTTCCCCGAGATTTTTGATCGAGAACTGCTCGACGTTGGTGCACTGCCTATCACGCTTTCCCACATGGAGGTACTGGTCACGTCCAGTGATGGAAATATAGCAAATGAACCTGGGCAATTCGCGATCAAACCTGGTGAAAAAATAACATACCTGTACAGGTATGTAATCCGGCCTCGATGTGCTAGACTCCTGAAAAGATGCCCTCAGGGTTGCCAACGGACTATCGGTCGAGTCGCATGCCACAATGTGTGCCGAGCTCTTCGGCATACCGCGACGGATTGTTGAGAGAGCCCAATACGTCAGGTAACGCCCGGTTTGCATCACTGGTGATATGATTAAAGCCTTTCAGTCATCTGCTATCTATTCATGAGGTTGGTGAGCTTCTCGACGAGGATATGAACGAAGACGAAAGAGTGGAGCTGGAGGTTGCCGAGGCCATTTGTCGTCGTTTCTTAACGTGGGACTTGAGCCCAGACAGAGATGATAGCGAACCTGTCAAGACGACTTTGGCGACAGTCCTGGGACGCACAGCGGAGGGATGACATGACTCGAAGCCCGCTTGTGCATGTATCTGTATACATTAAGGTCCATGATCCATGGAATCAGTAAAACTCTACATCTATATAAAGGTGCCCGAAAGCAATTGTTGCGATTGTTAAATGTTGGTAAAATGCGATGGTGACCAATGTCACTGCTTATGAATCTCAAGCCCAGGTGGTGCTCCGAGCGCGTCTTTAATCGCGCCGTATAGAAGGAACTGGCCAGATACAAGACCGGCTGTCATGACCATCCTGGGTCCGAGGCCAGCGAACAGTCCCCTAAAACCGGCCTCCTTTGCCAGCATCGCTAGTCGATGAGGCATCGATCCTTCCGGTCCATGGCCCTTGTTGATTTGCGATAGCAGCGTATCGGCGGGCTGGCTGAGGATGGCAGCGGCAAAGCCGGCGATGATACCGCACCCTAGGTCGGTGGTAAACTTGGATACCCCAGAGAGGTTCTTCTTCTTCTCTTCTCCTATGGAGCGATTCACTATCTCGTGACACCACTCGTTCACGGTGAACTGCCCTATGGCGTAAGGTATTTGCCTGTGGCGCATGTAAGTCTTGGTCATGGCTCAGTGATTTGACTAGAACAATTACGTACTTGCACAGAATCGGAAGAAAGCCGGCGTATAACTCGCGAACGCCGCCTTCTCTTGCAAGTCGAGTGAAGCCAGTAGTGAGACCCGTGGCATATCCCCGCTCAGAGACGAGACGTATACGAGTTGCCTCAAGGGGGGTCAGAAGAATGTCGGCGAAGAATCTTCAGACAGATCTGAGCATGAGATGCACGTGGAAAGTGATGCCGTCACTCACTCTGCTGTACTCGAAGCGCCGAGATATATCGCGGTGCGATATTTCGTCGCAGTTTCCTCGTCACCGGCTATCTGAACAAACTTCTTCTTCCAGTACTCATACCCGGCAAATTTGGCTCCGCCTTGGACAAGATATCCGACGGCGGTAGGTCCGAAGCCAGTCAGGAGTGCTGATGCACCTTCGTTCGCGACAATGTATCTGTTACGTTCATCGCGGCCAATGAGCATGTACCTGGCCACAGAATGCTGGGCCGCCATACCTGCCGCCTGTTACCAGACTGTACCCCTTTAGCTTCGGGTCAATCTGTCTGTTCAAGAGTGAGGTCCAACTTCTCGCTGACACATTGCAGGCGGTAAGCATACATGCGGGTCTTGACAACATCGACAGCTGCAGTAACGCACGAGTTAACAAAGCTCCCAAAGCTGGCCAACAATAAAAACGCACGGGTCATCCCTCCATGGGTAACTCTGCATATGCAACGTTCGCGTCAGCGTCGGATTCTGAGGTTCAATGGTATGCAGCGTACGTGCAACATAGCGCTCCTGCAGGCGCGATAAGAGTACTGACCGGGGTCAACGTAGTTACAGATAGCACTCATACGCACCGGCAAGGAAGAAAGACGAGTAGTCCTTAGGCGTGAATTGTGGTGTACTGAATGGTTTAACGGGCAGTTTCTCGGACGCTTGAGACATATTGTAGTCGGCGCAGGTTGCTGGGTCGGTCGTTTGACCATCTCAAGGACGCGGGGCGGCGGTGTTATATGGGCGCGTCGACGACGTCATCGTCGGGTCGTCTTGCGTTTATCCCCGTATATACACGACCACGTGGCTTTGCTGATATCGACTCCCGAACGCGTCCTCACCGCAGTCTTCACTCGATCGGTATTACCACACGGACGGCATGGCTTGGGAGGCGGAATTCAGAAAAGGCATCAACGAGTACAAGGCTACGCGCTATCAGCAATCGCTCACCCACCTCACCAAGGCGCGTCGAGAAGTGGCGAATATGCAGCTGTCGTCTGACTTCAGTACTAGGCCATAGACCTGGGCGGCACGCGATATAACATCTTCGATTCCCGTGCAGCTGTCCACGAAAAGCTGAAGAACACGAAAAACGCGTTACTTGACGCGAAAAGGGTCATCGAACTTGCGCCCCAAAGATGGCAAGGTTATTACCGCTCGGCGCGTCTCTTCTTTGCAGTCGGCAAATACGAACACGCGCTGAAGATGATCGACTGCGCACTTGCTCGCATCGATGTGACGGACACAAAACGGCGCCAGGAACTCGAGCTCCTTGGGCAGAATGCTGCGAACGCACTGGAGAACGCCCGCAGGCATACCTCGCGAATCACCTGTCATCTCGCCAAACTGCCCTTTGAACTTCTCGTCGAGATATTCTCCGTTCTGCTGGAAGAAAATCCACAACGCATTTTAGTCTTTGCTTCAGTTTGCATGCACTGGAGGGACGTCGCATTAAACGCACCTGTTCTCTGGGGTGCGCTCGTCTTAACGGCGCGCAATCCATCAAAGAAAATCCAGCTGTGGAAGGAGCGATCAAGAGGTAGAATCTTCTCGGTCGTCGTCCGAGACGATGCTTTCCCCGAAACGCGTTTTACCGAAGCAGCCTATGATCTGCGGGATGTCGTGATGTCGCGCAATATCAAAACATTGGAAGTACCTAGCGCACTCCTCGTTGCAATCCTGGACACTGAGCCAGATTCCTCGCAAATCGCCTCCCTCGCTCCGCCCAGATTGCTCTTGAGTGGTGCTTATATCTCCTTCCGAGCCAAACCCTGTTATGATCGCCTCGACGGGCAGAATCTCCGATCCTTGGAATTCTGTGATGTGTCCATATGTCCACCACCATGGACCACTCGTGCAATCACGATCACGGCTCTGCGCACCTTGACCATACGTGGGCTCACCTTGTTGCGGACGCCGGATTTAATCCAGGTGCTCCATCGAAATCCATACATGGAGACGCTCGTGGTGGATTTGTCCTCAGGCTCCACCGTAGATGCTTATTTTCACGAGGAAGATGGTCTACTCGTTGAGCTTCCCAACCTCGCTCATCTTGAATTGGCCAACGTTCACCTCGGGGCCATAGATATCATTCGGTGGTTGCGTTTATCGAAGCTGCAAGTTCTACGGCTCGACGCGATCCGCGACATCGTCGACAACTTCTTATCTTTCCTAACGACCGTTCACGGCACAAACTCGCTCACCACGTTGCGACTTGCGCGGTGCATATGGACTGCTGAAGCACTCAAGGCTTTGGTTGCTGCGTGTCCAGACATGGAGACGCTCGAAGTCACTGCGTTTGCTGGCGAAGACATCAACAACGTTGTTGAATCACTAGCCCCTGCAGGCACTTCAGAAGTCAGGTTGTCCCGATGGCCATTACTCAAAAACCTCGACTTCTCCGGCAATCCGAGATTGAGGACAGGACCACTCATCAAGCTCGTCAAGGCTCGCCTTCCTCTAACCTCCCAAAATGGTAGCAGTACAGAGAATTCGACATCGAGAACCTGCGACATTACCCCCATTCAATCGTTGAACGTGAATGGATGCGATAGGATAGAGGCGGAATCACTCCCCTGGTTCAGAAGCGTCGTGAAAGCATTCAGCTGTGTATATATGACAAGGAAGCAAGCCAAACGTGTTCGCTGAGGATAACAGCTCGGCATATGAACTCCTAACCCGGCGCTTAATTAGGATTTGCCACAACGGTCCGCCTTCGCGAAGTGATTTCTGGATTGATTGTTGTTTGACTAGATACTCGATCATGACCTCGCCGTACCTCCGATGAATATACCACGAGCCATTACTGATCACCTCGGATCTGAGGCATTGATCGAGGTAATATATGTGACAACAGAAAGACATTTCGTTCGATACCGGAGCAATGATAGTGGTACAATTCATACGCCAAGACCATTGGTACAGGATACTCTGACAGTGCGCTCCGTCAATCACGTTTGCGGGAACAGTCGATTACACTTCCAACGTTCAACGCTTCACTCGTGATCTGGGATCCTGTTCATGTCAGTAAAGTGAAGAGTAAAGCGAGAAACTGCGCCTACTTAGCCACTTAAATCTTGCGTGGAGCAAGCGCAACAGCGGATCCGTAGTTGTAGTGCTGGCCCACTGTCTGATGGATTGCGACCTTCGCATCCTTCTGGAACACCATGATGATGTCCGATCCGCCAAAATGGAAGAATGAGATCTCGTCACCCTTTTCGACCGTCTGACCCGCCTGAACGCTGAGCTTGACGGACGAGACCTGCGCCATGCCGATAGGGAGCACAGCGACGAGACCGAGGTCGGGGTTGTCGATGAGGATCAAAGCGCGGGCCTGTAAGAACTGGTAGCCAGCCGTGTCCGGGGCGTCGAGGCTATCCTGCGGCGAGACGTCAATGACACCCTCCGTCTCGCGCTTGGAGCGGAGAGGGCGGTGCATGTGAAGCTGGGGGCGACCACTGCGCGAATTCGGATCAGTCTTCAGAACGACCTCGAGGTAGCATATGCCGGGAATGACCTTGGCCTCAATGATCCTGCCCGAGACGGGAGCGTGTTGGCGATGATAATCCTGCGGACCAAGGAAGGAGTGTGTAAAGATGCCACCGGCGAAGGCGGGGCCGTGCTCGGTGTCGGCGAGCAGCTGCGAGATGCTCCATGGCACACCCTTGACGGAGAAAGTGGTGATGTTGGCTTTGTCGTCGATTGGCCACTGCCCATCGTATGAGCAGTCCGCAGGGCTAGTGATCACGATCGACTCGAGAGTGTCGGGCGCGACCGGACGCAACTCCTTCTTGATGTGCCGGGCGAAGAACTCGTTGAAAGTATTCCACTTAACACGGGGGTAATCCTGCATATGGTACTTGTCCGCAGCGTAGAAGGAGTCGATGGACTCTTCGGTGATAGACCCGGGCTGGTCCATCCACTGACCCATCTCCTGGGCATATCGGATCAGCCAGTCGCTGAGCCATCTATACGGCGGCTTGGTGGAAGGATCAATGAGATCTTGGAACTGAGATACGGGAGGCAGGTCGATGATGAAGTAGAATAAACAAATGTGGAGGAAGACGTTGGTGCTGCTGTGGTCCTCGTAAGGAACCCAATGCACGTATTCATCCATGTAACGGAAGTAGTCTTCGACCGTGTGTACATCGTAGTCGTCAAAGACGGCGAGACCAGTATCATGCGCGCGAGAGAACGACAACCGGAACTGGGACTTGAATTCGGCATTCTCGGGATTGTTGTAGTAATCCACAAGCTCCTGAACGATGGTTGTGTGAGACATGACTAATGCGCGTTAGCTTCGGTAATCACACAGAGAGAATTGCGCATACTGTAAGATGCCGAAAGCTCGGAGTGCACGGACTGAAAAGAATATATAATGTAAGTGGTTGTCTAGCTTGTTGAACTAGGCGGGCTCACAATGGTTCGCTTGATGAGGATCTGGGGACAAGTGAGTGCGTCGTTCCACCTTAAATACATCTTGAAGACAACCTCGAGATATTGAACGTCAGCTGTGTCCAGCCATCGGCAGCTACAGGTTTGGTACCCCATCGTGATTTACGGCCGCACGGATATGATCGATAGCAATGAGGACAGGGAGCACACCACACGTACGTGATGACAGCGAAGGGGATCGGAGGTTGGTCAACGCCGAGTGGCGCTAGGAATTGACCAAGAGGATCGGAGGTGCCCGACAAATTGTGTTGATTCGGGAGAAGCTATCTGCGATGTGTATGAAACCTGTCGCACTCCGTGAGAGCATGTCCAGCGCGTACAAGTGACATACACTGACCAAAATACGTATCGATTTGGCGAGCTTGCGTTGAGGGTGATGATTATGGAGCGTATGACAAGACCAGCTTTCACCTGAACCAAGAGCGGCGGGAGCACGCCCGATCTTGAGGCCGCAAGACCTCCTATGGTGCCCATATATTAACGGTTTGGCAAGCCCGTACCTTTTCCAAAGACCTCGGAAGAAGCGCCCGCCATGATTAATATTGGAGTTAGTATGCATAGGTCGAAGAGCTCGAATCCCGGCGGTGTTGCCAAATCATGGTATCAAAGAGAGCGTTCGACGACTGCTACCACGAGGTGTTAGCGACGTACTTCAAGCCAGACTTCGGTGCATATGCTGAGCAACCACCTGGGCAGTAGTAAGCTGTTAACCATTGACTCTTAACTAGAACGAGATGCGAATCGATTTGCTTCACAATTGATATTCCTTCCTGTCACATGAATGTTACAGATGGTTGCCTTGCCAGCTTCCTATAAATGTGTTCGTGACACATTATGTTCTCCTCCAGGAGACGAGGGCGATTGCCGGCACTAGCGATATGAGCACCGCAGAACGGGAGAAGCGTGTCCAGATTGCCCATCCACGAGTAATGGGCTTGCGATAGATGACAGCAGAGTTCAACGGCCGATCATCAATTGTCAAGCAGGTGCTAGAAGGAACGTAAGGGGATCATGCGGGCCGACTCCCTCCATAGTTTTTTCTCACTTTCAATGTTTCTCGAGAAAATTACAAGCAGATACGATAGGCGGAACATGGCAAACATTAATCAACGATCTTAGGGGCAGAGCAAAATGGTGCTAGAGAGCAGGCTCAGGGAAACAGAGTCCAAGGGCAACTTCTCCTGCAGATGTACATCCAGAGAGTTGGAGAATTTGCATAGCTAACGTAGTCCGAGCCATGTGGCATACAATTGCAGTCGAGAGAGGTATGCGGTCGACAGTCTACACCGCCATTCGGGATTCATATGTGGCCGCGTGTAACCCGCATCGAGCTCTCCTGTCGCACTCACCTGGCTGACATGTTTGCCCCCCAATCCCTACAGTCAAATGACATTCAAACTGGAGGAAGACTGAGCTTGCATATGGCGACAGTGTGCACGGCAAACGGACAGGGCACAGATATACGTGAGCCACATATCATTATAATGGGGTTGCACTGTGATTACACCATCACGCCACGTTCAGTCATGTCGTACTCCCCATATTGCCTTGTATCATGCATTACTACCATATATTACTCGTGACAGGCTGCACCATACATTGTATAGATACTCTACACAGCATCACCCAGAAGCTACTCGTCAACACCCTGCCGAAACACAAGAGCCCACTGCGCGCGGGCAGGGCCCGGGCTCAGCGCGCGGAGCTGAGTCATTGGGATTGCCTCCATGCCGTCTCGCGCGACGAGCACATGGAGGACGGGGCCTGAGTAAGGGTCGTAGAGCGAGGCGGGCACGTTCAGATCATTGCAGTAGGACGACGGCGGCTGCGCGGGGTTCATGTACGGCAAAGGCGGGTCGGCGTACGGGTTGGCAGAAGCGGGGTATAACTCGGCAGTATAAGAGGCCGCAACGGATTGGGCATAGCCGCCACCACCCACGCGTGAGTAGAACGGAAGAGCGCGTCGGGGAGAGCCAAAGCCACCGGAGGGCGATGACTTGGCGAACACGCCCGCTGAGCTTGGGCCACTTGATGGCTTCGTCTAAAAGTGGAAGAGCATCTTCAATCGTGAGCGCCAGAGGAGCGTAGGGCAGAGCACAGCAAGATATGGGTGACGGCGAGCGCAGGGCGTGGCTGACGATGAGCGCGGGCACAGTTGACGGCGATGGCGCGGGACACGACCAAGGACACGGCTGACTGTCAACCGTGTTCCCAGGGATATTGTAAGTATGGGAACTCCAAAGACAATTTCTGAATGCGAACACGTTGGTTGACGAGGAAAGAGCGATTGCGAAGATGTGACAGCGCGAGTAAAGGCAGTCACCAGCAGTCACCATCGTACTTGCACGTGAAGCCTGATCTCGCGTCTCCCATTTTTCACTGCTCATTCCAGGCGCGAGTTCAATCGCGAGTCCACCACTATCAACTATGGCAGAGCGTCGGATAGTCGTCCTCATCTCCGGCGGAGGTCCGTGCGTGCCCGATCGGATTGTTATAGAGCGGCTTAGTTGTTTCTGATACAGGTTCTAATCTCCAGGCCTTGATTGACGCGTGCAACACTCCGGCCCTGCCGAATGCGCGCATCGTTCTCGTACTATCCAACAGAAAGGCCGCGTACGGCCTTCAGCGGGCGCAGAACGCCCAGCCTCCAATACCGACCGCATACCTCGCCCTCCAGCCGTATCTGAAGACCAACCCCGGGAAGACGCGCGAGGATTACGATGCGGCGGTGGCGGACATCGTGCTCGAGGGGGAACCGGACGTGGTTGTCCTCGCAGGGTGGATGCATGTGCTGAGCGAGCGGTTCTTGGACGTTCTCGCGGGGAGGACGACCGACCGCGCAAGCTCGAGTGACGCGCCGGCGATCCCTGTGATCAACCTCCATCCGGCCTTGCCGGGCGCTTTCGACGGCACACATGCGATCCAACGCGCGCATGAGGCCTTCCTACGCGGGGAAATTACGAAAAGCGGGGCGATGGTTCATCGCGTCGTGAAGGAGGTAGATCGCGGGGCACCAGTGGTTGTTAGAGAGGTGGAGATGAGAGAGGGTATGTCACTTTTGGATTTCCGCTGTTCCAGGCTGATCACGAAGATCTGTATCTTAGGCGAAGACCTGGATACATTCGAGAGTCGAATCCATGCCGCTGAGTGGGAGATCATCGTCGAAGCTACCAGGACAGTGTTAGACGAGACCAAACCTACAATATGAATCGTGGTGCACGCTCGAACCCACCCCGAGCTTGACCTTGATGATGACACGCCATCAATGCCCGCAGAACTGCTGATTGCGGCTCAGTCGCACGTTTTCGAGCTTGCATTAATAAGCCTAGCCGTGACCACCGCATGGGTTCCTCTCGTTCGAGTGGGCGAGGGTAGATAAGTAGCGTCATTTGGATAATCTCTGTCGCCCTCAACTTGCCCACTCACGACCCCCACTTGCGGACTCGACCCGACTGTGGCACAGTGATATGCCTGACCCTATCATATTTTATGATATCCACAACACGGCGGCTACCGCGGAGGCACGCGCCTGGTCCCCGAACACGTGGAAGACGAGGTAAGACCTGTATCCCAATGATATGAAGCGGGTTCATCCTTAACGTTGAGGATCCGTAGGTACTCCCTAGGCTTCAAGGGTCTACCCTTCAAGACCGTATGGGTAGAGTATCCTGACATCGCCGCGCTCTACAAGCGCCTCGGAGCGACGGCAACGTCTACGAATCCCGACGGCTCACCATACTACACCCTCCCAATCATCCAAGACCCCTCCACGGGCGCGGTGGTCTCCGATTCGTGGAAGATCGCCGAGTACCTCGACGCCACCTACCCGGGCACGCCGCGACTGCTCCCCGCGGGCACGGCGACACTGCAGTCCGCGTTTCAGGCCGCGATCTGGTCCGCGGCGACTCAGCATCTGGCAGATCTGATGCAGGGCCCGACGAGCCGGCTGCTGACGCCGCGCAGCGAGGATTTCTTCCGGAACACGCGCGACGTCGAGGGCAGGTCTACGCGGCGCGACGAGCGCTGGGAGGCGGCGGAGGCGGGGTTCAAGCGCATCGCGGCGTGGTTCGACAAGAACGGCGAGGGAAGCCGGTGGGTGATGGGCGACACCGTCACGTTTGCGGACTTTGCGCTCGCGAGCTGGATCATTTGGGTGAGGCAGGTGGACGGACACGGGGATTGGCAGAAGGTCAAGGCGTGGGATGGTGGACGTTGGGTCCGCTATGTGGATGGGCTCAGCAAATATGCCGTCTTTGACCAAGGGCAACTGTACTGAAACATCGCGGTGTATAAACCCGAGTAGCATTGCATTAATGAATCACATGGATGATGGAAATTGGGATGACGGAGATATCGAGACAGCTCAACTATCGCAGGGAAAGGCTCCAACCCACTTATCGAACAGTTGTAGCATTGAACCGTCAAGGGCAAGAGAGAAAGAAGAAACGGTGCGCCTGGAAAGCCGCGAAACACGGGTCGTGGTAAGAGCCCAAGCTGCAGCCGGCGCTTGGCGTCATCATCACAGCTCGGACGAGCGCGCCTACACCATGCCTCTAGTGGCTCTTCCTCATACGCCATGTCCATGCTCGCCAAGTTCCGTCAAGGCGCCCACAAGGCGCACCTACAAGCCAGCGCCTTCGTGAAGGATGCCGGCACCAAAGTCTCCTCCGAAACTCGGGATTTCGTCCAGGGATTCAGCTTGCCCGGCGAGGCGGAGAAGGCAGCCAAGATCCTCGCCAGTTTTTTGGGTACGTCCGTACGGTGTTAGCATGACATCCTGTTCGTGATGGACGTTGCCGTAAACACACTCGTACAGCCGACCCTGATCACCCCGAATCCGCCCTGAACGCGATACCGAAAGCCGTACTCCAACGAGCGCGCGGTGAGCACAACCACCCCGCATACCCCTCGTACTCCAAGTGGTCCTGACGACAACCCTCAAACCCCCAGGCCTCGCCGTCTTCCAAGTGATCAAAGCCGGCTTCGTCTTCTCCGGCAAGGCCGGCTCCGGGCTCGTCATCGCCCGCCTGCCCGACGGCTCCTGGTCCGCGCCCTCCTGCATCGCGACCGGGGGCGTCGGCTGGGGCCTCCAGATCGGCGCGGACATCACCGACTTCGTGATCGTCCTCAACTCGGAGGACGCCGTCCGCGCGTTTTCGATGGGCGGCAACGTCACCATCGGCGGGAACATCAGCGCCGCCGCGGGGCCCATCGGTACCGGCGGCAGCGTCCAGGCGTCCCTCGCGCATCCCGCGCCCATGTTCTCCTATTCCAAGTCCAAAGGTGTGCTTGCTAGTTTTTCGACATCATTTCTTCGCCGTGCTCATTGACGACGCTGCAGGTCTCTTCGCCGGCGTCTCCCTCGAAGGCACCGCCCTCATCGAGCGCAAAGACGCCAACCGCGACTTCTACGGCTCACCCGTTCCCGCGCGTGACATCCTCGGCGGACGCGTCCCTCCTCCCGAAGTCGCCTCGCGGCTGTACGAGGTCATCGAGGCCGCCGAGGGCCTCGACGAGACCGGCCTCCCCGAGGAGGCCTACGTCCCCACCGCGACCGGCGAACACGTTCCCGTCGAGAACACGGTATTCGATGCGGACCACATCCACATCTAGACACCCAGACGTGTGTCATGCGGAAACGACGAGCGGCTATCTTACGATATATACCATTACGCATGTACGATCCTCCCCCTCTGGCAAACGTTACTCTGTACAACAGGTGGTTGCGCGAAGACGATGCAAGTCCATGGAATTCTAGATTTCTATAATGCAACGGATTATGTGCGAATGGAGTAAGTACATGCAATTGAGTGAGTGATCGTGTCCATGAACAAGGTGAGTGCCGACAAAATGGAATGGACGGCGAGGTATATAATAAGAGCGATGCGTGAATAGATGAACGGTAATGACAGACAAGATGCATCCAAAAGTATGTAAATGCCGATGACAGCGTCCAAGAGTCCGATCGGCGTGTTGCGATGAGATCAGGAACAGCCGTCCACGAGGCTGTTCTTGGGTATGGTCTGTCCGAAATCGTCCACCCATGTCGTCAAATTTGGGTTCGAATACGCTTCGATATATCTGTGGATGCTCCGTCAGCGATCGTCCCCATTCTTACGGTCGACCGCGATCTTACTGGTTGATATATGCGGCCGTCGGGAAATCGCTCGGGTCGCAACCGATGTTGATGCTGTCCTCCCGCTGGTACACCCTGATGTAGTCGATCTTCAACGTCGTCGGGAAGGTGAGGTCGTCGAGGTCGATAGAACCGAAGTTGTACGACATGCCGAGGTTGGCGATGAGGTACATGGGCTCTTGCGGGATCGGTCGCGCGGAGATCTCGACAGCGGAGTCGGCAGCCATGCCGCTGGCAAGGAGCGTCCACGCGACCTTGTCGTCCGCGACCCAGGTAATGTATGCGTCGTCAAAGCCTACGATCGGAGGGTCAGCACGGTGTATATAGGGGTTTGACAATAAAAAGCGCGACGTACCAGGTTGGTAGTCGAACGCGTATACGGAGAAGCAGTCGTTGACAAGCTCGTAACAAAGCTGGTTCGTCTGCGTCACACCACTCGTCGCCTGCTGGTACACACCACCCTTGTAGCTGTTGAGTGCGGTAATGGTTTCGTTCGCGATCGAGAAGTTATCCGTGGTGTTGAACCAATTGTATCCTTGGTTATACGGCTGACAGAACATTCAATCGACTCGTCACTGTAGCTCATCTTGAAGACTACTCACCGCCCACTGACAAGACTGCGACACCTGACCGGTCTCGTCCGATACCTGAGCCTCGAACACGTCGATCTCGGGTGCGCTCCTTCCTACATAGGTCCCGTCGCTATGCTTCGGGCCGGGGTGGCTCTCGCCAGAGCAAGTGCACCGCGACAGGCGTTGTCCAGGCTGGTACGAGAGCACGCCATCGTAGCCGGAATCGCCGCCCGTCAGCGCCGCAGCGGGCTGGCCGTTGATCGTCTGATTCGGCGCGGTGCCGACGTCGCAGGCGTCGTACGTATATGGCCACATGCCGTCGAGCGTCGCGCCGTAGCCTGCGCGACCGAGGTTGCCCATCGCCCACACGGCGGGCCAAAGACCGACGATGTTGTTCGCGCCGGGTAAGCTGACGGCGGCCTCGAATATGCCGCCCGTGAAGCAAAACTTGTTCCAGGTCGCCAACATGCCGCCCTGGTAGTTAAGGCCATGCGTCTCCTTCTCCGACAACCTGCGGCGCGATGAATCCAACTGGATAGAGAAGTTGTGTGTGATGTGTAGTACGCACGTAATCTGCAGACTACCGTCCTTGGTCATAATCGCGGCGGGATCATACCACTCCAGGTTGTTGGTCGACCAGTAGTGGAGATCGACCGCTTCCCAGTATGGATCGTCTCCGGGGTAGAACGTCCGACCGTTCATGTTGAACTCGTCGCTGAACACGAGCTGGTAGGTTACGGACGAATCGTGGTATCCGGTGCGGGTATATGCGCTCGTGGGCGTGTCTTGATCGATGAGACCCCAGTTGCCGGGCATGCTGGGTACCTGAATGACGTATTGTATGAGCGATGGTGTTCGAAAGATGCCAGATTGCTCAACGGACCTGACCGCTGGCATTGGTTCCGCCAAGGTTGAAGCCTCCGTTGGTACTCTGAGTAGAACTCGTAAAATAACTGATAACGGGATATCCAGCACTGCGTGCGAGAGCTTTAGCTTACGCGCTGCGGGTGAATGCGCGGGGAAGCGGGGTACTCACAACAAAGTGACGATGGAGAGGATCAATAACAATAAACATCCCAAATTTGAGAGGCCTCGAGCAGTGAAGACCGAACCGCCCTGGTCGTTCATCTTGTCGCGGTTGGGATCGGGGTTGTGCAAGTAATCGTCGGGCTCTGGCGAGGAGAGGTATAAGGCGGCTCCCCATCGTGCGGGGTCGGCGGAGAGGGAAAACTGAGCGGAAACGAGTGAGATGAAAGGCAGAGAGTAACGATCGAAGATCGCCGACCTTTTCGGAGATGGAGTTGGTGAGAGAGGCGGTCTTTGCGGACGAATACGGCGAGTCGTCGCTCTAAGATGCGGCTGTGAGTTCCGAGCTGGCGGTGTGGGTGGGTGCAACATACTAGAAAGCTCGAACGGGCGCTCAGGCTAGCTGCAGGTCCTCTAAAAGGCAGGCTGCTGAGCGATATCGGTACACCCGCCTGGTGCAAAGACGGAGACTGGTCTCCGCTAGAGGATCCGCTCGGTGTCTCGGCTTCGCGCGACCCGAGCAAGGATGTATAGGACGTCGTCTGCGGAGAGCTGCCTGACGCGTAGGGCGGTCGCGGACCATCCATACTGTGATCACGATGGACGCCGAACGACTAGAAGGCGCACTCTAGCCCGGCGAGGAGATTGGGGAACGGCGGCTGCAGCGGGCGGACAGGACAGGACGGAAAGGACAGGCGGGCGACAGACGACGAGCACAGGCAAAGCGAGGAGAGGAGGAAACGGCGGGCAGGGCGGATTTGGGGTCGGGCGGAGGACGGCGATGGGAGGGTATACGGTTCAGACGGGGCCAGTCCAGACGCCGCCGCCCGGACGCCCTCCAGAGCCAGCCAAAGCCAACTGTGCCGTCGATATATTTGGGACGTCTGTTGCCAAATGCAGGCAAGTTGCGGTGCCCGTCTCCATTCATTTCGGTGGCCGCAGCACGCCCAAGGCGTCCGCGGCGCTCTCAGCCGCCATCTCGGTGGCCGATCGCCCTGCGCAACGGGCGCGCCTTCGGTGGATATGCAAAAAAGAAGTGCCCGGCGTCATTCGAGGGCGCGTACAGTCGTCGGGACCCGCCGAGCACATGGCCGGCCGGCTCGGCCACCCCTTTGTGGCAGTCCGTGCACCAGTCTGACAGCGCTCGTCAGAATACGCTCCATGCGCGCTCCGACAAGCACGAGATGAAAGCATCTAGCAGTCGCCGCACCGCGCTCGTCGTTATCGCTGCCCAGCCGATCCAAGACCCGCAGCGCTGTCGTAAACTTGGCACAATACAGCGTGCTACCGACCTAGAATGCAGTAGGATTCCTGTTGTCGACGCTCCGTTTGTAGGACGACGATTGAACTACATACTCTCATCAACTTGTCGGGCTTTAAGTTGACGCAAACAGGCTGCACAGAGAATGTCAAAGTCAACAATTGACCTGCCTTGAAACGGGCTTCCTCTGACGTAAACGACGTCTATACCCGCACCCTCAAGTCAATGCGTCTACAAACGCTGCAGTACGAGTCAGGCTTTACACGTATGACCAGCGAATGTCCAGAGGAGGGAGCGCGATTTACACTAGTGATGTAGCCTCCCTCCGACACCATCTCTGTTGCACATATTGTCATTCCGACGACACACGTGAAGCTAATAGCACCATCAGCGGCTTTAAAACGAGGTACGCACACAAATCGGGGGCTCGTTCGCAGTTGATGGCATCGGCAGTACACATGACAGCATATGTGTAATACTGAGCAGTAGTACTCGGATTGAGTCCGCGTTTAGCGAGACATCATTTGCGGAAGCTAGCAACCTCCATCAACCGAAGTGCACTCCCGCGGGATGAGACGTAGTATTGGATTCTTCGTAGGATCGTCCCCAAACAGATGAAATAAGCAACTCTCGTTGACCGTCGATGATCATCGGCTTACCAGATTAACATGCCATGAGACGTATGTAGTACCATCCCGGTGGTCGAACTTTGAAGCCACCGGGTAACATTTGACGACACCGTTCACTGCAGTCGGGCAGGTTCGAGCCAGGAGTATACATATAGCCAGTCTTGTCGCGATGTCGATATCCGAACACAAGGAGGACAACAGGCAAGCGCCTAGGCGACTCTACTTTAGGTATATGGATACCGCTGTGTGTCTGAGGGGAAGGTGTTTCAGCAGATAGCGCCAAGTTGTCTGTCAGGCATCCCGGATTCCAGGTGTCACTAAAGGCAATGGGCAGTCAGGTTGGAGGTTGGATCCCAGGTCTCAGCCATAACAGAAGATCTCCTGCCGAGCGGATGCTGTCGGCCGAGATATAAGCCACAATGAGTATGAGCCTTGCAATAGGTGTCTTGAGGCCACAAGGTCTGAAGCTTGAAAGATCCGAAGACATCCAGACGGCGGTGTTGGACGGATTGCATGTTTAGCCTTCGGAGGAGCAGTCAATATCGGCAAATACCGGATGACCACCAGGCCTGAGGCAAGAGGACAGCCTCGCCTATCCTTCTCTCCGATGAACGTGGTCTGGTGCGGCTCTATGAAGCTCGAAATACGCCTTCATGCCTGAAGGCGGTGTGTACACGGGCGAACAAGCCCTTGCATCGACCTCCAGAGCCCTACCATGTGGATGTGGATTGCCTGACTTCCGTTCTTTCTGGGTTGTTCCAACTTTGCCTCCGGTGCATAACGCATCGGACGCTGGTGGATAAACGGACGGCTGACATCCGGATGACATACGGTACAGTAAACAGACCCTCGGATCTGCCCTTGAGAGATGCGGTGGCTCCTCGACTAGTCCGCGCGCATGATCCCCCGCTGAGCATCACTGGCTCCGGAAGTGCGTAACGTTATGTTTTGATCTCCCAGCCAACTCCCAGCACGGCCATTCTCCCCATGGTCTGCGAGGGTGGGATCTCGCGTGCTCCCGTGCCGACTTCGGTTGGGCACTCCCGTCTGCTTCGGAAGCACACCAGTTATGCCGAACTCAATCATCTGGCCGCGTCGCGGCGTGTCTTCGCCTTCGCCTCCCCCTATAAAGATGGCCATCCGCTGGCCTCGCTCCACCATCGCAACTTCTCAAATTTGCGTTTCTTCCCCCGAGTCCACACTACTCAAGCAAACCCGACGACCATCATGATCGCCTTCATGACCACCCTTCTCCTCCCCCTCCTCTCCCTCGTGAACTTCGCAGCGAGCACACCCGTCCTCACTGAGAGGTACTACCCTCAGGGCACCATCACCTCCCCCGCGAACGGCACCGCGATCGCACCTGGAGCCCCGTTCGACTTCAAGTACAACGCTCGTGGTGACTACTGCTTGTCGAGTTACAACTTTACTGTCTGGCTCGCCACCGAGCCCCCGACTGGCGGCATCGGGCCAGACACGAGCTTCATGACCGGCCACTACTTCGGTCGCTTCTCGCAGGAGAGTTACCCAAGTGAGTGTCGTGATTCGAAGAACATCACAGAGGCGCTGAACTACGTCTTCACCAGCTAACCCGTGGCCCGTTAACCCGCCTCCGGCACAACTCGTCATGCCCAACTTCTCCATCAGCCCAGGAGGATTCGGCACTGGCAAGACCGCCAGCGACGTCCCCATGTACCTTGCCGTCGTCGAGGAATATCTCGAATGTGGAGTAAGTGTCCCCCTATCTGTCAACGAGGCAGGTGCCTGACGCAGTCCTAGGCCACACTCGGGGTCAGCATGGGCGTCACATGGAACAACGTCGTTTACAACGCGACCATTTCGTCCTGAAAAACTCGCCATCGCAGCACGCGATGGAGTGTCATAGATGGATGCTGTCCGATCATCGTTACTTCTTACGGACAAAGTCCTCCGGCTACGGACCAGTTCATAGACAATCGGATTATGGACATCACACGCACATCTAACAATACGAACGATGCATTGATCGAGTGGACTAGCTTGCACGTTGTTGTTGTGCTTGTTGGGCTTCCTTAGTATAGTCTGTTTAATGTAGCTGTGTTTGGTGTGAACGATACGCAGCAGCCCTTCGTTTTCCTGTCTCAGATCTCGTCTATCTTTGACTTGCGGATTGTTACGTTATATACGAGTTCTTTGCCGAACACATCCGGTACACTGTATCTTGTAATGATGTCGAACTGGTATATATACTCGCCAAGTGAAGGACGTACAAGCTCCCTGGAACTACGCTGGCGATTCCCAGCTTAGCTTTGACAGATTCAAGGATCAGATCTCGGCCGTCTCTGTTCAAGCCTCAGGCACGGGGGACCCTGAACCTCGAATGTAGCGCTCAACGGCCACTGCGACGCGGCGAGGGTTTCACCCCAAGATATTCATCACCTAACAGTACAGTGTGTTACATTGCGACAGTTACAGAGCTCATTCATGATGCTCAAATCTCGGGGTGCTTGTACTTGAGGTCCACGAACTCGCGGCTCGTCAACGTCTCGACAACTTTGTCATGCAAGGTTGCTTGCAACGCCGCCGCCTTTTGCGCGATGCCACCCGTTTGTGGCGCCATCGGGTGCGGGCGCGGAGGTGCTTTCGCGCGCGCCTTAAGGAACTCGCGTGCATACGCCTAACGTCCAGAAAACCCGTCAACTCCTCGCCTCAAACGCCCCTCAACAAGCAACTCACGTCGATCTCTTCGGAACTGAGCTTGGCGAGGAGCGCAGGCCACTCGTCACGCTCCTCCTCTTCAGCGTGCGTGTTGAACGCGACGAATGCGCGTTCGAGCACCTGGTCATAGTTATCCGACGTGATGGGCGTCGTGTCCGCGCTATAGACGAGCTTCTTCACCGAAGCGTGCTCCTCGCGATTGTGCTTCGCGACGTCGGCCATGCCGTGCTTGCCCATCTCGTTATAGATGGAGATCTCCTCGGCATCACTGTGGATCGCCATCTCCCTGATCATGGTGTTGGCGATGGCCGCCTTCTCGTCTTGTGCGGTGGCAGCTTTGAATCTAAGGACCAGATCAGAATGTCACTAAGTCCAAGAGGAGATGGCAAAGCTTACCGTTGCATCAAGTCCCGCACATTATCGTGGTCGAGCTTGATCTCGTCGGCGAAGTTGAGTAGGGAGGGCATGCTGGAACTAGTAAAGCTGTTGCGCTTGTTCTCTACAACGTCTGTGGGGACGCCCTTGATCTCGAACGTGCTGCGTGTCGGTGCGGAGTGACTAAAGCGTGCGCGCTGATTCGCGTAGACGAGCGTAGCTCGGTGGGGGTTATATACCGCTCGCCCCTCGGCTGCGAAGCGCGATCCAGCAGCTTTCGTGACGTAGCGTAAAGACGAGATCATGCTGCTTTGGGTTCAGTTCGCGAAATGGATGTGCCGCTGCGCCCTATGTGGTTCTGCTAGTGCGAAAAGGATTCGGGAATGGACGAGCATGAGGTGCGAGACTATATAGATTCTTGGCCGGCTCATCTGAACGCGATCCGGTGAAGGACGGTGACGCAGAGGGAGACGTAGCAGCGCACGCTGTGCGCTATCCTTCCGCAGGAGCGGGGTATGGGTGGCTCCGGGTCGCCAGGTTCGCGATACACGAAGCGAAACGGCACCCTCGTCATTGGCTGAAACCAGGGACCGTCGTAATGAGGTGCAGATGATTGGATGCGCTACATAGATCCTGTTCGCCTTCGGCCTCGAAAGTCGATGTCACGATGCTAGGAAGGAGGCAAAGTACTGGTCCGACTGGTGTCGAGCTGTGGCACGTGCAGCACAGTGTTCAAACTTGGAAGTTACCGAGCTTGATCTCTCGTGTGCATTTCTCTCGATTTGATTGGCTGAAAGCTACTTCATTACTCTTCAGTACCGGTCCCCAATGCAGCATCGTCAAGCGAGGTCAGCTTTCAGTAAGTATGTATAAGTAGATCTACATAGACTAGAGCAATGCTTGGCCTCTTGACAGGGATCTCCCGTATTCGGTGCTCTGGCACCGATGACGCATTTACTGTCTATATCAGGTATCCTACGTGCCAAATCGGTCAGGAGGCGCGAGCTTGAGGAGAAGTCAGCCGGCGAGTCGAGCTCGAAGCCGCGCGCAGTTGTTCTGTGTAATTACAAACAGACCATACCTCCATCCATTGATAGGCTTATCGAAGTACTATGTAATGACTATCTGCATTGTGTATTGTCCGATCGTGACACGAAGTCTGTTCTAGTTCGCTCCCGCAGCACGCAATGAGTCCAGGCATTGGATATCGCGGCTAAAATGCGCGCGCTCTGTTCATCCGCATCAAAAGTATACAAGCCCAAATGATGCGAAGAAACATCCCAGCCGGTGTTGTTCATCTCACTTCTGCACAAGTTCCACGATTAGACCTTCTGTACGTACAAATATACCATCATCTAACCCGCATCAACACCATCAGCTCGGCGGTGTGCTCGCGAGTATACCATCCTCTCCTGGTTGTTCGCCGTACCCGTGTCGGATCCTCGACCCACCGCCGCCGCCAGCTTCAAGAGCGGCGACGAGCCGCTCAAGCATCTCTCCCTGCGCCTCCACTGTCGCGCGCAACTCCGTGATCTGGTGGCTCAGCTCTGTTTGATTCTGTGCGAGCTTCCTGTTGGACAGATCGGAAACCCGAGAGGGACCGCCGTTCCGCCCTAAACCATCCTGTTCCAGGGAAGCGGGTGCGAGTTCGGCTGATTGGTCATCCAACTGATTCGATCGCCCATGACTGAGTTCCAAGCACTGACTGCGAGTACGACGGGGGACTTACGCTAGCAGATGACATTCGGGCCCACACAATGCTGAACTCGCGCCCGAGTACGAAACTCGGGAGAGCGATGAGTAATAGACCGAACACGAGCAGTGGGATCGTGATCAACCGCCCAAGAAATGAGCGCGGAATGATCTCCCCATAGCCGACAGTCGTAATCGCTGGGGTGGGGGCGCGGGGCTTAATCGTTGAACGTAGATGGGCGCACTCGTTAAAGATCACTCACTGACTAGTACGAACCTGTCAAACAGGATCAGTTGCGTAAATTTCGCAACATTGAGCAGATGCTCACCATGCTGCTGCAGGAATAGACTGGGGTTATCAAAGCAATTGGTCAAAACCATGGTCGGAGCGACCCAGAAGGCTCGTCTCACCGAAAACTGGCTCGGATCGCCATCAGCGTTTACAAACGTTTCGAGAACGTTGTCCCAGGTACCTCGTTCGGCGAAGTACCTAGTAGGGTGGTCAGATGAAACACTACAGTGACAGAAAAGGTAACAATGCCTACAAAAGGGTGCTAAACACCGTCAACATCATGACGACGAAGAAGCTGAGAGCTAACAATGCATGTTGCGACCTGCGAAACGACAGATACATGACCTCGATGGTACTAACCAACAGATGTGATTAACATCAGCAGGATTATAGCAAGAAGTGGGACAAACAGGAGGATGGTGTTGTTGTATCTGAACGGCCGAAAAACACGAAGAAGCCTGAACGTCCGGAGGATGGAAAATCGAAAGAACACGGACTGGTGACAGGTGAATCTGTGGAGCGACGGAAGAATAGTGAGGGGCTTACAGTATCCTGCTGCAATGCAATCTCGATGTAGTAGGGTAATATAGCAAGGAGATCTATGATCCCGAAGAACGCTTCCTTGTACGGACGATCATAAGCACGCCAATGCCTCAAGTCCTCGGACACTCACATATGACCCAGCCAAGGAACGAGGTCACAGAGCTACTCCGAGCGATACATCTCGCAATGTATTCCACCGTGAACAACGCGACCATGCTCGTCTCGAAACCGAACCATATGCGCCCGGATATGGTGTGGAACGCGGGAACCGTCTCGAATACCGTCACCAAGGAGGACAGTACGATCAGGAAGGTTATGAAGACATGGACGAAGAATGCCGCGTTCGAGCTCGTCGGACGCTCGAGGAGCATGTACAGGTCCTGTTTCCAGCCCGGCCGTAACTCCGTGTCCGGCTCATCGTCATGGAAGGAGTGCGGAAACCAGTCGTCATCGGGGTTTGCCGGAGCGGGACTTGTTGTCTCGGTGAGAAACTGTGCAGACACGGATGTCCTCAAGGAGTTGAGGGGAATGGGACGAGGCATCCAGAGGTGGGATATCTAGGCGGGCGGCAGTAACGAAACCAGAAACGGTGAACACCGCCTTCAGTTGTCGTGCCACGTCCGGACCGCAGCGGCGCCGCGCGCCACCGCGCGCGGCCTATGTAGGTACATAGCTTTTAGATCTCAACTCTCTCAACGCTCTTCGGATGACAGGTAAGGTTGCCGTGCAGTGACTTCGAAAGAGACACGCGAGTCACGCAAGATGGCTCGACGTAGGCTGAGCGTTCGGTGCTCGCTTCCCTTCCTTTGCTGCCCCACAACGCCGGACCTGGGAACTGATTTTAACTTGTCCTCTGGAGATGCAAACGTCCCGGTTTGGTGACAGAATCAGCCTTCATGACACGTATGCTCAGCACCTCCTACGAGCATCGCAATGCCGTTCTCACCGGCTTCAATCATCAACTGATGGTGCTTTGGATGCAAGACTGAGTTCTATGATATGGATCGGATATATCTCTTCCTTTATCCCACAATCCTCTGCGGAACTGTGTCGCAACACCCGCCCATGGACAATGCATAATTGGGTCCAACGCAGCCGCGCTACATATGTGAATCTGTAACCAATTCGGAAGAATATCATCACCCGCTTGTGATCTAGGAAGGGATCCATGGAGAGCGCATAAAACAGGGACGCTGGATACCCAGCGTGTATGCTCGGATATCCCACCCTTAGACATGACGCCAATAAGCGTTGACGACGCCGAGCTCGCAGGATTTTTTGGCGAGACGGCCCTGTATGGTGAGCGCCACGTCATCCTCCGTTCTGCCTGGCTGATCACAAAACCAGGTATTTCAACAACATTCCTTGTTGCAAGCTTGATGCTGCTCCTGCGCGAGCGCAGGCCTGGGAGCCATAGTATAAGCCAGGTCACACTGAGGTCGTTGCTGGCGGCAAATTGCTTTCTGTTGCTATCGACGACCGCGGTACGTGCCGTCCCTGTTGCACCGGTCGCGCACTCTGTTCAATCTAGGTGATTTTCCCAGGTCTGGTGTAGCGATATATCGCGAATGTGGGACGGTTGGGTGCTCACGAAGGGCATCCCGGAAGGATCTCTCCGATTCTTTGCGAAAGTATCCGAACCACGGAATGTTGCAAGAACAGCTATACTTGTTATCGAAGCTGTCGTTCTGGATGCAACACTTGTTTGTTTTCCCTCGCCACTTCTTCGTAGGCAAAGGCTAACCATGCAAAAGGTGTATCGAGTCTATGTTATTTGGTCACAAAAATGGCTTCCTACCTTGATCCCCGCCCTAACAACCTTCGCAACGCTTGGTATGATTGATTGCCCGTTGTAAAGGATGTCATATAAACCCAGGCTCACGTTTACCCCTAGTTTCAGGCATGGCGACGGCTCGAGCACTATCTCAGGTCAAATTTGGGGAGGATATCTTCAACTCTTCAACGGGAAGGTATGCAGCCGTACGGAATTGTCTAGACAACGATCTAAGATGATGTTCTAGCTGGATTGCCAGCACGTACTCTCTCACTCTGAGGTGTGTGTCCCACTGTATAATTGGCTACCTGTACACTGATCAGTTGTCTAGTACGAACATCATCGCCATCGGTACGGACTTGGGGAAATTCGCTATTCCAATGCTCGATTCTGGCTTTGTTTCAGCCTTGGTTTCGTACAAAATAATCATGCGGGATCGGGCTATGCAGCAATTCTCGGCAGGACGATTATCGGTCAGTTTTTGTCCAGTTGGTACGCTCATCAATCTGACTCACCTCCGTTGCCCGTTTCAGCCTCTCCTGCTCGTAATTGTCGAAAGTGCTGCGCTTACGAGGTACGCTTGCCTGCCGACTATCCGTCGCCAGTGATACTGATCTATTCTACAGTATATTGAACCTCATCACATTGGTCACTTATGAGATCAAATCTAACGTGCAACTCATTTCAGCTGCGATGGTTAGTTCTTCCGTTCCCGCCGCGGTGGCATTTTTCCTGATAGTTTGGGGATATAGACAGGTCCGATGATTGTGAGTTTCTTCTCGCACATTCCGCTATCCGTACAGACTCTCACGAATGTATAGGGTATATCTTTCGGATTGATCATAGTCAGAGTCCGTCTGGGCGTTGTAAAACGCAAGCCATCGGTATCCACTCACTCTGGCACACAAAACTCGCTCAACAGCGTATCCAAGAGCAGCCGTGCAATGGAGGTCCAAATCATCAAAGAAACGCAGTTCGATTCTACTGGAAACGAAACCCGTTACTGGCGAACACCGCATTCTGCTGCCTTCAAAGACGTGTGAACGTCATAGAGTAGGAATGTACGAGTAATTGTCGCTTCGCTCCTGAATCTTTGGGACCAGCGCTATGACATGGATCGAGGGCCTTAGCCCGTGGTAGGATGATGATGATGATATATATATATATATATATATATATATATGGTGAGTGGGGGAGTATGAAGTGCATTTTCCTGGCGGTATCAGGGAGCGACCCTCCGCGATAACGTGCGCGTTTGATCCTGGCGTGCTTTCCACTCGCGTTCCAAGAGACCCATCGAGATCAGATCATGCCATTCACCATCCAACCACCGCGCCTCTCGAATCCTACCTTCCTCAACGAATCCGCTGGTTTATACCATCAACGTCGTCTATTTTTGTGACCAAGTTGACCGCCTACAGTTTCTTGTAGAGCGCTATCGCTCCGACATTGATGTCTAGTACCTGGAGACCGATTCGATGCAACCCCAGCTGACGGAAGCCCCAGTCAACGATCCAGCCCGTCACTTCTGTCCCATATCCCTTTCCCCAGTATTCCGGCATGAGCGCGACCGCGAAGCTAGCGCTGCGACTGCTCGCAGTAGTGGTATGCAAGGTTGTATACCCCACGAAGTCGTCTGACCCGCGCGGAGTGATGATGACGTAGCAAAGTGCATCCTCGGCTTGTTTCTTGAACTGTTCTTTCGCCTTCGGAGCCTGCGGCGCGAAGTAGTCCGTGGGCCATCCCGTACGCGCAACGGCTTGTATGTTCCAAAGGTGAAGGATAAGATCTGTGTCACCGTCCTGAAAAGCTCTGAGTGTGAGATGCTCGGTTTGTGCGAACGTTGTCATGTTGTGTGGCGAGAGTGTTCGCAGACGAGGCTATCCACAGTGTACTGAAGTAGCTGCGATCGCGACCAGCGACCAGTCGCTGCGCCGCGGTCGCCTGCCGTCTTTGCGCAGCCTGCGCCGTCATTGCGGCTTCGGCTTGATGTGGTCAGCTCAACCCAGCGCATCAGAGCCTAATAATATTGGCCTTGATGAGAACTGTAAGCAACGATTGGTACTGCACGGACTAGGTGGGTGCTGGTGGCATACATGGTGCCGATGCTGTTTGCGTCGTTGCATGTTGTAGGTAGGAAACGATGAACTCAGTCAGAACGCCGCGCCGAGTGTGATCTCTATCAATGGTTACGTCAGTATAGCGACTCCGGTCATGCACTAGCGGTTGGGCTTTCTTCGTAAGTATATACAGGTTATGATGGAAGTATCGGGGTAACGCTCGATGTTTGTAACATGCTTGCAGATGCGCGTGTGTGATGCATCTTTAGATCGCCTTGCGCTCAATCGAACTTTGGCCTGTCACACCTTCCGCCCCCTACATACGTTTTCGACTAATCATGACCACCGAGATCATATTTTACGATATCGTCGCCCAGAAAACGAAAGCAGAGGAACGAGCCTGGTGTCCGAATGCATGGGTGACGAGGTTCGAGGAGCTGCGAGCCTTATCCAGCGCTGAACTGATGGCGGTGTCGGTGCAGATTGACCCTTGGGTTCAAAGGTCTCCCGTTCAAGACCGTATGGGTCGAGTACCCTGACATCGCGGACCTCTGCAAGAAGATTGGCGCTGCCCCAACGGGAACCAGGGATGGTTTGCCCTTGTATACCCTGCCCGTGATACAAGATCCATCCACAGGGAAAGTCATATCGGACACGTTCGCCATCGCTGAGTACCTGGACGAAACGTACCCCGACCGTCCGACGCTCATGCCCAAGGGAACGCGAGGCCTGCAGTGGGCGTTCACCTATACGGCCACGCAGATGGCCATCGGCCCCTATCGGGACAATATGATGCTCGCCGTTTACAAGCAGCTGCGTCCACGCAGTCAGGAGTATTTCCGGGCGACGCGCGAGAAAGCACTTGGGAGTAAGCTGGAGGAGCTATCGGTGGGCGTGAAACGTGTTGAGAGATGGGCTACCGCCGAGGCCGGATTCGCAAAGCTGTTGAACATCATCAAGAAGAACGGCGAGGGCAGCCAATATTTCATGGGTGACACTGTCAGCTTCGCGGATTTATTCATCGTGGCGTGGCTGGAATGGGTAAAACAAGCGCTCGGAGGAGAAGAGTGGGAGTTGGTTAGGAAGTGGAACGGAGGTTTTTGGGGTCAGTTCGTTGACTCTATACACTCGAAGTACGCCTTCTTTGACGAAGGAGTAGAGTACCAACCATGAATACGCCTGTGCCATGAAATGTAGGATCTAAACGCGTTAATCGAGCTCCCTCACAAGGTCTGGTAGCCCTGTTCCGGGCCTGATCTACTGACTGGAACTCCCTTGTTCTTCCTCAACTTACTCCAGATGCTATTGCCGACGTCATCAAAACAGCCATCCATGGGGATCCGCAAGAAACTCGCTTATAATTATCAGGGTCGACTGCCACGCGTGGCCTGTGCGCTGATGACGATGACTACCAGTGGCTCGGGGCGCGCCGACACAACCTTGGAGCTCCATTCGCTCCATTGTTCAAGCAGGGCATTAACCGAGGCCCTTCCATAACCCCGGCCGTATACTCACGGTCTGCGACGCCATGGATTAGCGACTCTCTCGGGGCGAGGTCGTGGACTACACCATATACTTTAACTTACACGGCCTCTCGCCTGCACGTCACCCAGGCCCCAAACCGGTCCCATCCATGTCGCCAAGTACCAGGTCTTAAGATCGCCCGCCTCACGGATGCGCCGACGTCCCCCCGTAAAAGGATGAATCCCAAAGCGAAGGCTCGTCCTGCACTGAGACAGTGGACCACCCCCAATGTATACCCCAGCGCCAGTCAATTCTCATTTTCCCGATCTCCGTGTAGAGCTCCGGGAGATTCAGTCAGCCAATCGGGGCCGGAAGTGAGCACTACAATTCACTTCAGGATGCAGACACCAACGCGGCGTGTCACAGATTTGGAGTCAAGGACAGGCGGGCCGTAGATCCGGTAAGGAGTTGCATTCCAGAATAGTGTTCTCTATAAATCCGCTCATGCTCGTACTTACAGCCTCCGGTCGTGCAACTACAGGCATTCAGGACTGTTCATGACGGAATCAATTTCTTCGAGGTTGAAGTAGAGGATTACAGGCACGTTGTCTCTCCTCCAGCGCAGAATTCTCTGTTTTACACCGTACATTCCAGCGCAGTCGAAGTGTCTGGCCTCATATGTCATCTCGATGTGTTCCCACTTTCATCCAGTCCTCATCCGACGCCCGCTATATCCGACGGTGGAAGCCTGGCTGCGGCCTCTTACGGACAGGCCCTTTCAACTGTCACTCCGTATCAATTGTCCCAACCTGGTTGGCAGACGTATCCTCCGCAGATGGCATCCGAACCGGCACCCGTACCTTTGATCATCTACCGTGCCCAACATCAACCCTACGAAGCGGATCCTGTCGTTGTGTGGGTGAACGGCACCCCCTTCCGAGAGTCCGAGGCTATCACGTCAGAAGCATTCGTATGTCTCTCTTCATATCCATCGACACTCGACTGATCCCAATCCGAAGGGCTCCCGAGAAGTCGAGGCAACGAGACTTTGCTACGAAGGCAACCATATCGTGGTTTTTACCTTCTGCGTGCGTGAAGTTTACCCCGATGTTGTATATGGGCTAATGCACTGCCCGCAGGACCTTGCATTGAAGCGGGCGGGGTCCTGCTTCTTCAGGTATCGAGCCTTCGACTTGCGGTCGCGCATATCGCAGTTGGTTGCCGGGTCAAGTGATGGTCCCATCCCAATGCTAGGAGAATGTTACGCGCAAGCTTCGACAATGATATGGGATACGAAGTCGTTTCCTGGGCTAGATGTTTCGACGCCCTTGAGCCAGGTGTGTGGTCCGCTAATACAGGATGATCCCCACGTGTTCTGAAATGGTCAGGCCATCTCAAATCAGACTGCGAGTCAGCGTCCTCGGGTCCGAGTACGAGCGCCCAAAACAAAAGGGGCCTAAGGGTGTCGATAATCCTCCTTCAAGTCCGTTAGGCCTGGTTGTGTGGTGTGCATTAGCCTTTATTTATATGTATATGCCATCCTCGCGCTTGCGATGATTTTCACGGACATATTGCTTCGCAGATGTCAGAGGGCGATGTCGGCAAACGCCTTCCAGTATACGCCAGCGCGAATAAGTGCACGGTTACTTACCGACACCAATCCTCAGTGGCTCCTGGCCAGTGGCTGTGCTATCAGTATGAGCTCGCAACCGTTCATGTGACCGCCGAGCCCGGCGCTAAATTATAACATGTACTCTACACCGTCTACTTAGTAATTGCGCGTTTCACCCCAACCACCGGCAGCAGATCAAACGTTCGGAAGTGCCAATTGAACATAGGAAAATTCAGTCTCTTTCAAGATACCCCTCATGGACACAGACGGCGACCGCAGTGGCTTGGAATCCAGGCCGGGAGAAGTCACGCAGGATATTACCGTTGAGCATACAGAACCGCCCGAAATCCCGACCATACGCGACCCGACGCGTAAAAAACGCGAGAAGGACACTACACAATTGCAGAGGGACCCCGGGAAGAGCTTGTTTCCGGTCGCGCGTGTACAACGCATCTTGAAGGCAGACAAGGTTCGTGCGCATTTGTCGTAAGACTATCTACGAGCTGAACCGACTTTATGCAGGAACTTCCAATGATTGCAAGGGACGCCGTGTTTCTCATTTCGCTGGCCACGGAGGAGTTCGTCAAGCGACTGAGCGAAGAGGGGCAGAAGGCTGCCGAACGCAGCCAGCGAACGACAGTGCAGCAGCGCGACATCGGTGCGCCAATATGCGTTTAACGCGTCAATATGTGTGACTAACCGTGTTTCTGTCAGCCACTGTGGTCCGTAGAGCAGACGAGTTCGTGTTCCTAGAAGGTACGCTGATCATATGCATCAACCAGTGCCTGGCTCGTATTCATCATCCGTTCAGAAATTATCTCATGGGCGGAGCCAACAGCAGCTCCAGCCCGTCGTAAACCGAAGGCTCTCGAGGAGGGCCCCGCCGGGGAGGGAACCATGCTTGACCACTTCGTAAAGCATCCACAAACCACGGCCAATGAAGACGTTCAGAATCAAGATGACGACGTAGTCCTTAACGAAGATGGGACGATGGGCATGGCCACCGAAGACTAGTCATTATGGAGCACCTTGCAACGTGCTACGTATTATCGCTTGAATGCGGGTTGTCTACACTACCTCATTAGTGCCGCCCATCTTCCGCCTGGTCGCCCTTGCACGCCGTCCCAGGGATCAACTGCTGCTACCTCGGTCCTACATGCACATTCATAACTTGCTGCGGATCCTCTCCACGAGGCCTTCAGCCTCTTCCTCGTCGAGCTCTTCACGCGCTTCAAACTCCCTCTGATGCATCTCTTGATGTGATAGACGTTGCTCCAGCCGCCCCGTTCTCCTCGCTTCCCTTGATATCGGCGAGATTTTCGACGAGGACTGGAACGTCGGTGCTGGCACAATGTGGTAATGGACCTAGCCAATAGTCAAAAAAGGGATAATTGGAACAGACCGAAGTGCCCACATGTGGTACAGCTTGCGCGTATTCCTGATTGCAAACGACGTTAAGAGCGGTGTTCTCCATGGCTAAAGCATCGCGCGTCCGCTATCAGTCACCGCATATCAAACACGTGTTGGCCTGGTGCGCAAAACATCAACAAGCTGCCAAGTCACAATAAATGCTCCACCCCGCGACTCACTTACCCTCCGTCAAGGCCTTGGCCACCCGTGTAACGGCTTCGCCTACGGCGCCCGCATACTCGACCGGCAGTTCGCTCAGACGCGACACGTGTGTCTTGGGTATCACCAACGTGTGCCCCGGGCGCAGAGGGAGGATATCGAGGACAGCTATGACCAGATCTGTCTCGTACACTCGGTACGCGGGCAGATCGCCCGCAATGATGCGGCAGAACGGGCAGTTGTCGGAGTGCGGTTCGGCGGTGAGGGAGGGCTGCCAGCTATCGGGGACATCGCGGTCTTGGTGTGCCGCGATGATGAAGGAGGTCATTGTCGAGTACAAATAACAATAGGGAGCGGACCTCCGGGTATGTGCTACCGGGGCGGGGGATTTAAGTACATGGACACACGTGATCGGCGAGTGGAAATGAAGCCCGAGGCGATCGCACCGCGCCCCTTCTTACGTTCACTAAAATTAATGGGTTATTTCCTTCGGCTTGGCTGCAAACAAGCATTACAGCGGTGCAAACGTGTCATTTGGCTTTGGACTTGATCGCAGTGCCATCGTTCGCACTCCGGAATCGTACTGAAGTCCCGATAGCAAAGCCGTGGTCGCAATACATCGTCGACTCCTTCACGTCTGCTTATCAACCACAATTTGCCTGCGATGCACACCCTACCAAGGTTTATACCAGGCCGCTCTACTATCTATTCGGTCTAGAGGGCCCGTTCGAGATTTCCAACCAGTTCGACGCCCCAGAAAATCCTCAAGGTACGATGGATGTCGTTGCCTCGTTCACCGTCGAACTCGGCAAGCACCCCGTGTCTTTATAGAGGTCAAGCCTCCCGTCAGCTTCCCAGTCGATTTGAAACGAAAGCAAATGGGTGAGCAGTGAGATCGCTTCCGGGACATTCGCTGCCCATCTCCCTGCTATCAACGCATTCGGCACCCGCTTGGCCTAGACTATACATACCGTCGCCAACAATAGCGTGGATCCTCGCACTACACTCGCCGACCTCTACGCTCTCAATGATTTAGCTCCGGCCGATTGATGGGGCTGCGACTTGCGACTTGCCTGAGGTGGTCAGCACTGTCCAACCAGATTGCTCGGGGCGTTAAGGCAATGCGCAAAGCGTTGGTCAATCGAATCACAAGGGAGATGTTTTTATGCTGTACATGAACGGTTTGAGGTTTCCCCCCTTCGGGTATGCAACAGCATTTCGCACTAGCGTACTCTCATGTTTGCAGCCGAATTTCTGGAGCGCCAACATGCGCTTTATTGCCTGCGAACTCAGGTAGCCTACTTGTAAGTACGGTGACTACCTCTTCAACGTGTAACGTCGGAAATTGGGACGACGTGCTATGGCGAACTTGGGGGGATTGGGGGCGAGATGATGGGGGGGTGGGGGTGCATGACTGGATAACATGACTTTGTATCAACCAAAACAAGAACACGGATAGGGGAATGACAAAGATACTCCAGGGGAAGGGGAAATAGACTAGTGCGAACACAACATAGATAAGGGAGTATCTGAGTATTCAAAACTCATGGTGTCATAAGAAACGGATATATGAAATCGAATGAACGGCCGCCTATGTGCTCAAAGTGGCGGCGGCGAAGCAGGCGGGATGGGGACGCCGCGCTGTTCGAGCATGCTCTCGTAAAGCAACGCTCGCCCCTTCCAGTGTTCGACAGAACGCTCGAGCGCCTGTTGGTACTCAGCCTTGCGCCTTCGGCTTCGCCGCGCCGCAAGCGTGTTCTGCCGACGCTTCGCCTCGATGGCGCTCAAATCTTGCGCATCGAGCTCAAGGTCTCCCTCCTCCTCCACCTCTACGCTGTCGAAGCGCGCGCGCTTCTTCGCGAACGTCAATGGGACGTCCTTGCGCGAGGTGACAGACGGTGTGAGGTAGGTGCGCGGTTGGATGGGCGCGTCGAGGGGAATGAGCGACGCGGGTGTCGTGTTCTTGCGGGTGCCGTTCGGGAGAGGCTTGCGCGGACGAGATGAGGAAGCGTCGAAGACGGGAGTGGGCGGGAAGGCGGGTGTTGAGTAGGGGTTTATGTCGTGCATGGCAGGCGAGGTCTGGTAAGAGTCAAGGACGGACATGGTAGGCGACGGCATAGTATATAAACCATGCAGCTCGGGCAACGGTGTAGACGACGGCTTAGAGGCGGGCGTCGAGTCATCGATCCGGTAAAGCGCGTCTCCAAAGAGCGGCGCGTCGGCATATGCAGAGGCGTCGCCAAAATCCATGATCGGGCTGGTAAAGATGTCGGGGCTGACTGCCATATCGGATCCAAGGGCAGGGGTGGTAAGGAGGTCATCCAGATAGGGTGACTCCTCGTGCGGGCTAGTCAGGAACTCGGCCCCGAACTCGCTGGCCATGCGGAATTCGGGCGAGGCTGTGTGCGCAGCGGGCGGGAAGGCGTCTCTCGTTAGCACTGGTGACAGAGCTGTGCGCATAGCTTCGGGCGGTTCACCTTGAAGTATATCCATGACCGCCATAGTAGCCGCCTCGGCAGTGGGTTCGGCGTTTTGGGAGTCGGGGTTGTTGGACAGCATGGTGAGGTAGCCGGCCATCATGTCTGAGAAATCCATCGAGGGCGACGAAGGTGACGACGCGGCGGTGGGGTCTTCGGCACGGGTTGGCTTTGGATATGTTCGTGGCGCCGGAGGAAGGAACTGCGGTATGCCATGGTGCGCGGCGAGATCGTTGATGTTGGTGAAGACCGTTTGCGGTGTCCGAGGACGGTGCGGATGACCTATCGATGCATCTCGATGGTGATCAAACGAAAGCACAGGGCTCTCGGTCGCGGATTGGGTAGGAGAAGCATTGAGCGCTGAAGCCGTATGGACGGGCGACGTTGGAGACCGCGGGGTATTTAGTGAAGTAGTCCGCGGAACATCTTGACCGATGTGGTTGGTGGTAGCGGGCCTATGCGTGGACGGAATTACGGCGACGTTGGGTTGGGGTGCGCTAAGGCGTCGGGGCAGCAACGTTGGCTGCTGGGGAGCTCTGTCAAGGGACGGCAGAGTCAGCTGCGGGTTCGCATCGAGGTCGACGACATCGAGGGTCTCGGCATCAGCCCGTGTTTGGTGTGAGCGGTGGTGGCTCCGCGAGGACCGCTGTCGCATGCGCGACTGGCCCGTCTGCGAACGCCGGGTAGAGCTCCGCGCCTCCGTTGGAGGCGGTACGTGGCATGCACTCGACTCGGACGGCGAACCGGTCCTCGACGCGGGCGATGGCGAATACATTGCAAATGCCGTAGTGAACAAATACCGGGTCGAACCTCGAATCGCTCGGACGGAGATACGGGTACTATGTGCGGCAATGCCGGAGACCTCGACACAAGCAGAGAGAGATGGGCGACGGTGACTCACGGATACCTCTGTAGGTGCTCAGGGGACAACGTCAGCCAATGTGACTGGCGTTGCGGGGGAGGTGGTGGTGGGGAAAGGTTGAGGTGAACACTGACTCATTCCCCGCCGTCCGAGTCTTTATTGGGCGAGTGATTGCAAATTACGCGCGTCGACGGGCCACGTCGCCGTATTAGGGGGCGCATGCACCGCCCCTTGCTGATGGGCGCCCGAGCTATACGCGCGCTTTGGTCCGCGCGGAGACCATATCAGGCGTGCGCGGCCGCATCGGGGGGCGGGAGGCGGACCGTTTCCAGCAGTTCCCGCGGCGAGTCACCGCTCGGCGAGGGCTGACTCAGGTCCGGCACCGCATGCTCGTTCCTTCGTCAACGTTGCTGCGCCGACGCATGCGGAGGCGATGAGCAATCCTCCGTTGGCGTCTGCGCTGGCAAGACGTGGCCGTTCGCCCCCAATACTCTCCCTCGGCGCGCACTACGTTGCCAGCGCCGCGGTCGCTTGCGTCCACAGCTATCTACGGCACGTTCGCAGCAAACCTACAGCTTGAGCCGCAGGCAGGGGTGCTGCGATCGAGCCGCGCTCCGGAGCCATACAACCAGGCGATAGACCGCGCGGTGGGCGCTTGTTCGCTCCGAGTGAGTCGGAGCTTGGCTCGGATCTTGGAGATAAGGAGGCCAGGCGGGATCCTTCCTTTTATGGAATAGCGCGTCGCAGGCGCACGTTACCTTATTTGTCCAGTGGGGCGGGGGGATGATCCTGATTTAGCCTCGCGTCGTCACTTGACCTGCCTCGCGTCCACTTTTCCCGTCTATTCCCCATTCAGCCGCAGTCGCACGGACGTTACGCCGCGCAGCGAGCGTCAACTCGAGCAGTACAGATCCAGTTACGCCGCGGGAGCCAAGCGCCATCGACGACGAGCACATACCCGGAGGATGACGTTCAAGTGAAGCGCAGTCCGGGGATCATGGGCAAATGATTGCGGGGAAGAGGGCTGAAGAAGGTCGATTCGCATGCGTTTGTCGTTCTCATCTCTCGACCCGGCTCATTGTTTACCGGTTCCCCGGGTACGTTCAGCCGCTGCGTAGTGCAATGTGATCGCCATCCTCGTTTCTACCCTCACACCGACCTCGTCGTCGCCGGCGCTGGAGATCAACGATATCAGATATGGTGTTCAAGTCGTTATACCCGCCCCTCGGGCCGACGCCGATAATGAACGTACACAACTTTTTCTTCCAACGCGTTCATAACGGCCCTGAGAGCATCCCCGACAACTGGCGTTTCCTCGTCGATGCCGGCACCGAGCGTGCACTGTCCGGCAAACAGTTCTATGAACGCATTCGCGATGGCGCAACTGTCATCCAAAGCGAGCTCTCCCTCCGAAAGGGCCGGAACCTTGTCGGTATCGTGAGCGAGAACTGTACGGTGTGTACCATGACTCGATCGAGCACACTTGTGGTATTCACGCTGATCGTATTCCAAAGGAATACGTGACCCTCATACACGCCCTGCTTGCCTCCACAGTTCCCGTCGTTCCGCTCTCTTCGTACTCCACTCCTTTCGAGCTCGCCTACCTCCTCCGCCAGTCAGGTGTTACCCACCTCTTCGTTTCTCCCCACTTTCTGGATCTCGTCCGAAAGGTAGCGAAGGAGGCCGGTCTGCGAGACGAAGACATCTACATACTCGACAGGACGGACCATCTTAGCGGACGCGAGTCCAAGTCGAAAAGGAAGAGTTTCGGCGAACTGATCGAGTCAGTGAGGAGGAAAGGTGTTCCCCGCGCTAGCGTACAAGATGCGCCGAAGGTCAGTTCGCGCCCTATCTTGAATGATAAGGATGTACCGAGCAAGGGAAACAGGATACTCTCGCATATCTATTGTTCTCCTCAGGCACTACGGGTCACCCGAAAGCTGTCATGGTTTCCCATTATAACATCTGCCATCAGATGCGGCAGTTTCTCCTCATCGCGCAGGAATCAGGCAAAGTCGTTCCGGTAGGTTCAGCGGTCTTTCCTTCAGACTCGAAACAAAATCTCACCTCGAGAACAGCCCCCACCGCCGTTGAGCCAGACAGAGCTTATGGTGCTGCCCTTTCACCATACCTACGGCCTCACCTCCGTAGCCTTCCGCTCCTTGCTCGTTCCGCTTACGATCGTCATCATGCCTAAATGGGATACCCGCCGCGCTCTACACTTGGTTCAGAAGTGCGTTTCTGCGACACTCAACGATTTACCGTTGACATTGATTACTCCGACAGATACCAAGTGACGCGCGTACCGCTGGTCCCGTCGCTC
The DNA here is from genome assembly GCF_000264995.1 of Punctularia strigosozonata HHB-11173 SS5. Taxonomy (NCBI): domain Eukaryota; kingdom Fungi; phylum Basidiomycota; class Agaricomycetes; order Corticiales; family Punctulariaceae; genus Punctularia; species Punctularia strigosozonata. Next base: position 2,346,038 of record NW_006767434.1, read on the forward strand.
GTGCATCAGATCGTGACTTACCTGCAGTCACCTGCGGGAAGGAAGGACCGGCCCACGGCGCTTGCATCGCTTGTCAGCATTGGCAGCGGCGCTGCGTACCTGCCGCCTGCGCTCGCCGACGAGCTTGCAAAAATGGCGCCCAAGACTGAGCGCGTCACGCAAGGTGCGTGTGATAATACAATAGCCTGGTCCGGTCCCTGATCGAATTACCAGGGTTCGGTATGTCGGAGAGTGTACGTTTTTTCACTCCATCCACCTTCAGGCCCTCATGAACCAGAGGGCCGGCCTCTGTTCCTATCCTGTTTCGTGCGTCGGGCATCGAGCACTGGAACTGAAACGCCGCCTCTAGCAACTCGCGCTGACAGAACTTCCCCGCGTAATAAAAGCATTCCTACCCCTCTCCATCTCCTCCCCTCGTCCGAGAATGACTTGTAGACTGACATGCTTTCTCCACGCGTGCAGACCATGACCGCCACCAGCTACGTACCTGACGGAACATTCGGCCGCACGAAGCACGTCCCAGGATCGAATGGAATCTTGCTCGCCGACATGGAGGCGAAGCTGCTGCGCGAAGACGGCAACGAGGCTGGCGTGAACGAGCCGGGTGAGCTGTACCTTCGCGGCGGGAACGTTGCGATGGGTTACTGGGGCAAGGAGTTCGAGAAGGCAACGCGAGACACGTTCCTCCCGGACGGCTGGCTGCGTACGGGTGACATCTTCCGCATCGACGAGCACGGCAACTTTTTGTGCGTATACGCTGCGGTTTCGTGGATATCAGGGTTGAACGCTGACATGCGATGGCCATCGCAGCTTTGAGGACCGCGCGAAGGACACGCTGAAGGTGTCCGGTATGCAGGTTGCACCCTCTGAGATCGAGGACGTACTCCTTGCCCACCCTGACCGACTCGTGATTGACGCCACCGTTGCGGGCGTGTCGGGTGGACGCACCTCCGACGAGAAGGTGCCTCGCGCGTGGGTCGTGCTCGGGCCCGCCGGAAAGCGGAAGGGCGCGAAGGCAAGCACGGATGCGCTGGACGAGTGGGTGCGCTCGCGGCTGAGCAAGTACAAGTGGTTGAGGGGAGGGATCGAGGTTGTGGACCAGGCACGTCTCTGTCCGCTTTTTTAGGGTTGCGTATTGACTGAAGCCCGGTAGATACCCAAATCGCCGACAGGCAAGGTGCTTAGGCGACAGCTCGTCGAGAAGTATGAGAGGAGGCGTGGAGCAAGCGCGGCCAAGGCGAAGCTTTGACACCAGCCCTGTATATTCATTGGCGAAGGTTCTGTGTGATCACGAAAGGCTAGCCTCATGCAGAATGCATGTATGTACACCACCGCAACATTTTCTTCCGGTCGTCACTTGAGCGCTGAGCGCGTTGACGTCTGTGCCTGAGCGCGAATCACAACGTAACAAGTTCCGCCGCGGGATTGGCGTACATACGCAGAGCATCCTAAAGCCTATCCTAAGAGGATGCAATAATCGTCGTCAACAGCTGCCCTCATGCCTAACTAGTCACCCGTGAGCGCCGTGCATGCGCTAGTAAGGACCGGACCGTCGTTGCCTACAGCTTGTCGATCAACTCGTCCAGGAAAGGCATTCAGTGGCGGTCCTGCCGCCTCCGCGCCGTCTTGGCACGGCAGGGCACGGCGCGGCTTGGCTCTCGCGACATCATCGTGTTCAGTCGTGTTCACTCTGATATTCACCTGGCAGATTGGCGCGCGTTGCATACTTATGGCCTGGTATTATGCCCAGGGTACGATCGACCCACAGTTGGGACGCATAGCTTACTCACGCTAACACGCGGACAACACCAGCACAACAACCGTTGTTGGTTCTGTGCAGGCAAACCATCAGGAACCTCAGGCACGGACGGGGTCATGCTTCCATCTGACTTGATAGAGTAATGTCCCCCGGATCGCGGAAATTGGTCTCGCGCATCGCCCGACTGTCGAAAGCTATCGCGATCACAATGGGCGGCATTCTCAGCTCTCCCTTTTAACGAGGCCTTGGGAGCACTCGGGAGTCAAGCCTGCGACGTCCGACCTCTGTCACGACTCTCGACATGGCTCCCATCGTCTCCTTCGGTTGTGCGCTCACTGTCCTCGCGGCTGGCGCAGCCACGGTCGTCGCGTCCCCGACGCTGACGCTTCCCCTTTCCCGGGGGGCGCCTGTCTCCGGAACCGTCAAGGCGCAAAACGCGAAACGCGAGGTCGCGCATGTGCAGAACAAGTTACGCGCTGCCGAAGCGAACTGGAGGAGGAACCAGAAGCGGTCCCTGCCTGAACGCGATATCCATCTCGAAAAGCGGGTCACGCCTTCCTCTGGCTCGGCAGACTTGACAGAGTGTCTGTGCCTCTCGTTCTCGTCGTATTTTGACGTTGTGCTGATTCTCTGAACGCGATTTAGTCTGGGTGGACTTTTTGGATTCGTCCTACTATGCCACGGTGTCTGTTGGAACGCCGGCGCAGTCTTTCATGGTCGTAGCCGACTCCGGCAGTTCTGACTTTTGGTTGGCTTCTCCTGGAAGTATCGGAGTGCCGAACGTATTCGATCCGTCCACTTCGACGACGTTCGAGGACTCGCTGATTCCTATCGAGATTCCGTAAGCTGTGTTCGCACTCTCGATGGAAACAACCATTCACGGACGCGATCCTCCTCTAGATATGGGAAGGGCACCTTCGACGGCACAATCGGTACCGACACGGTCTCCTTGGCAGGTTTCACCACTGCGACCTCTATCGTCGAATATGGTGTGGTTGATGACGAGGCCTTCGAGTTCCGCCAGATGAGCGGTATTATGGGCTTCGCGTGGTCCACCATCGCGGCCTCCGGCTCAATGACGTTTATGGAGCAACTCGTCAAGGCAGGCGCGCTCAGCTCCAACGTTGTCAGCTTCCACCTTGGACGCGGAACCGATGACCTCCAGCCGGAACAAGGCTTCCAGAACGGCACTATCAAAGCTGGTTCCATCACGATCGGCGGTACGGACAGCTCCACTGTAAGTATCTCATCTTCCTCGCGGATTCGGATGCTGAGCTTGATTTTCTTGCAGTACACCGGCGACATTGAGTTCTTCGACATCGTGCAGGCTGCCCACTGGGTCATCCAGGCCGACGGCATGTCCGTTGACGGCAAGTTGGTTTCAGCGACCTCCGGTGTGCAGGCGATGGTAAGTGTCGATCGATGTATAGCATATTACTCGGGCCCTAACGCAACCCCATGCAGATGGACACCGGCACCTCGCTCGTCGTCATGCCGAACGCGTCCTGGTCTGCGCTCGCCGACGCATTGGATGCTAAAGAGGACAACACCAGCGGCTTGCTCGTTGCCGACTGCTCGTCGGAGTTGCCCACCGTCGCCTTGCGCATCGGCGGAAAGGACTACAACTTCGCCCCCGAAGATCTCGCGCTAGGCGTCATCCCCATCAACTCCAGCGCTCTCGCTAAGGCTTACGACATGAAGCAAGGCAGCATCGCCTGCTTGCTTCCCTTCGCCGGCGGGCAGGAAAGCTCCGAGCTTGATGAGACGGCACCGATGATCATTGTAAGCCATCCAACCTTCAACGGCCATACGCACGTAGGCTCACGATCACATAATAGTTCGGTGACTCGTTCCTGAAGTCCTGGACTTCCGTTTTCGACGTTGAGAACGCCAAGGTCGGGCTCGCGGCCGCCTCCCCAGCGTCGCCGTACACGAAGGTTTCGGACGCGGTCGACTTCAAGCTCAAGCAAGAAGGCCTGACTCGCGCATCCGCGACCTCCACTGGCAAGGGCACTTCCTCCACCGGTAGCTCTAGCTCTTCGGCAGCCCGCAACCTGGACAGCAACGCAGTCGGAGCGCTCGCGTTGCTTGCGGCGCTCGGCAGCGTATTCCTTACTCTTTAGTGATTAGCTACCGATGTAGCTTCGTGGGTTATACTCGTTCAGGGGTTCTCATGGGATGACTTTTTACGCAATGCTTGAACAAACTCATTTGCACTGAACGCAATGTAGTGTACAATAACAATCAACTCATGACCCAATCCTGCCCAGATGGAGAGACCGCAAATGTAGCAATGGTGTGCTAGTTCGCGTGCGGCTCAATCGGTGCAATACCGTCTCGATTCAACGACACTTTGAATCAATCCAGAGTGAATCGCATCCTCCTCGGGAAACATAGATCATGTTGCTAGTCGAAGGTCAAGCTTCAAATTCCCGAAAGGGAAGCTCGAGCTCGAGCTCGAGGAAGGCGTCCCCGGATCGAGCACGTGTCATTACCCTCTTGCATCCGTCTATTACTACTGGTGAGGTTGGGCGCGCTCGCCGGCGATACCACTGTCAAGATGCCTCCGATGTCCTTCGTAGGACAAGTCACCAAGGTCGGCTGTATGAATAAGACGGCCACCGTGACGGTGTCGCGCTGGGTAGTTCATCCCCGGACGCGCAAACGCATAGAGCGGAGCAAAAAGTACCACGCACACGACGAACACAACCAATGTCGGCTAGAGGACACCGTGCTCATTCGCAACTGCCGACCTATCTCAAAGCTAAAAGCGTTCGCTGTCGAGAAGATACTCCGGTCTCCGGAGAGGGAGCACGAGGCGATGATCGCAGAGCGTTTGAGAAAAGACGAGAAGGCCAAAGAAGCGGAGGAGAGGATGAGGCAGGCTGCGTTGAACATTGGCAGTGGGCAGGCTCAAGAAGCTGGTATCCTCCGCGAGCTATCATAAAAGCTAACAGTAAGTCATTATGGACTCGTTACAGTTGCATTCGTTCATTGGCCTTCGCAATAAGGCGGCTTCCATCATAGACCATTGTCACCTGCAGTGTACCTCACCGAGTCAGGTATATGCCTGTCGTAGGACAAAACCTGCATCAGTGGATATAATCACCACCACCATTCTGACGAATCTCACACCGATGAGGTGCTCAATCCGCCGCAGCCGCTGCTTTCGTTGCATAAATGGGTACACGTGTCTACAATACATTAATTCTAAATCGTCCTATGCTTCAGATATTCGCTCAAAGAACTGTCGTAAGGTACCAGAGAGTATGTCAGGGAGGGCCTCTACGCTCCTGAGCACAAGGTAATACTCGAACGGGAATGTGTCGAGGTACCGCTCCATCTGCATCTCTACTCGCCCATCTATGGTCTTCATCGCCACTTGGGTCATGGAAACGATGGAATTGGACTCTGTCCCGCCTTCGTGTTGCAACGCCGCATTCGACTTCAACGAGTCCAGGATGATGAACACGATCATCACGCGTTGTTCCTCGGCTTTGCGAAGCAGCGTCCGTAGTCTATCATGGTCCTGGCATATGCCATCCGATATGATGATTTCGAGTTGCCAGAGATCTGCTGCTGATGACGAGCTTGCGGCTCTTCTTTCGCGTGCCTGTTCCAATACCCGTAGGCTGGCCTCCAGGAGCTGCAGAACATTGGTACTTCGCTGGTTGAATCGGAATGCCTGCATGACCTTGATGCCTTCTTGGTCGCTGAAAGTGCCCGCGCCCAAGTCGTGCAGGATCTCCACAGCCTCCCCAAAACGAGCCACGCCAACGTCACCCACTTCCAGCCGGTCCAGCGCCTTGCTCACCAGCGCGAGAGTCTGGAAGGCAAGATGCACGGAATGCGACTCCGCCATGCTCCGGGAGTCATCCAAGGCGATCATGACCTGATACTCGCGTTGGCTGGGCCGCGTGCGTCGCAACCAGATTTTGTCCTTGGTGTAGTCGCTGGCGATGTAAGGGATGATCTTCTTCATATTCAAGCGTTTGCCGGTGCGATAGTCGCCTTTGAGGCGCGTCGCCATGGTGGGTTCCAGAATGAGGCGGAGTTGTTCGCAGAGGGAATAAGAGAGGTCGTGCGTGAGTGATTCATAGGTCCGCCACAGTCGCTCGGCATCCCCGACAGGTTGTCCATCCGCCTGCCATTGACGTAGTTGCGCTTCGGCGTTCTCTAGTAGATTCTCATCGTCAAGAAGCTCTGGTCGAGCATCCTTATCAGAGCGTCCCCCTGGAGCACCAGGTTCATCGACCACGTTTGGATCGGGTTGATTGCCCGTGTAAACATCAACTCTTGTCAAGGCGCGAGCAATGTCCTCGCTGAGAACATTGGAAGGTAACTCCGACAGCTCATGCCGCTCCTTTTCCTGATTATTTTGGGGCTCCGAGGGTTGTTCGTCCACATCCATTGGAGCGGCTTCTCCCGAGAATGCCATCTAGGTACGGGTGAGCGTGATCCTAGCGAGAGTAGGAGAAAGTTCCTACATGCTCGTCAACCATCCGCAGATCTCGTATCTTCGCCGCCTCATCATCTTGGGCCGGACCAAGCGCTTGTCGATGCTCTTGATCATCCTCCACCACATATTCCATTTCGACATCCGGTCTATCTGGTTCGTTCTCCATAGACGGCGCGTCTGTGCCTTGTTGAACATCTTCGGCGCGATTGAGCACTTCCTTACTGACGTCCCCGGCTAGCCGACGGCCGACGGGAGGTGAAGTTTCGTTAGCGTTACTATGTTGCTCTTGTGCTCCGACCTGCTGGGCGTCGAGAGATAATGCATCTTGATGATCAAGGCCGGCATCCGGGCTTCGTTGCCGTGTAGCATTAGCGCTAGACCCCTTGGTTGACCTACCGTAAGATTAGCGCCGGTGTTCGTGATGGAGAATGCACACTCACGGCTCCTCAAGCTGTTTCTCTTCGCATCCGACGTCATCGCTCGAGCTTTGCATAGGTATTTGACCATCCTCTGGCTCAGCAGTAGCTGGGGTTTCATCGTTGGCTTTGGATGTAAGGCCCTCGCCTGCTGACCCATCACCTGATTTGAGGTCAGCTTTCGCGGCGGTAGGACCCTCCTCAGAGTCCTGGTCTCGATCCTGGTCTTCGTGGTTATCCATGCCTTCAGAATCCTCCTCCAAGCCATCTCCGTTCTCGACGTCTTGCCTCGTCTCTGGCATGGTCTCCGGAGAGTTAGCCCGTATATCCGAGTCCGCTTGGTTCTCCTGTGCTTCCTGGCCGTCATCGTCTACGGAAATGCCGTCATCACTCGGATCCCAGTCATTTTCGCCTTCTTTCTCTGTTTCTTTCTCCATGTCGATATCGTCGGGAAGATCAAGTACCTCCGCATCTTGCACGTAGTCGTCCATAGCGGCGCCTTCTGGACGGCTGTCACCTTCTTCTGGCAATTCGGCTTCGTCTGGTTGTGCCTCTTTGTCGTTTTCGTCAGCCGTTTCCCTATCCCGACGTTCTCGCTCCTGTTCCTTCGCGGATATCTCGGTCTCCCATTCTGGCCCCTTTGGTTGACCTTCATTCATTCTGTCATCGGTTTCATTCGCGCCAGCCACTTGCTCATCACCCCATAGCCGTTCGTCGACTACATCGGGGTCCGAGGCATCTAAGTCCTCCATTTTCTCTTCCAGATCGTGATCATCGTCGTGATCATCGTCAGAACCTTCACGATCGTCTTCGTTCTCCTCGACGTCCTGTAGATCACCCTCGAAGTCCTGACCCATCTCCACGGCATCATCTTCTTTCTTCTCGCCATCTCGATTCTTCTCCATAGGATCATCGCCTTGCAAACCTTCGACCTGGCTTTCGTCTTCAATCTCCTTGCTCACGTCGTCCGCACCCTCGCCAGCGCCCAGTCCAACGCCTCCAGAAGCATCCAGGACTTCGCCCTGGCCATCTCCGCCACTGTCCGTTTCAGGGGGCTTGCAAAACCCTTGGGTGGCCAGCGTGCGAAGGATAGAGCCCGTAAAATATGTCAGCTTGAGCAGTCCCGCCGACCACTCGCTGTGTGTTCGGAGTTGGGTATCCGCAATGCAAGCGTAACGATCGAGGAAAACCAGAATGGCTTCGGTATGCGCCTCGATCTCGTGCTCAGAGGTGCCAGTCAGCGATATCAAATATGCTTCGATCTTGCCCACGATCATGTCGATAGAAAGTGCAGTCGTAAGAGCGCATAGCTGGCGGGATCCTAGCTTGATCCAATTGTCATCGGCGTCTTCCGCAGTTGCAGATGGCGTTTCGGGACAAAGAGCGAGCACCTTCTGCATGCTGATGAGAACGCTGTCCGTCACATCCGATACATCAGGGGGGCTTGTATTCAGGGCAGCGAACTCGAGATTGATTTCTGCGTGACCGACAAGCCAGGACTGGACCGGCGATAGCCATGGTATTAACTGGGGCATCTCTCGTTGCCATTGGGCGAAGTGATCATTCCATTGACCGACGGCATGCCTACAGTCACGGAGAGCATTCATGTCATCTGGGGGACGCGTCAGGAAGGCGAGCATTTCGGTCGAAGAGAGAGAATACCTTCGAGGAGGACGTGGAATGACGTTTCGCTAACGTTCCCTATAGCGGTCTCGGCACGCTGCCGAAGAGTCGCCAGGGTGGAAAGACGCGTGTTGGCCTCCGCCAAGAATACAGGCGGCACTTCAAAGGCGATCTTATGCTGTTCCAGACTAAGCAGTCCCCTGAGCACTTCCGAAACAGCGTTTTCGAGTTCGCACACCACGTTCTTGGCTTGCAGAAGCTTGTCCATTGCTGCGGCCCCATACGCCAGGACCCTCGGCGATGACTTTAGGCGGCGCAGTCGATTGATTGCTTTGCTGAGCGCTGCGAAGGAAGAGAGAGACCGGGTAACACTGTGGACAGTAAATCAGTCAACGTCAATATACGACATGAACTACGTACATAGCGCGTGATTGCAGACTCATACCTAGTGCGGATTCCACGAACATCAGCCCGCGTTGGATCTCTCGTGTGTTCAGGTCGTCGTGATGATGGGAGGGGGCACCTCTGACTTCAGGGAGGATGGCAAGCAAACGTTGAAGTAGTCGATCCATGCTCCTAAAAGAGGCGGGAACCTGTGTCATTGGCCCAACCATCGGCTGCTCAGTGATCCAGCGAGCGTTCCTCTGAAGGAGTAATGTGTCTGGCTTGAGATTGCTAGTGAATCCGACGCGACGAAGCTCCTTGAGCAGATCACTCCAAGCTTTTCTCTTGCGAACCAGCAGAGCTTTCTGCAGCTGCTCTTTCCTGGCTTTCGGGAGCTCGGGAATGGCCTCCCTGGCCAAACTTTCAGACGTCTCCGCGATATCTGAGCACAGCTGGAAGAGGACTTTTGGATTACACAGAGTTATGGCGGGGAGGATACGGTCTTTAGCATAAAGATCCAGGCGCGAAACAGCCTGCACGGGATCGGCTCGGTGTCGTCCTTCGAGTAAGGGGGCAAGAGCCAGAGTTGGTGGGTTCGTGAATGCGGTAGCATAATCGAGCATGATCGTTGGGGCAACGAAGGAGACATCCGGCATCTTCGTACTTGTGTCATAAACAAGAAGGGCCGTAATGGGTTGTCGTAGAACATCTCGGAATTTGCGGGTGATCTTGTATAATTGCCGATGGGTCCGCTGCGCGCTCTGCTTCAGCGCTTGAACATTGACGTCCCTCCAGCTCGCGAGTTTAATAAAGCCACGGATTTCCGTCTCCAAAACGCCCCTCTGCGTGGCCAACGCAGTAGATATTCCTGACGAGAATTGGGAGAAGAAAGCCAGTTTAGACCGGACAACCCCAGCGGTCCGACCTAGAATATGCTGTAGTTGCCCGGTACGAGTTTCACCCAACCAGGTAGCATACGTCCCGAAGCTCTTCAGGAGACGTAACCTTTCTTGGTATTGACCCACTGGGCTTGAGGTGATGTACTCGTCGAGAAGCGGGATAATATCGTCCAGGTAAGTATTTGCTTCCTCCTCGCTAGCGGAAGCTAGGCTTGACGGCCCTCTGATCAACGCATCGTACAGTCGGAACCACCAGGGAGCCACTTCGGCAGCGAAAAGGCTGGCCTGGCTCTCAAGAAGCCGCTTCCAGCATGACAGCTCTAGGCGCCGCCATTCCACAATGAGTTCTGTGATCGCTCTCTGATTCGTCTTGATCGAATTTTCCTTGTTAGAAAACATTTCCCAATCTTCCGTGTGACTGAGGAGATGTTCAAGGAACGAGAGCGCTTTCGCGACAGGAGTCTGCAAGTTGAGTGCGAGGAATGCTCTGCATCGCATTCTAATATGCTGCAGTACCATTTGATCCGGCCATTCAATGATCAGGAGGTCTAGACGGGCCAGCAAAGTCTTGATCACGTCCGCGGCCTTCCTGATTTCTGGTACGTTTGCGTCGAGATAGAAATTGAATGAACCTGATGTCTCTGACTCGCGCAGGCTGCGCAGTCTGTCCTGAAGCCAGGTCATTTGGCGAGGTATCGTCTCGTCGTCGAGCCCGTCTGGCACACTGTTGGCTTCGGCGTCAAACAGCGTACGGGTCATCTTCGCCTGGACTTCGCGGAGATTGTCAAGAGAGGCGGCCTTCGCCTCCTCGGTACAAGGTGAACCCTCGAACATCTGATAATGACAATGGAGTAAATGCCGCAGTTGCCCTTCATCTATGTTCCGAGCTGACGTCGATGGGGCAGAAACTTGTAGGGGTTCAGCATCGATGTCATCATATGTGGGGAATAGAGCGTTGAATTCTGCTTCTTCCACCTCTGTTTCTGTGGGAGGGTCATGATCAAGCCTCCTCCGTCGATATAGACTCTGTTTTTCTGCTTCCTGTTCCTGTTCCTTGACTTTGTCGATGGACCACAATAGCGTTGACTGCTCGTAGATGCTCTCGACAAGTGGGAGATAATACTTCGAGTCGTTGATGTTCCTTGAGCAAAACGCGAGCGCAGAAAGGCGAAGAACCAGATCCGAGAACATCGACGTTGAAGGTGCTATGTCTGCTGAACGAATATTTGCAACAGCACAGACGGTTGGGAAGCCAAGGCATGCATGTGCGATTTTGAACTTGGCGGCTCCTTTCCGCGCTCTTTCATGAGCGATTAGGCGCAGGCCCAACTGCATCTGTGACAAAGCGAGTCTCAGTGGGAAACAGACGTCGCCATATTCTGCGTAGGTGTTGTCCAATCGCCGTAGGAAACCACGTATAGATTCCTGAACGACTTGCTCTTGCGACGCCGCCGAGAGTGGTTCGGATCCGAGGAAATCCAACAGGGAATCTATGCGCGGAACGGATGCGACTTGGGCGAGAAACTGGGACGCCTCCATCCACAAACCACGCATCCTGCTAGGATCGCGTCGCGCCATCTGAATCGGGGCTGGCGAGTCCATCAGTTTACCGCTCGCCGCATCCAGTTTCGACCGTATGAGGTCCATGCAGCTGTTGCCCTTGTTTCCTGTTCGCTTCAGTTCATACCTGGCCTGCATGTCCAACAAAGCAGCGAGTCGTTCGACTTCTTGCTGCCAGTAAGAATTGATGAAATGCTGCTTCTCGGCTGGGTCGATAGGACGGTCTGGGAAGTATAATTCCAAAAAGAATCTGCTGACGGACAGGAAACCATGCCCAATTGCTAGGGCATCGATTTCTCGACTTGCGCACGCCTCCGCGAGGTTATCCAAAGTCGGGGTCAACCAGCGCTCCGCAGCTACCGTAACGACTGTGTTGCGACTGTGGCACAACAGAGTGTGCAGCCGTTTGATAGATTCGGTCAAAGTCTTCCAGTGTGCGTCGCAAATAGACCTCAACTCCGAAATGACGTCGTCGCCGAGTGTAAAGCAGGAAACAATCTGGTGGAGAATGAGTAAGCCTGCGTCCACGGATCAGGCCAATCAATGCCTTACCGAAACCAGGGAACGCAGCAACACTCGCACGAGCTGTACTCGCCTGGGCTCGAACAACGTGCATTGCCAAGACGTAAATCGGGCCCGCTTCTCGAGTTTGGTTTCATAGTCGGCCAGAGATGACAGAGACGTACGGGTCCAGTCACTATAGCGAGAGTCAGTAAGTCGTCCTCGTCATAGGGGTGTTCCTGACCAAAGATCTACCACGGCCTTGAGTTGCGTGGCTTCGAGCAACGTCGCACCGCCCTGAGCACCCTCATCCCTCAGCGCATATCAACCAATGTGACAGACTTGCGACTCACCGTGTCGCTCTGCCACAGCACGTCGAACCATCGGCTGTGTGATAGCATCGTGCCTTGTATATCGACCAAGACTTCACCTGTGTGCAAAATATGTAAGCGAATCAGGTTTTCAACGGAAATTCGACACTTGTTCGTGACAGACTCTTTCTGATCGGCCCTTCAAGTGATGGTGACGCGGCGTGTCCCGTTGTATCCATATTGCCACTGAACGCTGCAAGTTCGTGGACCAATCCCGTATTCTAAGCGAGCCAGCATTAACACGTGAGATGACAGGTTGCTTGAACACCCACAAATCTAGTTGGATTATCCGTTCGACTGAGGAGCAAAAGCCCAGCGAATATCAGCAGATCGCCGGAGTCACTCGTGGCTTTTCCTTGTTCGATAGACTGAGGAGGTCGTGTCCGATATGATTAGCACAGTTCATAGCGCGAACTGCGGATGCACACCTTTGAGTTCATGTTTTGCTGTAGCTGGCCTATACCTTGAGAGGACATGGCGGACCAGATCTCCGTCAGGCCAAGTCCTCTCTTCGGAAAGACGAGGTCCTTCAGGGTAGAAGCTGAGACCACGACGTTCTCGAAGCTTGTCCCCGAGTTCTGGGAATTTTCCAGGATCCAATGCGTCATGACCTGAACTGCAGAATAGCTCAACGTTTGCTGAGTCAATGTTGCGCAAAGGCTGCGGCTAATCTGGAGCAACTCTCCGATGCATTCGCTCTTGGACATGCGCGCGATTAGCAGGTAACCGAGTAACAGTGGTCGGGGGAAACTCACCAATTCCACGTCCACCACCCCGTGTGTCCCTGCTAGTATTGCTTCTGCCTGCTGGAGGATGAGATAAACGACATGTTTGATTTCCTCACGGGCCCGATCTTCGTCGCCCTGGGTACCGGATATGCGGGCGGAAGCGATCACGGATTCTTTACGGAGGAAGTCTTCAGCGGCAAAATGAAGGTTCGTCAAGATTCGGGACAGCGACAGCAGATGTCGATGGGCGAGATCGTCACGCGATTCAATCCCGCAAACATATCGAGGTAAGTTGTGCATAAAGAAGTCCATTGGCTAAATATATTGAGATGTATTCAGTACATGATAACGAGTGCACCCGGAGATCCTGCTGGTGCGTCAGACCCCCGTCACTGACCTGAGCGGCAAATACGTCTACTGGTAATCCCCATTGACGCGCATACCGTTCACGAAGCTCAGACATGACCTCGGAGAACTGCTTGCTCTCAGTCATCTTCAGCACGGATTCGAGCGAGGGCATGAAGGTGGCGCTGAAATGGTGACTGTGCAGGAAGCGTCGAACGACTGCTCTGTAACCCGGAGGCGCATTGATCAGCAGAGCTTGCAGGAGAGCATCTTCCCTATATATGCCAGCGGAGTCCGATGTCGGTAAGAGCGCCAATAAACCATCTAGGACCAGCATGCTCGAGTTGTAAGGAATAAGCACTTTCGGCCGTTCTTTCGCCATGAGGCAGTCATCGACTAGACATCTACGCGCAGCCTCGAATGCCACCACAGCTTGTGTATGGTGCAACCCGCTGTCGTCCGTAGGTAACCTAGAATGATGCCGGATTTTTGTGTCGTCCTCGATCGTCCCGGTAGATATGAGCGATATCTCGATGCCACGATTGCGCATTGCGCGTGACAGTTCTCCATAGCCCCAGTCGACGGCCATCACCAACCTGAAGTCGGGATGGGGAGTAATGGCTTGAGTGGCACCGTCCGGCTGTCCGCGTTCGCTCAGAGTCAAGACTCCCCCCGGCTCACAGAGCGCATTGAGTCGATCCAGAACGGAGGGATTGCATAGATTGGCCCCGCTCAGAAGTAGCCAGTGCCCTTGTTTGAGAGCAGTCACCAGTGGTCCGTCAACCCACTCAAACCGACCTGCGTCCTGAAGCGTTGTGGAGTTCCGTATCCTCACCATCAAGTCTTCCTGGGCCTTAAGGTCCTCCGGGCGTCGAAGATGGAGGCCGTCAAGCACTTCGGAGGGCCAAGACATGGTCGTAAGCATAGACGGCGTCGCTTGCTGGAGGCTCCTCCTCGACGCGGCGTATCGGTCAAGGAGTTCCTCTTCCGTACCAAGGAATGTTCGCAGTTGTTCGGCGACAAATGACAAGACTTCTGAGGACAGCTTAATCGAATGACTGACCTTGTCGACCTGCTCGAAACTGCCTAGAATATCGGTGGTGTCCGTGGAACTACTGACAGACAGCTCGTGAAGTTCGCCGCCTATGAGTCTAGCCATAGCTCTCGTCAAACTCGTTTTCCCGCTATCGAGCGCACCCTGGAGGATGACCGGCCATCGCTGTGACAACGTTAGTCCCATTGTCTCGGCCGCGGTGAGCTGAGCCTGTAGCGGAGTGGCGCAGCCCATTGAACCATGTCCGACTGTGGTGGAGCGCTTCCCATAGAAATGGCCTATCTGGACGTCCGAAGGCGTAATCACAACGCCAGGCGCGCGACACAGAAACTCAGTAGATATTGGGAAAACGGTCTCGAACAGCTTTCTTGCCTGGAGGCGATCGTCCTCTGACCTAAATCGGCTGAGATAAACAGTCCGCAGATGATGAACAGGATGTTGGATGGTCGGGCCGCCAAGTAGTGAAGCCCATCGAACAACATCACGTAGATTGAACTCCCAAGGATGGCCATCGCGAGCAAAGCTACGTTTCTTCACCACCTCCTCCACGAGCAGGGTGTTGAATTTGATCATGCCGTGCAACATGGGCGCAGGATAATTTGGAAATAGGTGCTGACAGACGAGGAGCATGTCATCCGCGGCCAGTTCTTCCACGTAAACCTTGGTGAAACGGTTGACGAACGACTTCGGTAACCCTTTGCGCCCTCCTCCTTGACGAAGAGGGTTCTGGGCGGCGAAAATGCGAAAGGCAGGATGTCTCAAGAAGGAACGGCCTAGTTCCGGGATGTAGACGGTTCCGCGGTGGTCCAATACTGAATTAAGACCTTCAAGGACCGTCTGTGAGGCAAGATTCATTTCGTCCAGTAGTACCCAATGGCCTTCCTTGAGAGCCGTCAGGAACTCTCCATCCCTCCACGCGAAATCCCCGGGACCTGCACCTTCAACCGGAAGGTCGGATCCGAAGAGATCAACTAGATCGGTCTGGTCAGAGAGATTGATGCGGTGAAGATGGTGCCCGGAAATGTTAGCAAGGGCTGCGATGAGACTGGTTTTGCCAACTCCAGGACTCCCTTCTAACAGGATCGGCTTCTGGACTTGGAAGGCACGGGTTATGCGAACAGCGTTGTCTCGGGTGGTGGGAACTCGTAGATTGAAATCGCGAAGGATAGGGCTCGATGGCCCTCGAGGAAGAGCAAACGGGCCAAGCTGCACAAATCGAGTCATGTCGTATTCGGTTTCGTACGAGTCCGCGGTTGAGAGCGGAACAAGTTGTTGTAGATGCGATTCTGCTCTGTCCCTCAGCTGTTGTAGTGCCTCGGTGGTATGCGTCGACAATTGCGGCCACGAGACTAGGCCATCCAGCACAGTCATATGGGCTCCGTGATGCTATTATGAAGACGGTCAACCTACTGGTAGCTCGCGAAACGTCAGCACTTACGAAGATCTGCTCTGGCGACATCGCCGTAGCACCATGGGACTCTTGCATCGTATTTGAAAATTGCACCCATGCCTATGAGAAGACAATATTAGAGTTATGACACGTAGGTGGTTTTCAGTGAGGTCTTACTAATATGTCCCGTAGGCCTAATACGCTACGATCCCCAATTCGGTCGCCAAGCCACTCGACGAAATCAAGTAAGGGGCCAGTAAACCGTGTCAAGCATGGCGCTTTCCAAGAGTGGTTTATAATGAGGGCAAGATCCGGACGCTCGTTGACGGGTGGAACCCATACTTCGGTGAAACGATTGCGCAGGGCGGGAGACAGCTCTTTCTTCCCGTAATCGCCTCCAGGATTCATGGTAGCGATGAGCTCGAAGTCCTCTGAAGCCCGGATGGGACCAGCTTCGTCGCCACGTTCCGCGAGGACGATGGTACGAGCGGGTTCCAGCACACTGTTCAGGCGTTCGAGAACCGAGTCGTCCGCGAGAGAGATCTCATCAAGGAGGAAAATCTGGCCCGCCCTCATCGCTTCTACCAGAGGCCCATCATGCCATTGAAACATAACACCAAGCGACCGTAGCTTTTGTCGTGATGCTCGCACAGCCTCCGTGTCCGCAGTGTCCAGGCGTCCCGACTTCAGTAGTGAGGTTATGGCGGAGAGTATTGCCTCAGCGTTGGGTGGCACAGACGCCATCCCGTACTGAGACAGGAGAGATAGTGCCTCATCAATCACTTGACGCTCCTGCATCGTGCGGTTACGAAGTGGTCGAAGACCACCGATGAGATCTGCCGTCTCCGTATTTTGGTGACAGTTCAGCGTCTGAAGCACTCGTCCTACTGCGTTCGCGAACACTTGACACACTGACGTTTTGCCGGAACCTGTCTCGCCAACGAGTAAAATCGGTTCGTGAAACCGCAATGCACGGGCGACGAGAATGAACAAGCGTCGCATAGCCTTGGTCCAGATTATACTCGATGTGGATGGAAATGGACACCCGATGAATGATTCCAGACCCTCGATGCTCCGATTGGCGTAGTACAGTGACTCCTCATCGATGCGAACTCGCATGACGGACTCGATCACCTCCTTCACAACCGCCTTGTCGTCATCACGGCGAGCGCGTTCAGCTAGCAGCATGTAGCCGTTCTCCGCAAGTTCCTGGTATCCAACGGCATCTCTGCCCGCCCAGCGAAAGAGATCCCGGAGAGTGGCGAAGCTATGCTTGCTTTCGAAGACGCGCGAAGACTGACGGCGCTTCTGCAATTCTTGGAAAACAGTGACGATGCGTTGACTGTATGACGGCGCGATGCGACATCGTTCGCAAAGGATCGTCTCCAGCTCGGTTTGCGGGACGTCCTGGAAATGGACTTCAAGAAAACGATTACGAAACGCACGCGAGAGGACCTTCCTTCCTGCGTACAGGCCGGGAGGATTTTGCGTTGCGAAAAGCATGAAGTGGGAATGTGGCCTCACGACCTCCTGGGTCTCAGGGATCACAAGCTCGCGATTGTCGTCGAGCAGCCGATTCAGAGCTTCCAGTACGTCAGTGGATGCCAAGTTGAGTTCGTCGAGAACAATCCAGTGACCCTCACGCAGAGCGCGGACCAAGAGGCCGTCTTTGAACACTAATTTGCCTGTGGAAGGATCGGAAACATAGGCACCAAGGTACTCCTGAATATCCGTATGCTCGTGATTGTTGATGCGAACGAAATGATGTCCGGTCCGCTTGGCCAGGTACTCGATGGAGCTGGTTTTGCCGGCCGAGGTCGGGCCCTCAATCAGGACAGGGAAGCGACGTGTGAGGATGACCCTCGCTAAATCCACCAATTTGCGTTCTACGGAGGGAGTGATGATGTAATCCTCGGCCGGATCGATAGGCAGCGGTCCACGCTCTAGATAGAACGGTCCAAACCTGACGAATTCGTCCACGGCCCGATTCGCCGGAGGAGCAGGCTCCTTCATCAACATCGAGCGCACGTTACGAACGCCCTTCAGAAGGTGCAGTTCCGCAAGCCCAGTTACCATGGCCAAGCTGGGTTCGTCAAGGACCATTGTGAACGCCATCATGCAACCTTCCCATAGTGATCGTCGGAGACCGAAGGCCGGGGTGATGTCCGCGGCGAATGTAAGGGCTCGGGAGAGAGTACGCATACTGTAATGGGGTCGGTGATTTGATCCATCGGCGATCCGCCGCTCCCGTGCCAATGCGTTCACAGCAGTATAGAACTCGGCGACGTCCAGGATCGCACCTTTGTCACCTACCGCAACGGCACCGATGTATTGGGACACGATGTCCAGAAGGGTAGCTCTGTCTCTGTCCGGCGCAGGCACGTCGATTTCTGTAAACCGCGAGCGAATGTTGGGGGGTAGATCCTTTTTGCCAACGTCGGTAGCGGGGTTCATACAGGCGAAGAGGCGGAAGTCCGGATGACGGGGCACCGGCTCCAATGATCCATGTTCTGTCAATGTTATGGATGCGGTAGGACCCTGGAGCAAGCCGGATATGCATTCGAGGGTTTCTGGACTTGCCAGGTTCACCTCGTCAAGGAGTACCCTGCATCTAGTTCAATCGTGGAGCTGTTTGCTGATATACCAAGCTTACCAGTCACCGGACCGTAGCGCCTTCGTAAGTGGCCCCTCGACGAACGCGAATGCAAATTTGCCTTTGCCCTGCACATGATGTATGTCGAACTGGCGCACATCCTGGCTGAACGTTTCCCATGAACCTTCGGATGCATCCAGCGCAGGTTTGTCCAGCCTCCGCCGCTTACGAGGGTGCGTAGAATCTAGCTCTTCCTTAGCACCCACGGGACCACTTCCATCTCGATTCAGTATCGGCTGGCTATATCGCAAGGACAAAGACTCACACGTCAAGTTCCTTCCTTCGTTTCTCAATCTGATCCCTCGCCAACCTCACAGCCTCCCCCCAAAGCGCGACCGTCCTCTTCCACTTGCCCTCTCCGAGAGCCTTTCTCACGCTTTCCTCGAACTTCTCGTTCCTTTTCCGGCTGAACGTCGCCCCAAACAACTCCAAGAACCGTTCCTGCAACTCCACCGCCGGCACACGCGCGTCAACGGGCTTAAACCCGCCGACGAGGTCGGAGGACTCCGTCTGATGGGACAGGTTCAAGCTGATGAGTGGGCGACGGAGGAGGGCGGAGAGGTGAGTGATGGCGGACGTTTTACCCGTGCCGGTCTCGCCGGTGAGGAGGACCGGTTCTCCGAGCGACACTGCCGTCGCAACGCGTGAAAGTAGTGAAACGGCTGGGCGATGCATGGCAAAAGGCCGCATTGGCGGTGGGACGGCTTCCCTTACGGAGCGCACGGGCAAGCGTACTCGGCCTGCTCGAACAGCCGCGACGTTGCCGTTGACGTCCCGCTCGACATTGAACTCCGGCACCCTCGTCTTGAGGACTTCGTGCCGTTTCTCCGGGGTGAGACCAAGGTGTTCGCCGACGGCGGCAACAACCGCTTCCTGATGGGCTTGAGCAGGAGCGGTCAGGGGCGCCGCACTGAAGAACACATCCCGCGCTTCGAGGTACATGTCTTCGCGGAGTTGCGGGTGCGGGAACGTGTTCCAAAGCGACGGAACATCCGCGTCCTCGTCCACCTGCATCGGCTGGTACGATGACGGCAACAACGCCTCGATGCGCCTGCAGAACAGCTCGAGCTCTCGCAATCCAACTGGCCGGGCATTGGCCGCAGCCGTGATCCTCATCGACTTGACAGCGGCCCACATTCGTAAGAAACCGCGTGCCGCTGGGCCGGCGATCCTCGGGAACTTGGCCTCGACAATCGTGCGCATCTCGTCCTCATCCGGAGAGTCCACCACCATTCCGTGCCACTTGTGCGCGCCGTAGAAGACCGGCTTCGGAAATTTGCTCGTCTTCGACGGCTGCATGGACCTCGTCGCGAACAGCGCAAAATGCTCCGACGCCTCAACCGTTCCGCGGGATGGCACGTCAATGTGCGCCAGGGCGCCAACAGAGTTGCCCACGCCCAGCGACTCAACGAGGGGTTTGACGATGCCGAGAACCTCATTCGATGCACGGTCGATGTCTTCGAGCACGATCCACCTCCCCTCTCGCATGGCGCGCACTAACACGCCCTCTTTCCATTCAAAGGTGCCAGGATTGAGCGGGGAGGACACGTATGAGCCCAACAGCGCACGTGGGTCCAAGGAAGTATCGGCCAAGTGGATGCTGACAACCTGATTCGGGGTGCCAGGGTGCAGCAGCGAGGCAAGATAAGAGATGAGTAGTGATTTACCCGCGGACGGGGCGGATGTAAGCAGTATGGGGTGACGGAGGGAGTAGCGGAGAGCCAACTCTTGAAGAGCCTTGACGGTCGTTGGAATGGGGATAAGCGGCGGAACTACGGCCTCCGAGCCTGGAGTGCGATACAGGAGCACGCCGTGAACGGCAACAACGAAGGGGCTACGGAACGGCTGAGTGGAACTCAGAGGTGAGAGCTTGGATCACATACCTTAAGTCGGATTCACGCATCTGCTCCTCCATGTCACCCTCCTCCCTGGAATAGAAGTCGGCAACGGGTCCGGTGAGGGAATTCCTGGCGTCGACGATCCGTTCCTGCTCTAACGCAGATAGCAACCAGCCATCAACCTCTTTCTTCGTCCCGTTCACATCCACTTCCCACTCTATGGGACAGTCCACATCATTGATATCCCCGATACACTCCATCTCAGCCTTCACCCATTCCTGCTCCGGCATCAACATCTGACTGGCGTAGCAACGGATAGCGAGTAGCCGCACGCCTGTATGCGGATGAGGTGCGCGGAAGAGCCTTAGCAGAGGGGCACAGGACCAGAATAGGCGATCTGGTGTCTCCGGGTTGGCGCAAAGTAGGCGATAATATGCCAGAAGCACCCGTTGGAGGCGCGAGGCGTCGAGATCCTCAACGGCGGCATTGCGAACGAAGTTCAGGGGCCCGTGCTCCAGCATCGGTTTTTGCAGAAAAGCCAGGAAAACACTGCGACGCATCAGGTGAGAGTTCTGCGGGGGTGAAAAACGAGACATACGGCCAGATCTCAACATGTGGTTGCACCAATGTGCCAAATGCGACGAATCGGTCCTCGAGATCGTCGTCGTTCAGAATCCACCGCGCGCACAAATCGATGAGGATGGGCCGTAGTAGAGATGCGACGGGTAGAGTGAGGGCAGGGACGGAGAGTAAGCTGGAAAAGACGTTCAAGAGTTGGCCCGAGGTTGTGGCCTGGGCGAGCGATGCGTGGTACGGCGAGTTTTGAGGTAGACTTGCTCGGAGTCGCCGGGCTTGTTTTTGGAGGTTGACCCGGAGCGGGTCGAGGAAAGCCATGGTCGAAGCCAGGCAGAGCAAACTCAGAAGAGCCTGCCACAAATTTCGGACGCTCTCTGAGTCTCATTGCATTTCCCACGCTCTCTCATCCACGTGATCGCGAAAGCTCCTTGCGATCGATTCCAGAAGTTTCAGTGGTAGTGTGCCTTTGCTTTCTTTCCTGTATATCCTCCCCGCCATGACCACGATATTCGACCTCAGAGGTAAAGGCCTCAAGCTAGAAACCGAAGATGACTTCAACAAGCTCGTCACGGACCTCGATCCCACAATCATCGAGGAAATCCACCTCGGAGGCAACACCATCGGCGTAGGCGCCGCGAAGGCTCTCGCCGCGTTCCTCACGAAGGCCGACAAGTTAAAGGCGAGTCTATGTACTTCTGCTCGTTTAGCAGGCTATATTGAGTTACAGTTCACGTAGATCGCCGACTTTGCCGATATCTTCACGAGTCGTCTGATCGACGAAATACCGGTTGCGCTTTCGGCGATGTGCGACGCCCTCATCGACAAAACCTCCCTGGTCGAGATCGATCTCTCCGACAACGCGTTTGGAGCCCGCTCGGCTGTTCCCATGGTCCCCTTCCTCACCAAGAACCGCTCTTTCTCCATTCTCAAGCTCAATAACAACGGCCTCGGTCCCGCCGGCGGCGCCGTCATCGCATCTGCGCTTTTAGAGTCGGCCCGACTATCGGAGAAGGAGGGCAAGAAGTCGAACCTCAAGACGATCATATGTGGACGTAACCGACTCGAGGACGGGAGCGCACTAACCTGGGCCGAAGCGTTTGCGGCGCATGGCACACTTGAGGACGTGCGCATGCCGCAGAACGGCATTCGGCAAGACGGCATCATCGCGCTCGCCAAGGGCCTTTCCAAGAACCCTGCGCTGGAGCGGCTCGACCTCCAAGACAACGCCTTCAATGTCGACGACTCGGACGAGGGGTCGCGTGCGATGGCGAACGCCCTCCCGCTATGGCCCGGGCTCCAGCAGCTTGACTTCTCCGACTGCGTCATCGCGAGCGAGGACGATCACACACCACCCGCCATCATCGACGCGCTCGCCGCCGGCTCAAACCCCAAATTGCACACGCTGCAGCTGCAGAACAACAACATCGGCGCCGAGTCGTTCGCAATGCTTGCCGAGTCGCTGCCGCAGCGCATGCCCCTGCTCAAGCGGTTGGAACTACAGTGGAACGACATTGACGAGGACGATGAGGCGTTGAACACGATGACCGATCTTCTCAAGGCTCGTGGGGGCAAGCTGTTCATCGACGACGAAGAAGACACAGAGGAAGAGGAGCTATCGAGCGAAGAACCTGAGAAGGAGGCTGAGCAGGAGGAGACGGATGAGCTCGCGGCCATGATGAACAAAGTGAACATTAATGCAGGCCCTTGATGTCGTGAAGGTTTGGGGTTGTTACATTGCTGCGCTTCCCATTATATCTAGATTGTACATTATAGCTACGCGGCTCTATGGCAGTGGCAACTAGGCCGTAACGTAGCAAGATTGACAGAACCATCTCTCAGCAAATCCTTTCACGGCCTACGACGCGTAACAATCCGCCCACGTATTGCCATGTGCGAATTGGCTCAAGTCAAGTATGGTGCTCCCTTCGTCGGGGATGATCATCCGACACGGTGGACGCATGAGATGACGGCGATGCTGTTCCGGGTTACACAATAGACGCGAATTGTTGGGGCCAATGATCCAGCCATCCTCCATGCTGAACGCGTCCTCAACCTGAGTCTGAGGAGCGAGGCGGCCCCGCAATTCAGGCAGTATCAAATGAAGGTCAACAAGGGCATGCTGTGGCTCCGATGAGATTTGTAAAAGAGGGTGAGGTTCGTATGCCGGGCTCTCGTAGTTGGCTGTCCCCGGGTGGATATCCCATATCCGCAGCGTCTTGTCCCAGGACCCCGAGATAACTCTTCTGCCGTCTGGCGAAAAGGCAACGCAAGTGATGGTCTCGCTGTCGCCATGCAACGGCCCGCCAATAGATTCTCCTGTCGCCGAATCCCAAACGTACAGGGCATGTTGTTCGTTCCTGGATGCTGAAACGATGCGATTTCCATCCGGAGAGAACCCGACAGCCTGCACAACGCCGGCATGGCCGTTTACGAGGTTCGACATTCCAACATCCCAGATCCGTGACGCGGGGGCCCAAGAACCGGAGACGATGCGGGAGACTACCACATTAGCATACTTCCGAGTTCATTCGCGGAGTATACGTTCATGTTAAGTATGTACTTATAGACATTTTCCATCCTCGAGCACGAAAATTACTGGGCAGCCCGGTCCGTCATTGCAGAAGGCGCCCATACCGGTGCCATGCGTATGCCATCCCGGCGAGACCGGCGGAGAGCATAACAGGTCTGAAAAGAAGACGTCCGACAGCAGCACCAAAAGCAGTACACAGGTACAGGCTCTCAGTTATGCTTTTAACCCTCGCCACACGCTTGTTGAGCATGTCGTAGACTCCTTCGCGAAGCACCTCCTGCTCCAGCAAGAGCAATGGTCCATCATCGGGCAAAAGCCAGGGACATCCATTGGTGAGCGGGCTGGGATCTGTCGCCGAATACACGATGGCGTCTATCCAGGGGAAATTGTGAGAATGCATCACACGAGATTCCATGGGAAGAACCAACAACTCACTTGCAATACGTTCAACAGGCGTCATTGGAATGCCGGCGAGGATGACCTTGAGTTGTGTATTCAATATATTTGTATCTGTAACACAACATGGTACCGTCGTGAACATAGCTAAACGGATGACAAGACTGTATCCTCACCAGCAAACCATGGATGAATACTCGAGATCCGGATATTGTCTTTGGCATAGAGGGGAGCCAAGGCACGCATTAGGCCAAGGACACCGTGCTTCGAGGCGCTGTAGATAGGTCCCTCAAACAAAGCAATCCAAGAAGCTAGAACCAATGCATCAGGCCCCGGTGATCTTAAGCAACGGGTAGATCATACCAATGGATGCTATCAGAACTATGGCCTTCAATCCTTCGAGAGGTGCCCGATTGATCTTCAGGTAATGCTGCGCTAAATTGACGGCTGAGGCGTCATGTCAGTGACATCCCTACATGGACGACGGACTGCCCCACTGTATAGTACAGCGATCAGGTTTATCTCGAGTGTTTTCAAGTTCGGTTTCAATGGACGAGGGTCGGGCCCGGAAGACATCGAAGTGACGAAGTACTGGCCCATTTCAATGACCCCGGCATTGGGAATCTAAGAGATAGAGGACGTCATTGTCTAGCTTCAGGGTATCGAGTGAACAACAGGTTACAACGATATCGACCGCGCCGTAAGTTGAGATAGCGAGCTCAAATAGGGCTGTCTGATCTTCCCAAGATGACACATCACAGCCTTTGACGACCGCTTGGCTATGGATGAACGATGGAACGGTAAGAATCGGTTCCATAGAATTCCTCCTTGGGGTAACCTCACCCTCCTGCTGACTTGATTCGCGAGGCGGTTTCCTGAGCGCCGGCAAGATCAATGTCACCAATCACTATCTTTGCCCTGGATGACGAACCAGTGAGCTTGAACCAGAATCGATGTGCAGGTGACACGAACCCCAACTTTGCGAACTGTGTCGCTGCTGCGCGCCCGATGCCACTCGCTGCCCCTAGAAGATAACGGTACACTGATAAAGCCCTTGACTTGGCGAGCACGAACACCGAAGCCCAGCATACCCGTGATCAAGACCACTTTCCCCATGCATCGATCGCCGTATGTCAGGAGTTGATCGTCCAGGATCGTGGTCATGATGCACGAAGGGGGTGGTTCGGGTGAGTATATGTTGGTGAACAAACAGGGGCAGATAGTATTTATGCGTGTTCAAGTACGGTACACCTTGGCTGTGAGGACACCCATCAGCATCTTTTGGCTGCGGTCTCTCAGTTTGTAAGGCACAATGAGTCAATTACGAACCTGATCGGTCGGTGACACATTTGAACCGGGCCGCGCTAACTGGAGCGAGGCAGAAGCACAGGAACCAGCGGTCACAGGTTCGTTCGAAGCAAGAACATAGATGACAGGTTGAGACTATTACAATCATGAGCTTAGGCAAGGTCTCGCGTGTGGACATCGGGAAATTCGATCATGTGCGGTGCGTGTGTAGCAGCAGCACGAAGTGGACGTTCATCCACCGCCGTCGCAAACTGAATATATGTGGGTTCAGCAGCACTTGACGTCTTATAGTTGCAGAGAAGATGCTCACCTTCGCTGCGCTGTCATTATTTACGATAAGGTTGCCTTCCGTTGATATGAGCTACAGATCATGTAACCGATTCCGGGCCGCGAGCGTACACGTAAGTCGTTCAACGAGTTGATCGATGGGTCTTAGCGGGACTTCCGGAAAAAAATCTCCTGCCAGTGAAAGGCGTTCCAGAACCAGTAGAATTGCGCCGATGGAGGGGGTGCGAATGGCAGCACTGCAAGGCACCACCCAATCTGGCCTTAAACGCTCTGGCGGACTGCACAGTCACGGTCTGCACAGCTCTGCACTGACTCTGAGTGCAGGCCGCTGTGGGAACGAGGCTACCACAACGTCATCCGCTTCACCAAAGGGACGTTTGTTCCGTACGAATCAAGTCGACGTCGCATGCCCGGGTGCACGAATGTGCTTCATTCTTAAGCTTGAGCTTGAAACATCGTAGTCACCATTCCATGGCGTCAGACTCAGACGGGATCGAAGGTAGGAAAACCACTTCGGGTGGAAAGCGTCGTCAACAGTACGATCGCCGCCGCCTGACATCATAACCTACCCGCCATCCGCTGCGCCCCTCCACCACCCACGGTCATCTTCCTTCTTCAGACTGTGCATATAACCAATCCATCCCCACCCAATATGATGGAAAATCCGTCGCTTCTACCTCTCTTGCCAACCATGAACGGGCACGATCGCGTCGACGCCAACAGACTGAACCGCGCTCGCGCAATGACCCTCGGTTCCTGGGTCATCAACTTTGCCTGCCAGATGTATGGCATGCTCACGTCCCCTAATATGAAGGAAGTTGCCGATGATGTAAGTGCATTCCGCCCACCGCATTTCGCAGTCTCATGTATGAGCTTGCAGAATCATTACGCCTTTTCGCCCAATCCCTGGTTCATCGGGGCCTTCTTTTCGATGCAGACTGTTCTGCAACTTTGGTGGATATACCTCCTGTTCAAGCATTCGCAGGAAACTGCAGGACGTTTGGATGCGCTGGGATATGCCCCAGTGTATGCCATAGGCAATATATGCATCGGCACGTCCACCCACAGTCACCTTCTTCTCCCCCTTGCTCATACCTTGACAGCCGCATGGATGATCTTCTGGATCAACCAGATGTTCTGGCCAGCACAAGCGTTGGTTACGATTAACTCGTTCATCCAGTTATGGGCGATGACCCGTCTACCGTTCATTACGCGCCTCAACCTCTCTACGCACCTTGTTGCAAAAACATTCGCCGGCATTGGCGTGCTTGACTTCCTCGATAACGGTGCTGTCGCATTGAGGTACAGCGGCCCTCCAGGTCAGGTAGTGAAGGCAATCGTCGGTGTTGTCTTCGGCATTGCGGTGAGCAAACATGTCCAATCACATCTAATCTTATCGAAATAACCAAAATGTCGTTTTCGCAGTCGTTGACGCAAGATCCGATTTTTGGAGCATGCTTGGTTTACGACCTTCTGGGCATGTATGTCGGACAATCTGGAACATGGGGCGCTACGCTGATGTGGATGGTGGTTGCAATCGGCGCCGTCGTTGCTGTAAAAACTGTAGTCTTCCGCATCTTCTAGAGTACATTGACAATCTTGTGATCTTGAGTTTGTAATATATAGTACCGCCAATTGACGTATATGTCACCCCTCGCTATACTCCTAGCCGAATGCCAAAAAGCCGTGCAAACGAAACTCACTAAATATAAACCTTACTTCAGCAACTGAAAAATCCTTCAATATGACCGCGGTACACTTCGACGCAACTTCTCCATACTCAAAGGCGACATCCTGCTATGACCATCTACGTCTCATGTATATGTACATACACTCTTGCAGATGAAGAAACTGATATCAATAACCGGAACGTGCCAACGCTTGACCTGCCGCCGACTCCGACTTTGCCATATTGAATGAACGAACGTAAGTAGATGAATTGGGAAGCTCATGTGCCCTCATTCGAGCTGCGCCTTTCCGGATTTCTATCGGTATATAGGGCGGGCGTCAAGAGCTCATGCCGATCGAAGAACATTCTCAAGCTCAGTCTCTGCGCTCCCGGTTCGTACGTGTCGACGTTGCCTTATCCTCGTCACTGGCAAGGCTGCGATAACGCCCATCCTGGACGAGCAACTACTCGCCTATGCTGAGCGCTGCAAAGGGAAGGTCGTTCTCATCACCGGTAAGTGAGCGCTGACCCTGATAATACGTTAAGGTCTTAAGCATCTATGGCCTCCATGTGGTTATTATAGGCCTAGGCGCGGCGAGTGGGATCGGCAGGGCCACTGCGATTTAATTCGCGAAGTTGAGGTAAGCATCTATGACTTAAGTTATGTTTCGACTTCGCTGACGCCGCCTATTAGCGCAATCGTCGTCATCGGAGACGTCGATGTCGCTAGTGCTGAAGCAGTTGTTTCTGAAGTCCAGCGCGCTCGAGGGTGAGGGTCGTGCTTGCCCTCGATGGACCCTTTACAACATCAATAACCGCGTAGGCAGGCAGCGTTCAAGCCGTGCGATGTACTCTCTTGTGATGACCAGGTTGCGCTCTTCGACTTCGCAATCGAGCGATACGGGTCTGTTGATATAGTAGTAGGTCCTGCTCCGTTATATATGTTCTTTAGAGGCTCATGATCGATATCAGATTCCGAACGCAGGTGTCAGCGAGATAGGCCGCTTCTCTCTCCCGACCTTGTCAGCAGGACCCAATCCTCGCCAGCTGAAGCCAAACCTGAAGACATTGGATATCAATTTGACTAGCGTGCTTTACAGTATGTATCTCCCTATGTTACGCACCAAGTTACCTCAACGATGCTTCGCAGCGGTCAATCTCGCTCAGCATTACCTGAATGTCAACAGGATTCCGGGTTCTGGTATAGCATCAATGGGTATGCATCCTGTTCTATCAATATCTGTGTCGTCATCCCGTCAATCATGTTCTTCAAGCATCCTGGGCGGCCCTTTCCGGAGGTCCGCTGTATAGCGTGGCGAAGCATGGCTTACTTGGTCTGATGCGCTCGTTCGCTCCCGTATATGCGAAGGAGAGCATGAGAATATCAAGCATTCACCCCTGGTTCGCAGGTATGGCGCGCTATACCCTTTACTTTGTTTATTCTCCTGACATTCGTTTCTACAGACACAAATGTCCTTAGCACTCCATTGAAGGTTACGTTAGCAGGAATTCCCTTGACCCCCGTCGGTCGAATAGCAGGCGAGTGTCCCCTGCTCTGCGTTTTTGCTACGTATTTATGACGAATCTTCCAGGTGCAATCGTATATACTGCTACGGATCCGAACCCGTCGACAAACGGATGTCCGTGGTTACTACCGGATGACGGTCCCCTCGTCCTTCTCGAGCAAGAAAGGCTTCGAGAGGGTGTACATCAATTACTGAACGATCGCTGGATGAGGGTCGTTCGGTGAGTAGCACGGCGGCACTCGTCTGGATACTACTCATAAATCTAACAATGCAGGACTACTGAGTGCATCAAGCGAAGCGCAGTGTTCATCGCTGCTCTCCTGGGCCCTCTCCTCTGGTCACGCCAACAATCCTATCAGCCAGCATCTACCTCGCAGTTTATGCTTTACGCCGATATAAATCTTGCTGACGACATTCGTATTTCTGGAAGCGTTGGGTTGTGGGAAAGGAATCCTTACAGTTTGTGATGTGGCGTGCATGGCATCGATACCTGGATGAGTCGTGAATTGCGAGACGCATGTTGAAGGGAAGCACCGTGACGAAGTTGCGCTCGCCGCCTGTCGGCACGGGGTTTTCCCACGTCTTCGCTTCGTCTTTCGACTTTCGTCTGAGCTTGCAAGGTGTTCCTACCCACCATGAGACCTCGGGTCACCCTCCCCCAACTCTCGCAGGCGCGGCACAACCACACACGCGTACTGCAGACAGCCCGCGCGAAGAATCTGAATGCCGCCTCGCCACGCAAGCCTTTGCTACCCGAAAGGCAACGCTACCGCGCACCCGATCCGTTGCTGAAGGTTGCCCCGGAGGCTATCACCGAAGACCTCACGTTCGTCCATCGACCGCCTCCGAGCGCGCCGACGCCATTCTCTCTGACGACGAGCCCTGCGTCGCCGCTCCTGCGACCGAAGGCGCCGGGGGATGTCGCTTCGTCTGGCGAGTTGCAATTACCGCCCGCTGCCCGTGCCACAAAGGCCGTACCCAGTAACCGGCTCTCTCCCGAGCAAATAGAAGAGATACGCAGGCTTAGACAGGAGCATCCGACGGAATGGACGAGGGGAAGGCTGGCGAACAAGTTTGGGTGCACGAGCGCGTTCGTGGCGCAGATCGCACCGCTGAAAAACACGACGCGGAAGGAGGTACTTGCCGCGAGGGACGCAGAACATGAGATGATGCGAGCGAACTGGGGAGAGCGCAAACGGCTCACGGTGGAGGTTAGGAGAAAGCGGAAGGAGTTCTGGTGACCGGTTTCGTCGTGCACCCGGGAGGTATGTGCCAAAATTCAAAATTGCCCGCTTTCTGACTCCAGGCTGCAGCGCTCTGCATCATCGCGGTGGTATACTCAAGCTATCAACTCACTGGTGCCTCTTGCTACCTACTGTGTTATACATCATATCTGCTTTAATAAGGCTATGCTCGAAGGAACGCCCGAACTTGCTGAGCTATCTCGTGGTCAAGTACGGACCTTCCCCCTCTCACTCCTATGCATCTGTACCATTGTCAAGGGCCAAAGACGCGGGGGCAACATCCTTCCACCTGTAAATATTATACCGGTGATTCACTCCCTCCAGCCGGGGTATGCATGCGCAACCCCCACATCCTGCAAACGGCTGTGAATCCTGGCTGTGCTTCGCAAGTAAGAGATAGCTCACCACCAGTCTTCTGCATTGGTATGACGAAGACTACCTCTTTGACGCGAGAATGCAATAGGGCCATGCTACACATTATGCATGGTTCGTGCGTGATGAACATGGTCAGACCCGTAAGGAGATAGTTGGTGCCGTTTTTGACCGTGCTTGTAGATGAGCTGGCATCATCAAGAGCACCTGCCGTATGTTCCATTCGTGACGTGCCAGATCGTGGTACAATGCCAGATGTCGAGGAGGAAGCCCGATAGTCGGCTATCTTACGAATGCAATTTAGTGCAGCGTGTTTGAGCGGGTGTTTGGTCGATTTGCGTAGGTCGTGCGCCATGAAAGATCGATTGGTTGCAGGGTGCGCATCTGGTTGCTCAGCCGCCTTTTCTGGTTCCTCGGCGCAAGGAGCGGGTACGTGTGCCACAACAGGTAGCTACCGATCAATCAGAACAGAACGAGAGTGGAGAATGTTGTTCCATATACATACTTCTCCATTTTCTCGAGCCCGAACAGCTTCGTCGTAGAGTACTTGTACAGCGTCCCATGCCCATTTCACCTGCAAACGCCGGGCATCAGTTGACAATGCTCGAGAAGCTGCCGAAGATCAACGTGCCTTCCCGCGTGGCCACCTCTCCGCTGCGCCTTTACGACGAGGTGCGAAGATGGTTGGCCACAAGACATTTTTCAACTTCAGCGAGTTTTGGGTCCGTGCGGGGTATGATGGAACCTTCGTCGTGTACGGGAGGTCTAAACCGAACTCGTCCGGTAGTCTCGGCGTGCTGTTCTCCAGGTCGCAGTCGGAGAAGCTGGAGGGGGCAGAAGCCTCCGCAGTAAGGGAACCGGACGGAGTCTGGGACGACGCGGGATATATCAGGAAAGATGTACGGCCGTCAGACTTGCGGATGCGCTTGAGATGTCCAAGGGTGGAGGTTTCAAGTCCGGATTTGTTGAGCCATTCGAGAAGCAATGTTATGAGTCGAGGATCGGGGACGTCAACAATCCATGCGTCCACTGAGAACCAACATGTTATTGAATGCTCTTCTCATGGTGTCATGCAAGCAAAGGGCTTCACGTACTGGTGTGTATGGACGCTTCATCTTCTTCCTCCAGTTCTTCGGGACTGGAACGTATCCTCTCCAAAGGTAATTCTTCATCCGGAATCGGATCGCATGGATCGCCGTTGGCCCATGGATTTACTTTCTCCTGGTCATCCTTGAGCACCATGCCAGCCATTGCCTCCCAAATGTTCTCCTCCTGATCCTCTTCTAGAGTTGACGAGTCTGAGTCGACTGGCTTGAACCACAGCTTGTGGCCGTAAAATATACAGAGCTCCTCGTCGAGATCGATCTGGCGCGTAGTTTTATATCGTATAGACTCTGTGGAGTGATCGAGACTGTATGAAATGTTCGGAGTGTCGGAATGATTGAACAACGATCCTGTTTGACTTTGGTCGCGGTACGATGATATCCGGCGATCGCAGGGACTAACCGAGACCTAGGGCAAGAGCCATGCGACCATCCTTCCAGTTGAATGTATAGTGATCAAGCACAGTGTGTCTGCCATGCTCCTCGTACTCCGCTTTGGAAAACAGTAAAACAGGACTGATTTCAACGAGTGATTGAGCAGGTATAGGGCGTGCAGCTACAGCCCATCGTCAATGTGGCCCCTGCACAGTGCTGATGAGCGGGCACCTGTGAACCTACCATACACTCCCCTGCCTTTTCCCTCTGTGTACCTGATGCAACACCCGGACGAGTTCAAGTGATCTGGAGCGGTGGTAAAAGCGGGCATCGAGGGTCAAATTCGTTTCGCGGAATTTGATGACGACACCGCCACTGACACGTTGGTCCACCAATGCCTCCTCTTGCGTTCACTCAAAGATCGGACGACGACATAACGCGGCCCGTCTTCTAGACATCCCCAGGCGCTACTCGGAGGCTGCTTGGCTGGACATGCCGCCTGCACTTGGACCTCGACCGCTTCCGTCGGTCATCTTGCTTTCGCTGGTACCGGTCGGTGCTTGGTTCATCGTCCGCCCGCTGCTGAGCCCGGCGCCGCCTCTGCCCGCGCTCCATGCATGTGTCGGATTCTCGATCTTCGCATTTCTTGCATCCTTATATCTTGTTCCGGCACTGGGTCCAATACTCATCAAAGCTCGCCTCTCTGGAAGAGACTTGTTGAAGACTTATGACACGCCGATGTACGTCTGTCCATGCCGTCATATACCTTGGGACTGAGATAGTTGCATTGGTAGACCAGAAAGCCTGGGTCTAGTCTGCGCATCCATATATATCATCCTGTTAATACTGTTTATCCCATTCCCATTCTCCCAATCCTTCGCGGACCACCGGATTAAACATGCCAAATCTCAAGAAGGGCTAGTAACGACCGAGTTCCCACATCATCAGGTAGAACTGCCGTTTCTTGCGTCTCGTCAGCCCTCCTGACTTCGTCCTGTCATCAGCTATCAGTCTACTTGGCATCTCTCCTCTCTCTCCTGCTAGCTACCATGCTAGGCTTCCTTGATGACATTTTTGACATCCGGTGGCGGCACAAAATCCCGGTCCCTATCATTGGCTCTATTCCACTTCTGATGGTCTACTACGCTGAAGGTGGTAACACGAACGTCGTGGTACCCGTGCAGCTGCGGTCCCTCCTTGGCCCGCTCATCAAGCTCGGGCCTCTGTACTACTTGTACATGTCCATGCTGTCTACTTTCTGCACTAATAGCATCAACATCCTGGCCGGAATCAACGGCGCGGAGGTCTCACAAGCCATTATCATCGCTCTCTCTGTCATTCTGAACGATCTGCTTTTTTTGCCGTGGCCGGTGGACTTTCGCATGCCCATACATCTCCTGGGATCGGCGAGCGAAGTAGAGGTCAAGGTCGGCGGGGTGTACAGTGCGGGGATGGCTTACGGAAGCACGCAACTGGTCGAGCGACACCTCTTCAGCCTGTATGTCATGCTGCCTCTGGTGGGAGTCTGCCTGGGCTTCTTGTACCATAACTGGTATGTACCCTTTGATTATTCACGGTACAACACGTTCATTGCAGATTTCGCGCAGGTATCCTGCGCGCGCATTCCCTGGCGATACGCTATGCTATCTGACCGGCATGGCATTTGCCGTCGTCGGAATCCAAGCCCACTTCTCCAAGACCCTCCTCCTCTTCTTCATCCCTCAAATATTCAACTTCCTCCTCTCCTGCCCGCAGCTCTTCGGGCTTGTTCCGTGCCCGCGGCACCGTGTTCCAAGGTAGTTGCTCTTCCATACCCTAGCGCAGCGGTCTCTGACATTATCCTAGATTTGACCCCGACACGAACCTCCTCCACCCTTCCAAAGCTCACCTGCTCGACCCTACAAAACCCGTATCCCAGACGAAAGTGAAGCTCCGCAATATCATTCTCACTTTGTTCAGCACTTTCGGCCTCACCGAACTCACTACCGACCCGAAGACGGGCGAAGTCACGGAATGCACCAACCTCACCATTCTCAATTTCCTACTTCTCAGATTAGGTTCGATGCGGGAAAAGGCATTGGTGCAGACCCTGATATGCGTACAGGTGCGTCCAACGCCATTTCCGGGGCCAGATCAGAGCTGATGTTGCCGCATAGGTTGCTGGAAGCGTAGTAGCCTTCGTGGTAAGATACGGTCTTGCGGGGCTGGTTTACGACGGGGATAGACGTTAGATACTGTCGAGGCCAATATTAACTTCAGCCGCCGATCCTGCTCATGTCCCGAGCTCTGGAGCCAGCGTCTTATCGCGGTACGTCAAGCTCCGTCTTGTTCGTCCGATGCGGTGCTATTGTTTCGTCTCCCGTCAATTCATCGCTCATCCGGCGCTGCGCCGCCCGACCCTGCCCATTGGGACGGGCGTGATCGGGCTAACGGTCGGTCGTCCGACCGTCATGTCGGAAACCCGCCAAGGGAACGTGCGGGGGGATGCGGGGTTGCTCCAGGCATCAATGCCACGATTGGGGTTAGATCGCCCTCGGAGATCACGCTTTTAGGCTCCCGAGGCCGTATCAAACCTGAATAGCGCCTCTGCCGAGATCGCGAGAGTTGAAGCGGACGCTACCGAAGGAAGCGTCCACGACGCCCAGGTCGGCGCTCCGGCCGCGGTTCACCCAGATATCAGGCGCATTCGCTCTCGACCGCCGCCGACGCGCACAGCACCCAAATCATGACGTTCCGCGAGCCCGACGCCCTCCCGACATGGGCGTGTAGCCGCCCTACCCTGATTCACGTGATGCGGGGGAGGCGGCTATATCACATGAAAATGCAGGTCTGAACATCCTTCATAACTCCTAAAGATCCCCGCCTGCTCGTGCGAGTACCGATCTCATATTACCCCCTCCCTTACAAGAAATCATGTCTCAAGAACGGGCAGCATTCCAAGCCGAGGTGCGCCAGGTTGAGGAATGGTGGAAGGTAAGATGGGTCGACCCTATCGTTACCAGATAATGTCTCATATATTATGTTACTCCAGAACCCCCGTTTCGCGCGCGTAAAACGACCATATACTGCGGCGCAGGTCGTTGCTAAGCGAGGAACGCTCCCGATCTCATATCCGTCCGACGTTCAGGGCAAGAAGCTTTGGCGATTACTTGCGGAGCATGCGCAGCGGGGCACGCCGTCGCACACATACGGAGCGTGCGTACAGTGCTTTGAATGCTGCTATGCGATAGTGCCAACATTATTGTAGTTTGGACCCGGTCCAAGTGACGCAGATGGCAAAATATCTCGAAACCGTGTACGTGTCTGGGTGGCAATCCTCTAGCACTGCCTCCAGCACGAATGAACCTGGCCCCGATCTCGCTGGTAAGCTTAATTTGCTGGATGGGGGTAAATGTCCCCAACTTACCTGTTTGCCCCAGACTACCCATACAACACTGTCCCGCAGAAGGTGGAGCACCTCTTTATGGCCCAATTGTTCCACGACCGGAAGCAACGGGAGGCACGCTCGAATCTGTCTGAGCAAGAGCTCGCGTCGACGCCATCCATCGACTACCTCCGGCCCATCGTCGCCGACGCAGACACCGGTCACGGCGGTCTGACTGCCGTAATGAAGTTGACGAAATTGTTTGTGGAGAAAGGTGCCGCGGGTATTCACATCGGTATGCGAACTTGTTTCATTGCCTTCGCTCATTTGTCCTGACCTCCTGCCCAGAGGATCAGGCGCCCGGTACTAAGAAGTGCGGCCACATGGCTGGCAAGGTTTTGGTACCGATCTCTGAGCACATCAACCGACTTGTTGCTATCCGTCTTCAGTACGATGTGATGGGCGTCGAAAACCTCGTGATTGCACGGACGGACTCCGAGGCGGCCACTCTGATCACCACGAATGTCGACGAGCGCGACCATCCCTTCATCCTGGGCTCAACGAACCCGACGTTAAGGCCCCTCGTGACGGTGATGAATGAGGCTGAGGCGACAGGCAAGTCCGGTGATGCCTTACAGGCGGTCGAGGATGAGTGGACTGCGGCAGCCAACCTCCAACTGCTCTCTACAACGCTCGCCACTGCGCTGCGGGAACAAACTGGAGCATCGCCCTCGACCATCGACACCTTCCTGTCCAAGGCAGCGCATGCCTCGCGTCCCCAAGCCGTCGCGATCGCGCAGGAATTTGGCCTGAAGTCGGTGCCGTTCTGGGATTGGGATGCCCCTCGCACGCGCGAAGGCTTTTACCGTTACCAGGGCGGGACGCAGTGCGCTATCAACCGAGCAACGGCATTCGCTCCCTACGCTGACCTGCTGTGGATGGAGACGAAGAAGCCTATATTGTCCCAGGCGGTGGAGTTCGCGAAGGGTGTGCACGCGGTACATCCGGGCCACTGGTTGGCGTACAACCTCAGCCCATCCTTCAATTGGGATGCTGCTGGCCTTGGAACGGACGACATGAAAAACTACGTTTGGGAACTCGGCAAACTGGGCTTCGTCTGGCAGTTCATCACGGTAAGCCTACAGTTTGGGGTTATGCTGGGTGATTGCTCACAGAAGTATAGCTCGGCGGTCTACATTCAAACGCCTACATCTCCGATCTCTTCGCGCGCGAGTACGCTCGTGAAGGTATGAAAGCGTATGTGGAGCTGGTCCAGCGCAAGGAGCGTGAAATTGGCTGTGACGTCCTCACTCATCAGAAATGGTATGTCATCTCAAGCTCATCAATCTTCCTGTTCTGATGCCACGATGATGCGCAGGAGCGGCGCTGACTACGCCGACAACTTGTTGAAGACGGTGACCGGTGGCGTATCATCGACCGCGGCAATGGGCAAAGGCGTAACAGAGTCACAGTTCCAGAGCAAGCTTTAGATTTGTTGTATCTCGTGGAGGGCATGATCGTTGACCATCATTTGTATCACGTTTGGCAAGCCATAACGACACAGTTTATCACTAAGATCATTGCCCTGTTATGAAAATCCGGCTTTGAGATGCCACGGGGATCACTCACCGACGTCGACGCTTTCGTATGGCGCAGATTGTTGCGCTACTTTGTGTTGGCAATAGAACTAACGTATGACGCGATTCGTCCATGATAAATCCGGCTCGCAATCGGATCCGCAGCATCGGATGTGATCGCGCAGCGAGACGCAGAATCGAGCAACAAACACTAGAGTCGAATAAGAGGATGGAACCTGGTGTTGATAGCAGTACAATTGCCTGGCGAACACTCTAGGATAGTCAACGATGATCTTCGCATCCACCAAGAACTTGAACCTGCGCGAACTTCGCGAGTTCGACGTTGACCGCCTCCTCGACTTGATCAACGATCCCGCCGTCATGCGTAGTGGGCCAGGTTACCCCCGCCCCAGGGGGCCGACACTCCGGAAGGAGCTGGAAAGCTCGCCGGATCAAAATCTTCTTACGGTCATCGTGGAGGCAAAGGAGCCTTTGGAAAAGATTCCTGACGGAGCGAGTCCGAAAGAACAAGAGGACGCGCTTTTCGTAGGCATGGTTGGGCTAAGCTTGCGTTTCAAAAAAAACCGGGAGGCAACGTTGGAGATCAATCTTGTAGACAAGTGGCGGGGAAGGGGATTTGGGACCGAGGTCATGCTATGGCTCGTGAGCTATGCGTTCCAGCAGCTTGCGTTGCACAGACTGTCACTCGGGGTCTTGGCGGGGAATTCGCCTGCGATCGCGGTGTATAAAAAGGTGTAAGTGGGATGACAGATGACTGTTGTCTTGATCTCTGAACGATACGCAGTGGCTTTGTCGAGGAGGGACGCTCGCGAAAGTCGAACTGGCAGGACGGAAAGTGGCAAGATGTGGTGTATATGGGCCTATTGGAGGAAGAGTGGCTGGCGAGCGCGCAGCAAGCGTGAAACTTCACTGAAACACTGAAGGCGCACAGAGATACTAGGGACATAGAGCACTTCCTTTTCAATGCGGGTGCTCTAGAACCCAGAGATAGCCTCAGATAATCCGGACACCTGACAGTCAAGTGACTGATCATGTGATCGTGTTGCCTGCCTTCGCGTTCCCGCAGCGGCGAGGTCATACGACTCTGCTTGAAGTTCAAGCTGGACGTCCAGTACATGCACTGACCCGTCCCCTGCTGGTCCATATCACATACTATGCTGGAAACTACCAAGGGTGGCACGAAGCCGTTCTTCACGGCGACCTCAGCGTATTCTCTGGCCGCTGTAGCCACCATCGGTATCCTTGCTCGCACAGGCGCACGGGCCTTTCTGCCTCGCAATGCTCGCTGGCAGGACCGCTTCACGTTCATCTGGCTGGTAAAGGGCCATTATAATCTGTCGTGATATAATAATCGTCTGACTGGAATGAACAGGCTTTCGACGCCATGATCCACTTCAGTTTCGAAGGCTCATTCTTGTACCTCTCCACGTTCGGCCGACAAGTAAACACAAGCGCAGGTCCATTTGCCGAGCTATGTGAATTCTAATTTTTCTACTTCTATTATCTCGAAACAGTCTGAAGAACCCCTTCAGGGAAGGAATACGCGGCTGCGGACTTCCGGTGGGGCTTTGCCGATGAGACTGTCGTTTCATTGGAGATATTGACAGTGCTCGGAGCTGGCCCGCTATGGCGAGTAATCCATGGCGAAGCAATTCACTCCGTGCTCATCACGCGAAATTCAGCTGTTATATCCTATGGCAATTAGCCAAGGACGATCCAGCTAGACATTACTGGATTGTGGTATTAAGCACTGCCGAGTTGTACGGTGGCTGGATGGTATGCATCATCCATCGGACAGTGACCACAACCAGATTCTCACACATCATTCGCGCATAGACCTTCTGCCCAGAGTGGCTGACCGGTTCACCGAACCTGGATACCTCTAATCCCCTTTACCTTTGGGTATACCTGTTTGTAAGTTCTGCCCCTCATTATCTTGTCATACACGTTCAAGTTCAGATCGTCATCATCCCAGTTCATGAACGTTATGTAAGCTGGTTTTGCCGTCTTGGCGCCTCGACTCTCACTCACCAATTTCATAGTTGGGTAGTGATCCCTCTCTGGCTCATGTACGATTCATACGGTCACATCGCGGCAAGCCTGCGAAGCGCGAAGAAAACCAAGCGAGCATGATAATACCATGATTGTTGCAGGAACGATCTATTGCTGAGCGATTTCTGATACAAACTGTTTGATGCGTTGCTACTTGCTATCGAATCGCAGCGTGTTCATCGGCGAACAAGATGATGATTGCCCAGGAACATCAACCCGCTGAAGCCCCAAGCCTGGCACTGACCCAGACTGACCCCCCGGTGTCATGAGATTCCCGTTACCAGGGAGAGGTGCCTGTTTGTGAATGGCGAATCCATAACAGAGTTCGTGGGTACGAAAGACGTAGAGTGGAAGACTTTGCTGGACTTGCCTGCTGAAGCACATCATCGAAGGGCATGACGTGAGTCTGAGCCTTGAAGTATATCTGAAACACAACATGCGGACTTGAATGACTGCATGCCCTGATATCGTGCAGTATCAAGCGAGAATATCATGGAAGCCAAGAACTGTAAGCTTCGAAGACGTTTAATGATCGCCCAAAACTGACAAGCCCCTCAGGTTATAATGTTCGACAACCGTTCTACGTTGGGTTCGTGTCTGGCCCCGTTCGATACTACGGATGTATGCTGATACAACACATACTTTCAGACACTGCCGTTGTCGATTACATTGACAAAGAGGGCGGTACTCAGCCTCATCATATTTTCCGTTTTTGCGCTATGACAGAGGTTCCAGTGCCTGGGGGTGCAGAGCTGACCAAGGACAGGGCGATGACAGAGCTCCAGTCAGATAGCGTACAACAACAACGATAATACAGCTCATTCTTAGAACGCGCATGTACCGAACATCACGGTCATGCCGTACACGTTGAGCAATCATGCACGTCATGTTCACATAGATCACAATCACGAACCACGGGAGCAGATCCAACAATCATTTGCCAAGGTTCTGGCGCGAAAGCTCCTTCTCGAGCTCGGCACTCGGATCATCCATAATCGGTTCCGGGGCTGTGGCGCGAGCGCCGGTGTAACCGGAGGTGGCACCGTTGCGCGGCGCGTGCTCCTGGACAGGCGAAGAGATGATTTCGTCTCGAGATGGTATAGGAAGGCTGACGAAGAGGCATGAGCGAGGTGAAAGGAAGTACAGTCGAAGGACACACCTGTCTTGCTTCCGGACTTGACCAGCCGCACGCGCCTGGGCCCTCACCTCCGCTCGGAACGAGTTAACCTCTTCCACAATCAATTTCTTCATGCCCTCAATGCTGTCCTCCTCTTCAAAGCTGAAGTCGAATTTCTGGCGGGCAAGCATCAGCATCACAATTTTTGCATAGGCCATTAGCGAAAACTGGCTTACTTTCTCACAAACTGGTTCATCTGCAGGATCGTGCCAGACCTGGAGGTATGGATGTTTCAGCGCGTCCTCGCAGCTGATGCGCTTCGCAGGGTCAAAGCAGAGCATCTTCGAAAGCAAGTCAATCGCAAGGGGATTGGCATGTGGGTATAGATTTTGGAAAGGGATGCGCGGTTTGATTGGCAGCGATCGTATGTAATCTTGGGCCTGCAGGAGATGAACGATCAGTGGTCGCCATATTTCTGATGCTCATTAACGAACCCGAGGAGATCCAACTCGACGAAGCGTATCCTCGGATGGCGTGCCGAGATAATGCAGAATCTGGTTCAATTGATCGACGTAACTAGACCGCGAAACCGCCGCAGTTCAGTGTCGGCTTCGTAAAGCTGATGCTAGGAACTTACTCGCGGCCCTTGAAGATGGGCTTCCCGCCAAGAAGCTCGGCAAGGATGCAGCCAATTGACCAGACATCGATAGCTGTCGTCTAGATCAGACGGTCAGATATGGATATGCTATTTCATCAGGAAAAGAGCTGAGTGCTTACGTAGTTGGCAAAGCTCAACATGATCTCGGGTGCCCGGTACCAGCGAGTTGCAACGTATTCAGTCATGAAACCCTGGTTCCCCGCCGCCCTGCTTGCACCACCACCGGGAGTGTACCTAGGTAACGCGAAGACAGCACATTAGACATTAGACGATGCGTCCTGCCGTCCTCGATGCAGCGGGTTCGACCGACACGTACCCACGCGCTAGGCCGAAATCGCAGATTTTAAGCTCGCAGTCAGCATTCACGAGTAAATTTCCGGGCTTGAGATCGCGGTGCAGGACGTTCGCGGAGTGGATGTACTTCAGACCACAGAGCGTCTGGTAGAGGAACGACTGGAAGTGGGCATCGGAAAGCGGTTGACCGGAGCGGATCTAGACGGAAGAAATGGCACAGGCCAAGGTTAGATGGTCCGTCGCGGGTGGACGAAGAAAGGTTTCTCTCACAATGGCATGTAAATCGGCCTCCATCAGTTCCTCGTAAAGATAGACTTCGCCAAAGTTGCCGTCTGGCTCGAAGACGATGTCCATGTCATAAAGACAGGTGATCTGTGATTAAATGTAAGCACCCGACCATGAACGATGATTAATGTTCCGACGAACGTTCTTATGGCCACGGAAGTGATGCAGCAGACTACCATGAGCGTAAGCAGAGCCCGGTTGATCAACATCAATGTTATGCACCGAATTTCGCGCAAGCATCGCTTCGTCAGGATCCGCTAATCGAGTTGCGGACGTTAGCGGTGTGCGTATGCTCATGTTGGGTCCGATGCTCACCTTGGTGTTGATATTGGTGATCTTCTTGATCGCGCAACCTTCACCTGTACGGCGGTGGGTGGCTGCTACGACGCAGCCATACGCACCCTGGCCGAGCTCCTTTACGAACTGATACTCGGAGTCGACCACAAAGGTGGAGTTTAAAGCATGAAATGAGTGTCGCTGCATGTTATGTAGGACGACTAGGCGACGTGGCCTGACCGATGGTAGGGTGATGGAAAAAGCTGGAACGCCGGGAGGGATCTACAAGGTTGAATATGTATGATCTGGAATGATGGTCGCGATAGAACGAGATGAGAGTGCGGATTCAGCGCCTCGAGAATACAGCATGGCACAGCTCAGTAGATTGTTTCAGATCGTCCATTCTTCAGGCCCTATCCGCGTGCCAGATGCAACACATCCATCCTGTCTTAGTGCCCCCACCACACGTTCCGAGGAGGTACGCCTGGTTGTGGATGATATGCTAATATTCAACCCGCGGCCGTCATTGCGATCGAAGCTCGCATCGGCTTGTGGCTGTGGTACCTACCAGTCCATCGAAGAGCACATCATGAAATGATCATACTATCTCCCTACACAAGGTCCTGAAAAGCGACGTCGATACATATTATATAGGCTAAATCGAACACTCGGTCACGCCAACGGCTGGACTAGCGGTGCCTATCCCGTATTTATGTATCCGGGCCAGGCGGCGATCGTACGTGCAGAATTACTCTCGGCAGCTTCTTAGCAGAAACTCCATCTTTCGATGGCGAATCGTTGGTATTTGCAATCGCCGGGTCAGACAGTTCGGTCTTCGAATCCTCCATTGGAGGCCGTGGGGACCGCGTTCCTTTTCCTCTGGCGCCAGCGCCTTTCTTCGCCGAGGTGGATGTGTTACCCGAGGCGGTACTCGCAGCATCGGTGGCGGCGGTTCGAGATTTCCGATCACGCAGCGTCATTGACGGGGGAGGGAGAGATACAGGTATTGCTGTATCACCCTCGGTCATGGAGGCGAAGATGGCTTGTGTGCGTTGCAGCCATTCATCTCCAGGCCCGGGCGCGGATGGCCTGGCACCTCTCGCGCGCTTCTTCGTCGCTTTCTCCAGCTGCCATTCGCGCATTAGCAGGGTATCACAGCGCACACTCTAGGTGAACGCACCCTCGCGAGGTTATGTACGTTCCACCATTCCTTGTCAACCTTCTTCGCGCGACTTTCGTCTACCAATCCGAGCAAATGGGCCATGGCCCCGCTGGAGAGGGCGCGGTCGCTGTACCCTCCTTCCAGCACGCTCACCTACGCCACTCGTCAAAATAGCTCTTCATTAATGTACGACCATGTACTCACCAATCGCCCTTGAGAATATTTCTGAGCAAAGGACATCGCATCGCGAGCAAAACGATGATAAAAGTCCACGGGAACTCGGCGGCCATGTCGAGACATCGAGGGATATTCATGTTCGCAAGCATCAAAGCCACAACTGAAATGCAGTCATCAATCATCAGATATAGAATGATGCTCACGAAAGGATCGCACGCTGACCTGATGAAGATCAGGACATCTTTACCGCCACCCCCCGTTTCTTGAACGAATTGTTCCGCTCTCTGGAATATAGCAGAATATCGCTGTGGGTACAGCACATCCCAAAAATGCTCGTCCGTCGAGTAAGGCTGCAAATGGCTACGAGAGTGCATCAGAACAAACTGAGGTAGACATGAGCCGGACTGCTTGCATGTTCTCGATATACTGGCCATCTTCCGATATGATCAGACATTGCATTTCAAAGCAGAAACTTGCACTGTACGTACGAGGTCCATGAACGGATGTTGAAGCAGCTTGGACAAGAGCCGGAACGCCGTCCTGAGCTCGATTAAATCAGCGATACAGAGTAAGAGCCAATGTCTTGATCATTACCTCGCAGGGATAAGAAAGAACATCGTGTA
The DNA here is from genome assembly GCF_000264995.1 of Punctularia strigosozonata HHB-11173 SS5. Taxonomy (NCBI): domain Eukaryota; kingdom Fungi; phylum Basidiomycota; class Agaricomycetes; order Corticiales; family Punctulariaceae; genus Punctularia; species Punctularia strigosozonata. Next base: position 2,389,011 of record NW_006767434.1, read on the forward strand.
TACTTCCGTAGAACACTTGTAGTCCAGCGGCGTCAGGTAGTTTGATATCGTTCCTTTATGCATTTTCGTAGTGAGTTTTCCTGCTCGATAACACGCTCTCCGTTACTCACTCTGCACTTTCCGCAAATCGTCGCTGCGCTTCAAGCTCCTGAGATTTGCGGTAAGTTTCTTCGTTGATTTGCCACACGATGGACTGCGTTCCGTTCCCTGCTCTGATTGTCAAAACTTTTACTGGTTGTTCACAGGCATTGAAATGCCCACCGTGGTGCAGATCTATATCAAATATCAAGACCCGATTTATGCCATGCTTGAGATGTGCTGATGATGGGGTCAATGGCGCGCATCGGGCACAAGAAACGAATTACCATGGGCTGCTGCAACTGCCACATTGTTGACAAAGCAGAAACCAGATGGTGTATCTTCTCCACAGTGGTGACCCGGTGGTCGAACAGCAACAAAGGCACTGCGAGCCGTGCGCGGGGCTGCATTAGCCGATGACTCTGCGATGACGGTATCGACAGCTTCGCAAACAGTCCCTAGCGCGCCTTGCATTGCTTCCAAGGACTCTGAGCATACTGATATCGGCATGAGACTCTGGTTAGAATAGGCGAACGGTTGTCAAGCCGTGCTCACAATACAGATCACCCTGGTTCAATCCTTCTGGTATTTCGCTGCCGCCTTCAGCAATCTTGGATATACTTTCTGCCGCCCATCTCTACCCATGATCACATTAGGATCGAACCAAAGGATAGTGCAGAAAATCAAAGCGAACCTTCAAGTTTTCCAAGTAAACGTCGCCATCGATATCACCATGCACATACTTCACAGCGGCATTATGGAGGATGTCAATCGCAGCGGAGCTTTTGACAACTCGAACCCCGGAGCGTGCTTCGAATGCATCATTGGAAGCCAAGTTCATGCGCTGAAGGGCGGCAGTGAGGTCCTCGGCAGCGTTGTGTTCAGCAACGCTAGGGTTTGCGCGCGGTTGTAGTTCCTCAAGTCGCGCTATAGCAGCTGACAGACCAGTTTTGACGGCTCTTATACGTTCCGGCCGCTCGACAATATTACTAGTGTCTTTGTTCCGTACGTATCGATGCTTGAGGCATGCATCCTGTAGAAACACTGTGGTGGAGGCAGCCATCAGGCTGTGGCGTATATTCTTATGCGGATCTTGCTTCGCGTAAATAGAGATGCAGCCTCAAGCAGATGTAGATAGCGGTATCACAGTAGCGAGCTGAAGGACGGCGTGAACATGGACGCGCTCAGCGCGATCGCGACGCGAACTTGATTTAGCAGTGTCACGTGGAGGATACTTCGGGATCAGGTGCGTTTCGCAGGCCAGTCAGGCTTGAGCTCGAGCCATCGTCGATCAATTGTTTCCTTCCATCGGTACAGCATACATGATACTACAAACACGCATCTTCGACGAGCAGACAGACTCAGACCTTGCCGACGAGATTCATCTCCTATACGGGATCTCAGTTCGCGTACAAACGACAAAACGGCGGTGCACAGAACCTGGTAGGTGGTAACCTTGCCTGTGTTGTCGTTCCGGATGGAGTATTTTTTCTCCTATCACGACGAGATATGTGGTGAGTCTGAGAACGCCGTGATTATGAGATCACGTACCCCGCCCTCGTCGACAATCTGCTCAATCACGCCGGTAGAGTGCGCGACGTTGTCGGCGGCACCGCCAATAGGCTTGTACTCGACTTTGTCGCCCTCCTATCTCATCGGACTCGTTAGAATCAGACAGTCACAACACCCATTGATGCCGCTACATGCCTTGTAGGCCATGGTGAATTTTCGTAAGAGTGAGAGAGTTGGTGAAGCAAAGTAAAGGGTTTGAGTACCAGATGGTCTTGCAGTCGCGGACATACGAGGCCTCTATATACCCGTGATGTACCTGTTGACGTCAAGCGACGATCCCTCTCGAACGCGAGATCACTGGGGGTGGATCGCACCAACGGCTGACCCCGTTTCTCGTAAACAGTCCGTATAAGGCATTCGACCAACCAAATCCGGAAGCGCTATGAAGGAAAGTACATACACGCACCGCTTCCGCCTTCGAACTTGAGACCAATGCGCGTCAGCATCCTGCTTTGCTCCATCTGACCAGCATGCTCCAACGTCGCCGTGCCTCAGAGTCAAATCTCCGCGTCTCAGAAAGCCTGACTTGTCGAGAAGAGGCGCGGCGAGGTGATGATGTGCGGATGCAGTTGGGTTCGTGCTACCGTTACCGAGCACATACGAGAATCTTTGCAGCATACTTGGCCAGGATCCGTCTCCGACGATCTACTTATCTCTGAGGTTTTGGTTCGAACTGGTTTACAACATGACAACCATCCGGTCTCGCCATTCCGATTTGCACAATATTCGCCCAGGTACCTTCGATCGAGTGAGCAAGTATAACCGTCATAAGTGATGATTTATCTGAATCTTGTCTTGGATGTCCAGCCAAGGCAAAGCGTGTACCTTGCGATACGACCGTCGGCTGATCCCGCAGATCAATCTGAGATAAACCACGGAAGATCTGCTCGCCTCGCACGTCCAAGAGTCCTATCCAGTGACATTGAAGCTGATTGAAGCGGCTTTGGCAAGACCTCGCTCCCATGCGGACCGCCCCGGCCGCGCGACGCTGAAGAGAATCGCAGGCTGCAGCCACCAGAGAACCTTCCGGACGTCACTTGACCTCAGCTACACGCGCCCCGATGCAGTCGCCATTTACACAAATACGGTGGTACGCAACCCGAGCGGTACGATCATCGCGTAACCGCGACCACGAATACCCCCTTCACACGCATTCGCCATTCGAAAGCCCCGAATCATTTGATGCATGCGCCTGCAACGTGGTGGGGCTGCCCTCCCCCCCTGTTCGCGCGCCGTGCGGGGTTGGCCAGCGGCCCTACTATCTTAATCCGAGACACGCCAGACGCTGCGAACACGCAGCTGCCTCGTGGTCCGGGGGAGGTACGCTAGATATGTCTACGAATTCCGCGATAGGGTCAGACACGAACCGCCGACTGGACACCGACGACCGACCCAAGACAACACCCGCATGCGCACATCGACACGAACATGAGCGAGCCTTCTAGCGGTAAGTATCCTTCGCGTTACGCTTCGCGTCGGCACTTCTGATGGGGGCCGGAACGTGCAGCCTTGTATATTGTCCCTGATCCGCGCTCCCCCGGAGGGAAAAAGGTCGTGCGACGTCACTACCCGCCCCCGACGACCGCGCCTCTCGATGACGACTTCGACGCCGTGACCGCGCCTACGGCCAGCGTTTGGGCGGGACGCAGGACGCGCACGTCGACGCACCTCATGCAGGACGACTTTGACGCGTTCACGGCTCCGACCACGAGCGTATGGACCGACCACCCGCGCGCGCCTCCTTCGCCCGCGTCGAGCAGCGGAGAAGCAGATCCGCCCGACGAAGTGACCTGGATGGGGCCGTCCTCGAGACACGGCGGCCGTTCGGCCCAGAGGAGATGGCGCGGCACGGGCACGAACGGATCCCAGTCGAAGGAGAACCGATACCCCGAGTTCGAGCGCACGGAGGAGTACGTCTATCGCGGCGACATCGACCCCTCGGAATGGGGAGGGAAAACATTTGACGACGAGGAGATCCGGATGGCGTACGTGAACGGGGGCGCCATGGAGCTCGAGACGGAGCCTCCGGCGGCGACGGAGACCGTGATCATGCGAAGACGTGGCGCGGAGATTGCCAACGGTCGTTGCGCGGGGATGGCCGGGGGCAGCCACGGGCGGCGGCAGATCGAGGCCCCAGGGTCTCTTCGTGGGCGGGAAGGATCTTGGGAGCGGTATAACGATGAGACGAGGAGTTATCGGGCGGAGGGTGATCCGAAGATGGTGGAGAAGCGGATATTGGAAGATGGGCCTGAGAGGACGGTCAGCATCTGGAGGCGAGAGGTGGCGAGAGACGCTGGAGACGACGTACGGAGCGTCGCGGACAGTCACGCTCAGCGCAGGCTAAAGGCGCCCGAGCGGGAAAGGGACCGGACTCGGGATCGGGAGAGAAGCCAGAGGAGTGGGGGAGCTGGCAGCAGCCAGGCCGGATGGCGAGGGGACATGTCAGAAGGTGACAGGTCTCGCTACGCTGGCAAGGTGTGTAGTAGCAAACCGTAGTGATTAATCCCGGCCAAGGAGCTGAGGCGTGTACGTGTCTAGAGTACCGCCGGCGGCCACCGCGACTACGCGTACCCGACGCCGCCTAGGAGCAAAGGAACGTCGGCTGGGAACAGCCTAGGGCACAAGAGGAGCGCGTCTGACCCTTGGCGGGGGAGCTTCAGCCAGCCTCAGGCGGCTTCGACGCCTCGACATACGCTTCGAAGGCAACCCCGGATAGAGAGCCTGGCGCGGACGTCGGTGGTGCCTGACCTGCGCTCGGTGGGCAGCGCTCGCGCTAGGAACACATCGCGCTCGGGAACTTCTTCCGAGGGACATTCGGCGGGCGAGGCCGCGACGCCATCGCTGGAAACGGTGCTCAGCGGCTGTTCGCCCTCTTTGCTTCACACGGCGCCGGTCCTGAGAGATCTTGGGATACGGAGCGTTGACCATCTGAGGGCCATAGGGAGGATGGAGAATGACCTGAGAAACCGAGAAGTGAGGCGGGAAGCATTCAAGCGGGGCTTGACTGTAGTGGACTGGGCAATCTTGCTGGACGTGATGAAGCGTCTGTGACGGACGATGGTTGTATGTACCTTATTCTGTACGCGTATGGAAACCATGTTGTACCTTGAATATCGAGAGCTGTACCGAGAGCTGGCCCCGGGTTGGTACGGGTGAGGTGGTAGAGCAGCAAGCGAGCACAGATTATGCGCTGGTACATCGTATACAATCCCCGGTTCAACCATTGGTTAGGTGACTGGCTGAGAACGGTCAGGTGATTCGCGATGACGGCGGTGGCGATGCAGCTGTGACCCGCGTTGTGGAGAGCGACGACGGGGACCACTGCGAACTCTGTTATGTTTTCCCTGGCCGCCTGCGCTGCCCCGGATGGATCTGGAGCCGGCTTGGGTCCGCCTCGAACTCGGCGCTGGGGCTCGCTGCGCCAGCCGGGAAGATGTGGCTCACCGGGCGTCATGCGCCTACAGAGTTCAGCCTCTGATCGAGATCCGTTCAGGCAGCGGAAGATGCTGCTCTGCACTCCATCCCCGACTCATCGCACGCCTGCGCTATTCGGAGCGCCTCTTTCCACAGTCGGGCATGCGACCTTCAACGTGGGGGGACGCGCACTCGACGCCCGGACAGCGCCTTCCACGCACTCGTTCCCGGGCGTGTCTCTGCACCATCACACGTTCCCGCGAGACCGAAACTCAACGTTGAACGCTCTCTTCTATTTCACCCTTCTCCGAGTTCTTCAGGTCACGGGCACTCCCCTCGAGCTTACTACCCTCCCGTCCCCTGATCACGACCTCATACCAGCAGATCACGGGAGTGGATCTGTAAGCCAATGGCCGCGCATATATTAGCGCGCACCAGTTATTGCGATCGCATTAGGCGTCTTTCACCTCGAATCTGCCAGTCTCCTCGCAAGAATATCTGATCGCGCGCGTCCAATATGCCGTCCAAGCAAGTCTTCGAGGCGAAGGATGGAGCCACCTACACCACCTCCAACGGTCGTCCCGTCGACGAACCGTACGCCGCCGAGCGCATTGGTCTGACCGGTCCCCTGCTCCTTCAAGGTATGTGTCTTCTTCCGACGTTCACCGATCTTTTCACCGAAACATCCTACTTTGCAGACTTCCACCACATCGACCTGCTCGCTCACTTCGACCGCGAGCGTATCCCCGAGCGTGTCGTAAGTCCCAGTCGGCTGCAGTTCCATACGCATACACTGACCGAGCTCTCCATTTCTACAGGTGCATGCCAAGGGTGCCGGTGCCCACGGCTACTTTGAAGTCACCCACGATATCAGTGACTTGTCCTGCGCCAAGCTCTTCAGCAAGGTTGGCAACCGCGCCAAGGCCACCGTCCGCTTCTCCACTGTCGGCGGCGAGAGCGGTTCTGCGGACACGGCTCGCGATCCTCGCGGCTTCGCCGTCAAGTTGAGGACCGAAGAGGGTAACTGGGACTGGGTGTTCAACAACACTCCCGTTTTCTTCATCAGGTATGTATCGCCGCATAACTGAATGTTCATCATACTGATCCTCTACAGGGACCCGGCCAAGTTCCCTCACTTCATTCACACCCAAAAGAGGGACCCCCAGACGCACTTGAAGGATGCCGACATGTTCTGGGTAAGCAGAACCTGGCGACATGTGCACTCGGCGTGGGTCTCACGGTGGACGTTGATAGGACTATCTCTCCCAAAACCCGGAGTCCATTCATCAGGTATCAGCCGATCTATTCGTTCGAGGCAAACCACCGACTCACATTTCCGTGCAGGTGATGATCCTCTTCTCGGACCGTGGAACCCCAGACGGCTACCACAACATGCACGGCTACTCTGGACACACCTTCAAGTTCGTCAATGAAAAAGGCGAATGGCACTACGTTCAGATCCACCTGATCAAGGAGGGCGGCTTCAAGGTAGACCACTATATGCTTCCTCCTCCAGCCGGATCACGACTAAAGGCTCGCACTGTAGACCTTTGATAACGAGAAGGCGGGAAAGCTGGCAGGAGATAACCCAGACTACGGCATCGAGAGTCTGTTCAATGCGATCGAGTCCGGCAACCACCCGACCTGGAACGTCTTCGTCGTCAGTATTTCTTTTTTCGATTGCGTGCTCTTTTGCACCTCACGTTTCTCACCGCCAATCGGATCTATAGCAAACGATGACGCCAGAACAGGCTGAGAAGTTCCGGTACAGCGTTCTGGACCTGACCAAGGTCTGGCCGCACTCGGAGTTCCCCATGCGTCCCGTTGGCAAGTTCGTGTTGAACGAGAACCCGCAGAATTACTTCGCGGAGGTCGAACAGGTGACCGCTCTGGCCCATCTCTTCATACGCGAACAGGGCTGACGGCACACCCCATTCATAGGTCGCCTTCTCGCCTTCCCATATCATCCCGGGCGTCGAACCCTCCGCCGACCCCGTCCTGCAATCTCGCTTCTTCTCGTATCCTGACACTCACAGGCACCGTCTCGGCACGAACTACCAACAGGTTCGCCCCCCCTGACTTGTTTGCCCGATCTTGTCAATCGCTCAACCGTCGCCGTCTAGCTCCCGGTTAACAGGCCGACGTGCCCCATCGCCAACTTCCAGCGCGATGGCGCGATGGCGTTCGACAACCAGGGCGCGCGCCCCAACTACCAGAGCTCGATCTCTCCTCTCACGTACAAGAAGAAAGCCTACACGTCTGAGCAGCACGAGACCTGGATCGGCAAGTCGTACGCGGACTTGAGCTACGTCACCGAGCGTGAGTTATCCAGACACGAGAGAGAGGGCTCTAGACGAATATTGACATGTTGCCGCGCCCGCAGTCGACTTTGAGCAGCCTCGGGCCCTCTATCAAAAGGTCATGAACGACGTCGACAGGGACCACCTCGTCCACAACATCGCCGTTCACCTCGGCAATGCCAAGTCCAAGGAGGTTATTGCCCGACAGCGTATGTCCCCATGAACGCGGACAGTGTTCAGACATCTAATCCGCCGAACAGTTTCCGTCTTCGCTGCCGTCGATCAGAGCCTGAGTGACCGCATCGCGAGCGCGATCAACGCCGAGAAGGTCAAGCCTCTTCAGGTGCGCCCAGCTTCCGAGGCCGTGCGTTTCCGCACGAACATTGGCCCCGCTTGAGTGACGGTGGGGCGCTACGGTCGACGTGTAGGACGCGGGAGAAATGTGCCACCTTGAATATCGAAATAGCAATGTATGATCTTTCCAGACGAATGTACAACCAATAACACAATTGCCTGCAACGTAACGTGCGCTATACACTAAATGATCGCGGATCATTATCGCGGCAAGCTCCCATCAATTGTCTTCAACGAAGGCGCTTCGCCCATCCTCAGACGGTATATGATGCTGCATATTTGACTACAGTTGATTACTGTTACGTGAATCCATCGTCTTCTCGCTTCACTGCGGGTTAATGGGGCTCATCTGCGCCTTGCGGCCTCTCGCAGGCCAGATCTCGCGCATGGAGTCAGCATCGAACACCCTGCCGCCCCTGACCACGTATCGGATGTCGCGAGTGCTCCGGATGTCGCCCTCAAGCAGGTCCACGCCTGGCGGGTAGACGACAAAGTCGGCGAGTTTTCCGGGGCTCAGGGATCCCAAGGAGCTGTCAAGCCCGAGCGTCTTCGCGGCGTCCGAAGTTGCCGCGCGTATGACCTGAGGGGAGAACGGTCAGAGGGAACGGACCAGAGGCGGAGTGGGTGAATTCGGACCTCGTAGTTCGTCAGACCACCTTGCCTCGCGAACCACATCTCCGCGTGGTAGTTGAGACCAAGCGGTTGTTCGCCGTGAGCGCCGATGTGCGCTCGCAAGCCATGGTCGTGCACCATCTTTGCGATCGATGAAGAAACGTTGAACACGGCGTAGGCTAACGTAGTGGGAGCGTCGATGAGAACACCGACGGCGATCCGTTCGGAAGGACTTACAGTTCTTGGGCCGCGCCGTGGATTCGGCGATCCCGGCGAGGAGATCGTGCCTCATGAAGCGACGGAGCCTATGTCCGATCAACGTAAGCTCGGGGCACCACACTCTCGGCCAGATGCGCATACTTGGGATCGTTGGGAATGTCCTCCGTCGCCCAGATCAATTGCTCGCCCATGGGTCCTCCGTAATTGACGATCTACGGGGATCGACGATGAGTTGACGCGTCGTCTAAACGAGCACAAACTTCATACGTGTGTAGGGACGGCGGCTGTGCCACTGAGCGCGTATAGGCGCAAAACATCGTCGTAAAGCAGAGGGACAGGGATGTTGTGTTCGACAGTCGTCATGCCTGATGGGTTGTCAGCAAGTCGTTCGTCGTCGGATCACCATGGTTGAATTACCATCGATGATGTATGTAAGATCCCAGTCGAAGTTCATGCCCTGTCGGTCGGCCTTGAGTAAAATTCCGGCACAGTTCAGAAACAACTAACGCCCTCAGGTACGCAGATCATAGATAAATTGCGAGCGGCCAGTAATAACCTTTGTCGGGAAGCGCTGCGTTGAGGGAGTGAGACCTGGGTGATTTCCCTCACTGGTGGCCACATACCGGATCGGCAGCTGATAATTTTTGTACGAGAAGGCTGAAGGTCCACCCTCGGCCTTGATTCTGATTAGTGCTGAATGCGCTTCATTCATATCGACGATATCTTCGTGGTAGCCGGGCCCTCCGGCGCCATAAATCACTGCGGTGAGCGTTGTGGCGTCAGCTGATGCCTACACTTCTGTCACGACATGGGACGCACCTTGTCCGGTCTGGAAGATGCGCGGGCCCAACATCTGCCCGCTTTCCACTCGGAAGCGCTCGTTAAATGCCTTCACAGTGTCGGCGCTGGGACTAGAGTAAATGTGTGATCAGAACACGCTGAATAAGTACGACAGAATGCGACTACGGGCATACTTGTGCATTGTTGTGACGCCGTAGCTGAGGAACGTCTGATGCTCCCAGCTGCGGGCCGGATGAAGGACACCAAACCCGTTCCAGTGCGCGTGCATGTCGATGAAGCCTGGGATCACGAAGCCTTTGGTCCCAGGATGAGTCACGAATGGCATATACAACGTGGAAGCGCACCTCCTCGAGCATCGAGTACAAACGCCGACGTCGGCACCTCGAAATCGGCTGCATCCGCGCCAACGACGGCAACGACCACGCCATTTCTGACGACGAGAATACCGCGAGGTATGAGGTCGGCGTCGAGAGACGATCCCGCACTCATAGTCAAGATTTTGGCGTTTAGGACGATGAGGGTGCCGTCGCCACTGTTTCCATAACTGGCAACGTCCGCCTTGAGCCTTCCGATGTCTGTGGCGTACTCGACTACGACTTCCTGATAATTCAACAAGTTCTTAGTGCAGTCAATGCCGAAGGTCAAGCCGTCGTGCTTTATCGCGTTCGTACAGTCTCGGAGCTTGGAAACCTCGAGGTAGTGCAGGTACGGGCCTGATGGCAAGATGAGCGATCACCGGGAGCGACCGGATGAAATGGTCCGCCTACCAAGGAACCAGAACAGCTTCTTCCCATCCGAGCTCCATGCGATGTCGTGGCCTCCGTCAAGGCTGACTCTTGCAAGCCCTTCAGTAGCGTTACCGGGTTTGCTCCATAATGGTCCCTGGTTATCCGCGCTGTCGAAAGGCGCGACGTACACGTGCTGGAAATCGACGAAGGCCGCGTACCCGTCTCCGACAGCGACCTCTGAAGACATCCGCCCAGTCGCGATCGTCTTCGTCTCGTACTGCCCCAGCGCACTGGGCGTGCCGTCGAGGTTGACGACGAACGCGCGATCATCCGTCTCAATCGTAAGAGTGCCAGCTCCCTTTCCGCACTTGCCCGTGAAGTGCAAGCGCGGCTTCCCTCCGATTCCAGACGCTAGCGGGACGGCCCGAAGGTGCCCAAGCGAGACATTTGTGAGGTCAGAGAGGTCGAGCTCTCCGGCGTACAACCCAGCGCCGGCGGTGGCGACGATGTTACCCGACAACCAGTCTCCTCCCGTGCGGACGAATGCGACGGTCCTCTTGTCCCCGCTCGTCGACGAGCACGGGGAGACAACCGGTGAGTAGTACCTGCCGAAGGGTAGGCCCGCGACGGCGTGCGCTGTGCCAGTGGAGAGATCGGCGATCTCGAAGGAGGTGAAGTTGACATCTGACCACCTTTGGTGGATCACGAGCGGTCCCCCGGGAACGAATGAGGGCGAATAGTATGGCGCGTCCCGGTCCAGCGTCGGCACCTTCCTCGCTTTGCGCGTCTCGACGTCAACAACGTATGTCTTGCCTGCGGCTTGGGCGACGATGCGATCTCCTGCCTCGTCCACGGCAAGCTCTGTGAATGCGTACACGCGTTGGGTGTCGGCCGTCTCCAGTTCGACGATGTCCTTTGCGATGCTGCGCGTCTCCGCTAGCCGAATCTCCACGTGCGCGGAGAACGGGATGGCCTGCGGCAAGGAACTGAAGTCGGAAACGCGCTCACCGCGGGCGTTAAGGATGAGCGGGACGCGGTAAATCTGTCCTGCAGCCCAGATGATGATGGCGTCATCAGCGGGTGTGAACGTGAAGGAAGGGTAGGTGTTCATAGGCGCGTAGATGGGAGTCGCGTCGTATGTGAGGCCGTCAAACGCGTAGTGGATCGTGCCTGTCTCTAGGTCTCTGTCGAGATCGTGAATCACGGATGTCTCGAGGCGGCGAAGGGAAAGACGCACTTCAGCACGAGCACTTCGTGGTCGTTCACGCGCCGCACGAACGCAAGTGTGCGCCTATCACGCGAAAGTTCCGGTCTGCTCGCCCCGCCGGGGACCGCGCTGACTAGTTCCTCAGTGACGTTAGTGGTGAGGTTCTTTTGGAATAGTGCGTATATCCCGGCATGAACGTCTGCGAAGCTTGTACGTTTAATTTAGCGTGCGCACGCGCATTTGACATTACGCACTTTTGCTGTATTGGAACGTGCCATCAACGTCGATGACGTTCTTCGAAAATATAACGGTGTCGTTTCCTCTCCAGATGAACTGCTCTGGGCCAACTTGCTGCTCGCCATATTGTTCGACCGTCCAACCTGCCGGCAGCGTTCTCCCGACAGCCCTCTTGCCTGATCCGGGTTCGACGACCTTCACTCCGTTCGGAACATCGTACAACCAGCCTTCCCCGGCACCAACCGACCGAGTGGACGTGTACCATTTCGTGGCAACGACAGACGAACCAGAAGGGTGGAAACGCGCGTCGGTGACGAAACGGTAGGTTTCGTTCGTGACACGTACCGCTGGACGGGCTGCATGAGGAGGTATTTTGGTAGGTGGAGAGGATAAAACGTACCTTCGGCGCGTCCTTCTCGGACCAATCTCCTGCGACGTCTTTCCTCCGTCTCTTTCACGCCCATGGCGAGCAAGTTCGCATCCCGCTCAGCGTTATCCTGAAATCCTAGCGCTTTGACGTCCATCGCCTGGCAGTTGCCTTTCCACCCGGTCACCCATACGTTGTTCACGCCGAGCCCCGCATCGCTCGTAAATGATAGTAGCCTGCCGTCTGGTGAGAAGTGTGGGTCCGTGTCGTGCGGCACGCCGATAAGGACCGGGACAGCTTGAGTGGGCGCGTCGGAGTCGCGATGCAGGTATGCGGACGCGGGGAGGCAGTAGATGTCGCCAAGGAGGTCGAAGACGATGTCGCCCGTATGTGGATGGACGTCAAGGCGCATCCACGTTCCTTCCGTTACGTCGAAATCAAGCTTGCGCGGGTACGAAAAGTCCGTCGAGATGTCCCAGTGCTTCTGGGGCCGCAGCGGCCAAACGTCGTCGCGCCATGCGTCGCCAGGCTCCGTCGATGCTGCATGAACCACGACGCTCTCATTCTGCTCGACTTTGTGGGCACTACGGCCCAAGTCGACGTGGATCGAAACGAGGGACTTGCCCGGAAGGAACGCGGAGAGTAGGACCCATCCTGAGACGGCGAGGATGATCGTAAAGAACGACGCAGACCGTGTCGGACGCGTAGGAACTAGGTAGGGACCCTGCACCGGCAGTTGACCAGCCTTGGAGTCCATGGCGGCCCCGACTTGCTAGGTAAATGGGTTGGCTACCGGTCAAGCCTGTGCGAGCGCAGTAAGGCGCAGTATCTGGCGTAGCATGCGATGAGTATGGTGGGTCCACATGGCGTGCCAACGGCAGTCCGGCCGGGCAAAGTTGCGGCATCTGTTTTGCGCGAGCAGTATCCTTCAAGGTTTATATCACCAACTCCCTGTGGCCAAACGATGGCCGCGCCAAGACAGAGAGAGTGTTATCGTTGTTACCTGAGCGCGAGAAACTACATAGGCTACTGACAGCGCATACGCTGCAGTACAGACGCTCATGCACAGTCGCCGGCGCACTCCACCGGGCGCCTTTGCCCCCTCTTGCGATCTCTCATGAGTGATCTCGTGTATATCAAGCTCATCAAGAAATCCTGCGGACTATGGCCTTCGTTCGAGCCCACGAGACGAGTAAAGCTGGGTGACTACGGATACATCGACCAGGGATCGCTGGTGTTCCAGATCGAGGGAAACATCTTTGACGAAGGATGTGCACTGAAGTGTGGAGTCCAGGCACCCAGCGCGCCGGGGAAGGCGGAGACAACGGAGGTTTACAAGAACGATAAGACATATATCAATGAGGTGGATAGCGACGGCAAGGCGTGAGTACGGCCTTCTGCGGGCTCTAAGACGGGCTAGTCGATTGGCTGAACCTGTACCGTGGCAGCGGCGTAGATGGCGTCGCTGGCGCGAGCATCAAGGTCAAGATATGGTTTAAACGCGGCGGGGCAGCCGCGCTCATCATCCACAACGTGCGGACCACGCACATCGATAGACCGGCGAGGTTGAGAGCGCTACGCGACGATGACGGCCTGCGGGGCAAGATCATCGTGACGGAACTGAAGGAATGCGAGAGCTACTTCCTCGCCGTTAGCAAGGAGGAAGAACACGACTTCCTCGTCGAAGGAGGCGCCGATGTACCAATTGCGGACGTCGTTGGCGCTGAAGGCGGCGCAAAACTCGGATACCGCTTTGCCGTCCGTGGCGGCCCGGGAGTGACGAAGTATAGCGCTAGGAGCGACGTTTTCTACCGTATGTCATGTCCTTGTACCCGATCGGCGTACATGAACAGTGACTGTCCGCCGCACTGTCGCCAGCTTTATTCAAGCTTGAACGAATCCCGTCGGGGTTTTTGCCATGGAACCAAAACATGAAACCCTTTAGAGGCAGATCGAGGCTTCCTACCTATGAGTCGGGGTCAGGATTCGATGACTCTGATTCTGACGTGTCCATATCGGACCTCGAAGATGATGTGTATGAAGATACCATCAGAGAGATTGAGGGGTAGCGGGGAAAGGGAGACAGTTGGCGAGGTGAACATGCCTTGCGGCGATGCTAACCCGCATTCTGATTACTTGGACCTCGTTTCATCCCAGCGATATAGTTACATATTACCAGTACATTCGTTTTGCACTCTGGAAACCGACTCTCATAAGGTACTGCAGGCAGACATGACTGGCACCGGCAACCCCTCCTCGCGCGGTTTCCGGAAGCCCTTGAGAAAGTCGGTCACCACGAGCACGGACTTCGGAGGCATAGGGGAGGGCGGAGGCGGAGGGAGGGCTATCGCCCCTAAGGGCGTACTCAGAGCCGCCGGCGATGACTGCTGCGTTGCCCAGCGTTCCTCTATGTCCTTCAGCGTTTGCCGATACTGTTCCACCCTCTTGTAGCAGTCATTGTTGTCGATGGCCCCGCATTCGTAGTCGGATATAAAGTATTTGATATCCTGGGTTAGGCTGTCGACGTCTTGCGCCGCTCGACGAGAGTTGCCCGGTTCGCCGGAGTTCTGATCCATCTGTTAGTGATCGAAGAGAAAGAAAACTGATTGGGTCCTACCTGGATAAAGGCGATCACGGCACTGAGCGCAGCGGTGGTGGCACCTTGATGATAGTATCAATGACCTGAACGAACAGCGCTGGAGAGATCGTACCCAACATCGTAGACGTTATGTGACCATCGTGAGATTTGAGCATTGCCGAAAGGCCTGCAGTGGCTACTCCTACGCATCCTTGTAAGACGATGGCAGCCCAGAGGAACCATCTGATAGTCGTGTCTAGCGATTGAGCGTTAGCATTGACCTCCGCCGCTCGAGTGTCAGGCGACTTGCCTCTGCGATGATACACAACCTGTCGCTCTTGGGCACGTTCGAGGATGGGCTCGACCCAGTTTCGCAGGGATAGAGGGGTCTGAACCATGGTAAGTATCAGTTTTCATCAACGCATGGGACATTCTCCGAACTTACCATAGATGATGAGAAGCTGGATACACGGGAGAGTGTTTGCTTCTAGAGGAACGATCAGTAAATTGTAAAGAGCAAAATATCCGGACCATACCTTGTTGTCCTCGCAGCCCATGCTAGATACTGAACTATCGTAGGAATGTCTCGTGTGATGCGTCGGAGCAGATCGATGACGAGGGAGCGAGATGGTTGAAAGGGCATCCTCATGAGCAGTATTTAAGTAGCCCGGAGGATGCACGCTCCGCAAGCCGTGCGGGATGCATCAATGCCTCGGTTGAGAAGCAATTCGTTTCCTCAGAAAAAGCATGCTCGCTCGCATAACGGCAGGCGCATGGCCGACATTGCCCAATTCAAGACGCAACAGTCGTTTCTTTGACGCTTCGCGAAGTCTTCGAACCGCCGTACGCTGCTAGAGTTGGCGTAGTAGACGAGCGCGCCGCTCTCAAAGCCGAGGAACCATTCAAACATTTCGTGGTGACAAGCAGATGAGTGGACTGTCCAAGGTGTATCGTACGTGTTGCGCTCGGTGCCGCAGTGATACACCGGTTAATTGGCCGGTTGGTGGGCGCGGAGGCAACACTGGCGGAAAAACAGAAAAGCCGCGGATTTGACTTTGAGGGGCTCGCGCTGCGGTCCCGAGTCGTGGCACAACCCGTCAGAGGATGTCGACACCGCCACCCTTCCATGTATCCTCTCGCCGAGATTCAACGAACGATGAAGACCGGTGTACGCCTTCCCGACGCAGATATGCTCACTACAGCTCGTCTTCCATATCGATGATCTGGCATCCATCGCGAATCGAATGCTCAGGCGCGCGATCCAGCACTCAGCCAGTCATGGAGTGCATCATCGCACTGAGGCATTGTTCATGTGTTCATGTCAACGTTCACGATTTGACGTGACCGAACTACAATGTTCAAACGTTCACAGTCGAACCGCGTGCATCCTTCCAACCTGCGCCGACCATTGTGTGGCGCCGTAAAGCCTGCCAGTGGCAACCGCTCGTTCTCCCATGCCTTCACCGCCGCGCAAGTTCGGCGTGGCGCGCCCTCCGCCGGCGTATGCACCTGGAGATCTTCACCCGGCATCTATCCGAAGCTCAATAACAGATTACGGGTCGGAGCCCGAAGATCAGCGCAAAGGAGATGCTTCCGAATATGCAAGCGATGAAGAGTCTCCGGTCCGCGGGACCATGGACAAGTTCCACGACCTTGTCAACGCTTTCAGTTTGGGTCAACATGAAGAGGACGATCTTACCATCGACCGTGCACTACGACGGCCTCGTAGGTTACTCGATTCTGATGAGCTCGATCTCGAGGACGACGACGGCGTGGATGAAGCCGAGCTGGAAGACGCTGTTATGCCTGGCACGCCGCCGGCACCAACCGAGGCCGTCTCAACCAAGAAGCCTCTGTCTTACAAGGACCGACTGAAGCAGGCCAAGAAACAACGAATTGTCACCCATCAATCCTGTAAGTCCTGTGAGTATGTACCCGCCCTCGGTAGCTCAGGCTGTTGTCAGCGCTCTATCACAGGCAGGAGTACCTCAGGGTCCTGGCAAAAGCATTACTCCAGTTTGGTGCCCCTTCTCACAGAGTGGAGAGCTTGCTCCGAACCGCCGCGGCAGTAATAGACGTTGATGCCGAATTCTTATGCTTACCGGCCGTCATAGTCGTGGGCTTCGGGAAACACGATGGCTGGAAAGTGAACACCCATTGGATCAAGAGCGACAGCGTCATTGGTCTGAGCGCGCTACATGACGTACATCATATCTACAGACAAGTTATTCACGACAAAATGAGTGCGGAAACCGCTCGCGAGGAGCTCATCAGGATAATTAGGGCCCCTCCACTCTATGGTATCTGGGTCCGGGACGCTCTTGCTTTCCTTCTCTCTGCTCTGATCTGTCCTCTTGCCTTCGGTGGAAGTTTCATCGATCTATGGATTGCGGGAGCTGGCGCGGCGCTACTAAACCATGTACGTGCGAGCATTGGCTCGCCAGGTTACGTCGTCGTGTTCGAGTGAGTTACAAAACTACGAATCGCTGGACGATGCGACTGACGTAAACCTAGATTATTCATAGCAATGTTCACCTCGTTTGTCGCACGCGCTCTTGGCAGCATCAACCCACAGGCGCCGATATTTTGCTACAATGCTATATCGTCCTCCTCAATCCTGTCTATCCTGCCCGGTTTTCTGATCCTCACCGCTGCTCTTGAACTGGCCTCAAAGCAAATGACAACCGGTGGCGTCAAGATGGTGTTCGCGTTGATGTACACGCTTCTGCTCGGGTTTGGCCTCTCGATCGGCTCGGACTTGTACCTGCTGTTCGACAGCAAGGCACGGCATTACCTTGACTCCATCGCAGTGACGCTCGAAACCGACCTAGACCTGACTGGCATGATCAGAGCCAAGGATGGCCACTTTTTTATTCATCCTCTCATCGGCCAGTTCAGCCTCGGCGACGTTCTGCATGACTCGCGGACCGAGAACATCATCAAATCGTGTTTGCGCTTGGAATCTGCGCCGTGGTATCGCCAACCGTTCCCCACCTGGACGCAGTTCCTCATTGTTCCAGCCTTCTCCATCACGTCCTCCTTCGCCCACGGGCAGAAATGGCAGTCTCGGGAGTTCGTCGTGATGATCCTCATATCTTGTGCCGCGTATGCTTGCAACGCATTGGCCAACGCTCACATGCACAGCCGTTCAGACTTTGTCGCAGCGATCGGCGGGTTGGCCGTCGGTTTCCTCGGCAACACCTACTCGCGTCTCAGCAACTTCTTCTTCCGCAACCGGCAAGGAACCGCGTTCAACGTGATGGTCGTCGGCATCTTGTTCATGGTTCCTAGCGGCCTCTCAGAGACTGGAGGCTTAACGGCTCGCGGTAGTGCGGTGGACATAGGCGGCGCCATGATAGGGGTTTCGGTTGGGATTACCGTGGGCCTATTCATAGCCAACGCTGTCGTATATGCTTTTGGGCGCAAGAAGACGGGAGCATCTTTCTCTATGTAATGTTTGTGTTCGCATTATCTTACTCAACGATCGACCCAGCGTACTATAAACAAGGACTTGATCATGCACACTCGCGAAGAAGATATTCCTGTCCACAGGAGGAAGCCGCTGCGGTGACATTGCTTGGCGGATTACGTATCATGGCTGAATCGATATCACATCCATAAACTGCTACAATACGGAAATCGCAAGTCCAGAGAAACCAAGCACAAAGAGCGACGCTCAATAATGTCCATCAACAGGCCAGATAATATGAATGATCTCAGACTTCCACCTTCGCTCCGATCGATTCCATATCCTGGCTGATCAGCGTCGACGCCGACTCCATTCCCTCTCTTTTAAGCTTCTCGTTGCGGCTCTTCTTCCTGCCCTTCTTCATGAACTCAGAATCTTCACCAACGAGAAAACGGGTAGATCGGAAGGATTGACGCGTGGTGACATTAACTCTCTGAACCAGCGGACACTCGGAATAACCTCAACTTACCGACATGATCATGCGGTACAAGAGGTGGAATGTTGGTATGGTTGTTCGTGGCGGAAAGAGAGCAACCACGTATAATGAGGCGCTTCAAGTGCGAGATGAGGAGAATAGAACGGAAGCTACTATTATTTGAACCTCACAAGAATACCGCCTCCCGCAGCCGCACAGCGCATGCTTGATCACCGAGGGCTTTTCTAAGCCAGTGAAAGAGCAATTCTAGGTTGAGTGGCTGCGTCCTCATCCCTAGAAATCCAACAACGGACGGTGCAACTTCCATAATCAAACCACGGCACGTTGGAGTAGAGCTGATCCCAACAATGTCAATTATGATAGGTAACGACAGCGAAACATCGGCTGAGATAGCATGCAGATCATAGTCCGTAAATGATTTGTAGACTCATGACGAGAGTAAGTCGACGAGCTCAAGTGTCCGATAGCGTCCGTGATTCCAGTGGTAGCCAACAATCCCCCCCTATGTCGCCCAAGACGCGAGTTGCGCGCGTTCACTGGATGGTGAACTTGGGGGACTTGTTTCCAGAGTCACCGATCACTAACGCCACAGTGAGTCGAATTCCCGAATAGGTCAAAAGGCGGTCGATCACTTACGGACGACAATGTAGTCGTTGCGAGTGGTCACGTTGGGGACGGTGACAGCGACGGAGCCGGCGGAGATGGGGAATTGTGCGGCAAGAGGGTGTGCTGAAAAGAAATAACGCGTCAAACCCGTCATCGAGGCTCGGTAGGGGGCCATGACACGTACCGATGTCGAGGTGCTCGCTGTCGTCATCCGACTGCTGGTAACCAAGGAGTAAGACACCAGTCGAGTTCTGAGCCTCGGCAGGAATCTTGCTCGTGTCCCAAGTGACGGTCTGGTTGCTGCCGACAGCCCAGGTGGTGACCGCGGTGGGATCGGTGATGGTCGGCGTGAACACAATGTCCTCGGTGGGGTGGACAATGGGCGTCGCAGCGACGAGGCCGGCGGCGGCAAAGAGGACAGCGGCAAAGGACTTGAACATCATTACGGCTGGTGGTTTGCTTGGGTCGTAGAGGGAGAGAGCGAGCGACGGTGGCAACGACAAGGGTCAGAGAAAAGAGGAAGGGAACGGATGCGGTGGACGGGGATGGCGCGTTCGTTTTATAGTGAACATGGCGGCCATCGGCAATGAAGTTGAGGCAGAGAAGCGCAGAAGCAGTCTGACAGCCTTCGGAGCTGCACCCTGGTTTCAAGGGCACCGATCCGCCCTCTTCCTTTTGACCAAAGTATATCCCATGCACTTGGCATCAGCCTGCATATCATCTCCGTTGGAAGACCATTTGCACGAGCAGCGTGAACAGCGTCCAAGCATGCCATATATCCAGCAGCGCGGTGGAGAACGTCGTTCAAACATCAGCTGGCTCGCCGCTCGCGTGCCCCGCGTCAGGCCACAGGCGGCGCTTGTGTGCTCGCTTACATAAGCCACAAGCGAGGTTCTCGGAAGCGAACCAATGGATGATGACGGAAATAGGTGCCTTCCTTTATTTTCCGGTCAATATAAGGTCATGAGTTCACATCGCGCGTATTATCTAAGGGTGTTGTTGAAGTTACAGTGTCCACAAATGAATATGAAGGGTATAGGCGGCATTGATACAGTGATGATGTCGTCTATGCGTTATGCAATGGTCTTGGGGGGCGTGCATCCAGGGAGTCTCTATACCGCGGCAAAAGACGGATAGATCTTGATCAATTGTCTAGGGTTGGCTTCCGCCATGCATACCGGGCATTTCCTGCTCTGCCCGAGCGCAGTGTGGGCGCATCTGACCAAGCAACATCCCATGAGTCACAAATGGTATGCGAAAGGGGTAACAGACACGTACTGCTCGCAGAACAGGTGCCCGCATCGAGAAACAACGGGAAGCTTGGGGAACTGAGAGCAGATGGGGCACGAGAGGCGAACGCCGCCCGACACTCCGCCGGCGCCTGCTGATGAGCCGCTGGCGCGCTTCCCCTTGCGTTCGTAATCATCGAGCAGCCTCGCCGGCCATCCAACATACACGCATCCCTCGTCGGCGGTCTCACCAGAGGCGAGTAGCCTAGCGCCCTTGTCAGCACAAGTAATGATGTATCGCGCGCGGAAGTAACTTACGTGTGTTCAAGCAGTTGCGAGTTCGGCTCCATGCTAGCCCCAGACAAAAGTCGGCTACCGGACCTGAGAGCACATCTGCGAAAGGACTGTCAAATTTGCGCATAGAGATAGAGCACGTCTAACTCACCCATCGCCGATGCGCAGCCTGTTCAGGGCGAACTTGCCTCGAGAATTGATATGAGCGACAACCGAGCAGTCGTCGAGGGCCACGTCGTCGCCGAGCTCGACCAGGTCGGGCTCGGTCATGAGACCCGCCTTTCCGCCAGCCCAGATAGCACAGTTCTTTCCAATCGTCGCGCCGAGAGCTCGGAAGTACCACACGATATACGCGGATCCACAGATAGGCCCTAGCACGCCGCCATTGCCGTAGCCGCGGTGCAATGGGCGGCTCAGCGTGAGGTGAAGCTGCCACCGCTGGCAGTACGAGCTCTTGTCCCACTCGCACGGGCCAGCCTCCCTACGACCGATGACAAGCCACTTGGTGCCGATGACCCACGCGAGGGCGATCATGGCCTGGAGGTTCAAGATGATCACGAACGACAACGCAATGCAGCCGAAGAGAGTGCCCATGCGATACCAGTACGGGTAGAAGAGGTGCAGCTGAGGGAGGTGGATACGAAGCTGGCGGAGGATCTGGGCAGCAGCGACAGCCGAAAGCGACCAGAAAGCGGCGGAGAGCGAGGCAATGAAGATGTTGATGAGGACCAGCATGGGGTACGGGTAGACGAAGAAGTCCGCCTCGCGCTTGTAGAACGCGCGACCGAACGGCGTGGTAGTGTCAACGTCTATATCAACGCCTTTTCCAGCACTGAAGCAGATAGCCTCGCCGTTCTCACTGCCCATCCAAGTCGATCCGTCGGGGTAGATGCCGCCTCGCTTGCCCAGGGCGCCCGAGCCCATAACCGTCTTCCGTCCCACCGTGGTGCAGGGAAGAAGGACGACGCGATCCGCAATCATGGCACCAGAACCAATAGTGATGCGTCCAGTGCCCAGGGCATCCGTGGTGAAAAGCTCAGACCGCGAGCCGAAGACGACATCGTCGCCAATCGTGAGAAGCTCGGGGTCCTGGCAGTAGATACCGCTTCCTGGCCAGTACACACGCTTTCCGATGCGGGCACCCATGGCGCGGAAGACGACCGAGGTCATCTCGTAATGGGTACCAAGGATATCGAATGCGCGCTTGAGGGTGTGCTGGGAGAGAAGGACGGAGTTGATGTAACGACGGAGCAACACCCATTGCGAAGCCTCGGTAACGGAGCGCTCGCTGTTGAGGCCCAACACGCGCTTGACGATGATGCCGAGAACGAGCTGGATCAGAGGCTGGCAGCAGGCACGAACGATGCGAGCAACGATGTGCCACTTGATCCGAGGGGCAGCGGCGAACCAGTCGATGACGGACTCCATCGCGTTCAGGTGCTCGTTCTGGATCGTCGTCCGGGTGATCATCAGCCATAGGATCACGAACCAAGGCACGTAGCTCGCAAACTGGACTATGAAGATGATCGGCCAGGCGACGAACAGCTGCAGGAAGAAATTTGGCTTGCGCTGGATCGTGCGGTTGACGCTGGCGTGGCTGGGGGCGAGTGGGTGTTCATGCGACGAGGCGTGGGGACCGTAAACAGCGCCGGGCGGGATGAAAGCACCGGGCGCGATCTGGGTGTAGGTGTTGACGACAGCGCGGGCACCAATGTGGATGTGGTCAAGGCGCATGTAGCCGTCCCGTTCGACGCAGAACCCGCGAATCAGCGACTTGTCGATCCTCGCGCCGTCGTCGATTTGAATGAGGTCGAACTCTCCAAGCTTCGCAGCTTTGTCGATCTTGACATCCCTGCCGATCCTCGCGCCGAGCAGGCGGAAGTACAGCCTCTCGAGCGCGGGGTGAGCGGCGAAGATCCCACGGCCAGCGGCCCGCAGCGACTGGTTCACGATCCACCAGCGCAGGTGGTATGTGCTCCAGAAGCGGTAACGTCCCGGCTGTAAACGGCGGGTTAGAAACAGTTCTTCTTAACGCGAGTCGTGGTTGACGTACCCGGTACCTTCCAATGACGATCCACTTGAAGATAATCGCGGCGACCGGAGAGACGATGCGAGACGACAGGCGAGCCGCGACGATAGCAAAAAGTAGCGAGCCAATACGTTCCCAGTACATTGCGACCGTGAATTTCGTCACGTAGGACAAGCAGAACAGAATCATCGTCCACGTCCAAGCCGCCTTCAATGGATAGAAGAAGAGAATGGGGATGATCTGAACGAGGAGTGAAAGGGGGTGGGTTTGACCGCGGCCGCGATCGGGAAGCTCGTACTCGCCACCGTAGCCCAGAGTGGGAGCCTCGTAGCTGTTGATGCTCTCAGCGTACTTGGATTCCTTGTCCGCGAGTGTCGAGTTGGACATGGTGGCCTCTTCCGCGTCGATCAGGGAAGCGATGCCGTTGATGGTCGAGTTCGTGAAAAGGTCGGCCACCTTGAGGCTGATGCCGGTCTCCTTCCGGATGAAGTACGCCAGCCGACCAAGGAGGAGCGAATTTCCACCGAGGAGGAAGAAGTCCGAGTCGCCAGTGATCATGCCCGGCTCCTTCGACAGCAACTCTGCGACAATGTCTCGGACTGCCAGGGCACTAGAAGACATGCTGGAGGAGTTCTGGCGCTTGATTTCCTCCTCCATCGAGTTGAAGTCGACGCGGCCGCGAGACTTGGCGAGCGGCCTGCGGAAGACGTGCAATGGGTCAGGAATGCTGTAGCCAGCGACGACGGTGTGAAGTGCGTTCTTGATCACGGTTGAGTCAAGTTCGGACGACCCATCGACAGAGACGAAGGCTTCTGGAGTGCCATCGCTACGAGAACGAAGGGCGACCTCGTTAACACCCATGATACTAAGCATCGCCCGTTCGACCGCCTGAAGGTTGACCGAGACGCGAGAACAGGCGATGGGTTGAGAAAGCGGGGAGTTCTTGTCCGGAACTTCCGCCTCAAAGTGACGCTGAATGGCAGGGACGTTGTCGGTGAGGCATCCGAGCCCGAGACGCTGGGCGAGCTTGATACGGAGCGGCTTGCCGGCGGAGTTCTTCGGCAGATCGTCCATGTAAACGACCGCGAAAGGCCACTTGGAGGGGTGCAGCTGATCGCGGAGCAGGTCGAGCAAGGCGGAGAGGCTGATGCGGGGCTGACCGGGAACAGGGACAACCACAACACCGATCGTCTCCTGCAAGACGTCGTGCTCGATGGAGAAAGCGAGTGTAGTCTTGACCTGTTCCTTGGCGACGGTCATGATAGCCTCCTCGATCTCGAAGGGGGAAATGACTTCTCCACCCTTGTTGATGATCTCCTTCGAACGCCCGGTGATGTAAAGGTAGCCATCTTGGTCCATGTAACCCATATCACCCGAGTCGAACCACCCCTCGCTTGAGAACATCGAGGTATCGAGAGGACCGTCGACGGAGACCTCGTAGCCTTCGAACGTCGGAAGACCGCGAACACATACGGCACCGTAACCGCCGCTCGGAAGTTCGCGCTCGAGATTGAACGGGTCGCGAATAGACAGGTAAGGTCCGCAGGCGATACCGGAGCATCCAGGTCGGTCCAACTGATACGACGTCGGCGGAGACGCGATGGGCATGCATTCTGGGCAACCGGTTGAGACGCGATTACAAGGTTTGAAGCGGAAACCGCATACCAGTCATTCCGTAGGAAGGGAGCACAGCAGCACCGCCAAACGTCTCCTTCAACTCTACAGCGAGCGTGGGCAAAAGACCACCCGCAGCGTTACAGATCATCCGAATCCGGGTGTCACGGGATGGAACAATCGCATCAGAACGAGCCGCCAGGATAGCGTGGTGCATCGTCGGAGCAGCATAGTACCTTGCTCAAGAATCAGAAAAGGGAGCAGAAGAGCAACGGAGATGGGCATACCATGTAGCGCCGAACTCGGTCGCAAGAGTCCAGAAGGCGGTGGCGTCGAATCCGCTCGCCACGATGGCACTGCCGCCAGACATCATGGGAGCGAAAAGGTTTCGCACGATACCGCCGACGTGAAAGAGAGGCATCATGTTTGCGTTAACGTCGTCCTCCCGGAGATCCCAAGATTTGATGACGGCACAGGTACCAATGATCAAGGAACGAAGGGTATATCTGCCCCAAACCGTCAGCAACACGAAGACGCGCGCGCAGCGAAAAGAGGAGGCTTACGGGACGACCTTCTTCTTACCGCTGGTCCCGGAAGTGTGCAGGACGAGCGATTGGTCGTAAAGGGTGTGAAGTTGCGAAGGGGTCCGCGACGATCCTTCGGCGAGTGAACGGCCGTCGTCGTCGTCGTCGCACATGACCGACATATCGAACAAGCCAGCCGGCCCGCTCGGACGGGCCTCGACGAAGATGATCTCGCAGCCGAGCTCTTCGCGCAATTGACGGAGCTCAAGACGCTCCATGGCATCCCGTGTGGTCACAACCGCCCTCGCCCTCAACCGCTCAGCATCCTCCTTCAACTCGGACGCCGTACAGCTTGCATTGACAGGGGCGCATGTGTGGTAGCTCGTGAGCGCCAGAAGGGCGACGGCGTTCTCGCAGCCCGTCGGGAGGGCGATCATAACCCGGTCGTTAGGGCCGAGACGCCTCGATGGGTGGGACACGGGAAGCGAGAAGGTCGCCACGAAGTCGTAGAGGGTGCGGTGCGTAAGACATGGCCGTAGGGGGTCCGGAGACCAGAGGGCCGCATCGGGGGTGGTGCACAGACAGTCCAGGAAGGTGTTCACCTGGCCGTTGTCCGTAACGAGCTCCGCAAGTTGATCTCCGAGGGAGAGGCCCGGACGGGGGGCAGGGAGGGAGTGGATGAACGCCAATGGGATCGACATGACTGACAGTCTAATCCGTGCTCTAGTCGCAAGAGGCGACGATTGATAGAGCGATTGGGGGGCGGCGAAGGGAGCGTCAAAACACCCGATGAATCGACATGGCTGCTTTTCAATCCGCTGGGTCGAAGATCACGGAAACAGCCACTGAGAACCGACCGCACATGGGGCATCAAGTGTTTCGGCGTGCTGTTACTACCGTGCCGCGAGGACGTCTGCAAGAAGCGGTGGGCCAAACGCCCGCCGGAGTCACGTGATCCGCGTCGATTTCCTTATTTGGCCAGAATCCAGCCCGAAATGATGATCAGCGGGGTTGTCTCTGATAGCAACGCCTGTCGCTCTCCATGACGAAAGCCTGAGGATTGGAGCTGCATCACGTTGTGAGCAGTGCTGTGTTGCGAGTCGAAACGCCGGTGGCCGAAACCGGGGTGCTAATTTTTGTCCTGGGGGCCATCGACAAGCAATCATGTATACAGCGAGCTTGCGCGGTGCGCTCGCTTCTTGCCGCAAGTGAACCGCGTCCATTCCGTCGAGCTTATGATCCCGCATGGTTCCTTATCGGGCCCTCGCGTTTGCGAAGGACGATGTGGTGGTGAGCAAGCTTGCGCCCGACCGTATTCACATGCATTCGCAATGCCGTCGGTGTAAGCGACGTTGATACCGTCTCTGACAATCGTAACGTCAGCTTTCACACCCTCAACACGCGAGCGAAACAGGCTCACATGCATCCACGGTCGCCCGATAGTTCGGGGAGCCGCACTGTGAAACCTCACACACCAAGGGGAGCCGGGGCACTGCAAGAAACGACGCGATCTCCAGAAGATCTACGTGATAGGCATCACGTACCACCGGTGGGGGCCAAGAATAGCCGGCGGTTGTGCTATTGTTGGGCACCGATGCGCGCGCGACTGGCATATGCTCGCGACCAAAGCCTTATAGGAGTGCACATGGAAGAAGCAGACCTGAGCAGGGGGAATCCTCTCAGAGAACGAGCAGCGTTCACGGCGTTCCGAATGCGCTCGGCGCTCGCCGTCGATATGGACGAAGAACCTCATCGCCGCCTGCATTCATACGTCAGAACACCACCCTCAAACGGTACCGCAGAGAGCGAGCGCACCTGGTGCCAGATGGTGCTCTCCGAGACATCACATGTTTCCCACGCCCGTATTGCGCGCTCGAGGCGTTGTGGCGTTCACCGCCATCCAAATCAGCAGAAGCATGTGCCGACCGCGTATCGTGCTGAGATGGTTTGGAAGTTGCTCGGTACTAGTACAAAAGTACGGTGCGCCATCGGGTTAGCTCGCATTCTTCCCGAACGTTTCATGTGTGTCGTTCTCGGGGAACCGTCGACGCCCATAGGCAGCATTACTGTCACCTAATCAGAACCGCGAGCAAGCCTATCCGCAGTGCTGCATAGTCTCACCAAATCGAACCCCTTGTTTCCGGATTCGTGGTTTGCTTCCGCGCTTGCAAGTGTTGGCGGGAAACGTCGGCGGCGGAGCGCTCGCTGCCACGGGGCTCTGCAAAACGTTGCGGTCTGGCACCGAA
Organism: Punctularia strigosozonata HHB-11173 SS5; assembly: GCF_000264995.1. NCBI lineage: Eukaryota > Fungi > Basidiomycota > Agaricomycetes > Corticiales > Punctulariaceae > Punctularia > Punctularia strigosozonata. Next base: position 2,415,925 of record NW_006767434.1, read on the forward strand.
ACTCCAGCTTGCGACACATGCTATGATTGCCGACAAACGGGAAGGCACGAGCAGTTAGATAGTAGTGTCTGGGAGGACGCAGGCGACGATGGAAACAAGGGCAAGCTCTGTGTCGAGTTTCCAGCCTAGTTTTACTAGTAGCCTCCCTGGGACTGTGCCACATGACCACGACCGTCGACCAAAATAGTGCGTCCACTGTCCATTTTCGTTACCGCCAGCTCAAGGCGACAATTATAGGCACTGCGATGACGGGATGGTCATTTGTACTTGCTGCGGTCCCTCGCAGTGTATGCATTGCATACCTGCGCTACTTTTGGAACACGGCCGTCGGACAAATATGAACACTCATGCAAGCCTTTAAATGGTCTAACGACCCTCCAGCAAGAACGAACGTATCGTGACGAATCTCGAACTATCATACTAGCGAATCATTCCGACGCATGCTATCTCTATCCCTCCTGTCAGCCTTGACGAACTTGCCCACTTTGCGTATCGTCGCTGGCGGAGGCGACGGAACCGCCTGCGATTGCATCGGAGTCTGCGGAGTCTGCGGGGTCTTCGGCGACGCTGAGGGCGGGGCCTGCTCTCTGAACGGCGGCGGGGGCGCCTCACTGTATCTTGCCTTGTCCATCGATCCCTTGACGTTCGCTCCGATGGAGGGACCCGCACCCGGGACGCCACTACCACTTCCGCCCTGACCGTCTTTGTCCGCGTCGTAATCCCGCGAGAGTATGTCCTCCAGACGCGCACGGAAGCGATTCACGTCTGCCATGTGCGCCGCCGCCGGATCATCGCCATAATCATCGATGTAGTTGTCCATCGTGCGTATAAGTCGGCAGAGGTCCGCATGGCGGCGCTCGGACTTCTGTGGCTCGTCCTACCAACCGACGTATGATGGTCGGGTTCTTGAATACCGTATTGAAAACATATGTCGATGGCAGGACTCACCTGGTGGCGCACTTTCGCAAGGTACCCCGATATGATGGTGCTTATTGCGCCCAGGACGGCGGTGGAGATCTGACCCTGGTGAGACGATCCGTTTTTTTGGTTTCGAACTGGATTATCTGAAGACAAGCGGTTAGATCGGGACGCACACGTCGACTGTTATCGATTGCGGACAACAGCGTGATCACGGCGCCGACCGCGATCTGCGTAAAGAGGACCACCGTGAGGCCCCATCCGGTCAGATTGGCTGCAGAACCGTATGATGAGCCGACGTTCGACGCGCGGATCAGCACGAAAGGTGACGATCGCACCGGTTGCCTTGCTTTGATCGACGAAGCTCTGCGCCTCTCGAAGCGTTGCGGCAAGTCTCCCTCGCACCGTGTTGTGGTCCGGTCCCTGCGATCGCGAGAGGTCGGGGTCAGAACTCATTCTCGAAGACCGATGGCGGCGCGTACTTCGTCCTTGTCCTCGGCCATGGCTCTAGACAAGTAACACCGGGTTCAACCACGCCGCTGCATCACGCAAACCCGCCGTGGTTGGAAGACCAATGTTCGATGATGGACACTGACGCCGAGGTCGTGCTAGCCTAATCGGGTCAGGGGGTGGCTGTACGGCGCACTGCAGTGTATTTTTGTCGCGAGCGCGTCGCTGAACCCGCGAAGCTATCGCATTGCCCTGGACGCGGGTCAAAGACGACGAGGGAAAACAGGAATCGCAAGATGGCCGAGCCGCGGCGAAGACGCGCGTTCTGTCGCCACTGATCTGATCTGTTTCTGGCCTCGACGAGAAAGTATGGCTGCAGCCCGGATGTGGAGAAAAAGACCGCTTATGGCAGGCGCCCGTCCTAGTCTAGCAGAATGCCTGTTCGCTGGGAGGCATTCCGGACGCTACAGCGAACCCGCTTAGCTCATCTATCTGTGTCACCGAGCTCGCCAGCCCGACGCACATGTTCACGGCGCGAGACAAGCCGTGGGGCCTGCGCCCAGCGAGCTTAAATACGACTCGTGTACCGCATTCCCCGGTCCTCCGTTTGCTCCTCCCAGCTATGTCTTCTCCCTCCCTTCCGCCCCCCGGTCCGCATGACCATGTTTGTGAGTGCGTCGTCGCAGCCATCACCAGTTCTGACGGAGCGACACGCAAACATACAGCGCCGGACGACCCGCGTGCGGTTTGGCCGTACGATCCGTCATTTGCCGCGGCACTGCTCTTCCTCGCCCTGTTCGGGGTGTCGACGATCCTCCATACCGTGCAAATGTTCCGGTACAGAAAGGTAAAATACACTCTTACTCGCCTGTCTCTGTAGTCTAACAACACACCGTCAGTGGATTTCCTGGGTCATCATTATGAGCGCCCTCTGGCAGGTTGTCGGATTCGGTAAGACCATCTGCCTGACCCGCACCGAGTGCCGCAGACCGATCAATGCGCCTTTCCAGTACTCCGCGTACTCTCCACCAGGCACCAACTGAACAAAGGCTACTACTCTGCCTTGCAAATCGTCATCCTGCTCGCCCCGTTATGGACCAACGCCTTCTGTTACATATGCCTCGGTCGCATGATCGGCTACTTTGTTCCTGATCGCAAGCTCATCGGTATACGTGCCGCGCGCTTTTCCTGGCTGTGGATCTGCCTGGATTTCGTGTGCGTTGGAGACTTATCTACCTCAGATGCGCGATTTCTCAACTGCCTCCTCCAGTGCATTCGTGTGAGAGCAACAGACGCACCGTTGCAGCTAACTGCTCAGCAAACCATCTCCACAGCGTTCAAGCTATCGGTGGAGGCATGGCTGCCAACACTGGCCACACCGCCTCCGACGCTCGCGAGGTTCAGAACGGTCTCCATGTTTGTGCGTGCAATCCTCTTCCCCGGACTTCTCTCCCCCTCCCCCCCGGCCAGCGGATGAAACGCTCATCCATACCCCGAATTCGTATAGATATGGGCGGTATCGCGCTCCAGCAGTTCTTCATCTTGTTGTTCCTCTTCATCGCGTACAACTTCCAGCGGAAGGTGAGCAGGGCCCCGGCCTCGCAAGTGCCACCGTACAAGTGGAGGCATCTGCTTTACGGGCTGTATGGTGAGGGTTGTTTTTTCTCGCGTCGATCCAGCGTCTTGACTATCAACAACAGGTGCTCTCGTACTTATCACGGTCAGAACGACATTTCATGATCCTTTCCCTCTTGTATTCTCATGTTCTCGTCCTAGATCCGTATCATCTATCGTCTCGTCGAATTTTCGGGTAAAAATCTCACTAAGGGCTTCGTGCCCTCGCATGAAGGTCCGTGTAGGGTACACCGGATCTCATCCGACCATAGCACTAACATGTTTCCTGCAGTCTTCTACTACTGCTTCGATGCGCTCCCGATGCTGCTTGCGATTTGGATCTTCCATGTTGTCCACCCTGGCCGGTACCTTGTACCCGAGGGTCGCAGAGACAACGCCCAAGCCGCCTCCCGCCGCTCCGAGTCGACGCTCGAGAAGCGCGACGCGGAAATGCACCAGGCAGCGCCCAAGGCACAGTAAACGACCTCTAACGAGGTGCATCACTGTTGCTCCGTTTTGCTGCGAGATGATACCGAGTTGGCGTTCTTCGTGACGGCCGACAATGCTGGACCCTGCCAAGATTTGCGGGAGTTTTCTGTGGTATGAAACTTCCCATGGAAGAGTAAAGTCATCGTAGACTCCGCTCGATATTCTGTCGCTCTTTGCTAGCTACTTGCCGATTAATTATGCAACCGTCGCCTTCTTTGGCATTTTGGATTCGTGTTCGGAATGGTTCATGAGATGCCCGCGCGTCGGATGCGTATTAGCGCTCGGCGCTCGCATTGTAAACGAATTGCGTCGCCGCGTGCCGTGCAACGAGGGTCATACAACGTCGAGAATACAAGGCTTCGGCATCAGTAATAGATTAGAATGGGCTATAGAAGTACATCGTAGTGTTCGTATCCAATGATCTCGGTGCTGAACAGTCCGCAAGCCAATGGCTTAACATATTTCTAACGATCTAAACGGGCGTTTGCTTGACGTTGGCTATGATAACTCTAGTAGACCCCATATATGACGATACGCGGGTTGGGTGGGGTCGACTCTTCATGCCGACTTGCGAGCGGCCATCTTCTTGAACGGCGCTAGTAAGCTACCCTGGCGGATGCGGAACAACCAGGTGAGGCCGTAGATCGCAGCGATGTTGATCGCGCAGTAGACAATCATGAGGCCGAAGTCGCGCCAGTGGTTGGAATAGAAGATGTTGAACGTCGCCTATACGTAGCGTGTGAGATGGGCTTGATGATGATGAGTGAATGGTTTGACTGACCTCCAAGAACTCATTGGTCGTCCTGGTAGAGCAGAAGTGGCACTCGTCCGTTGCATTCGGGTTCGTAAGGTATCCTCCGGCCTTAGCGATGTAGTTCGCGAAGTAGTTCGAGCAGGTCTGACCCGACGGAGGTATTATCACCGCGAGTTCCTTGGTGGAGCATGTGATCAACTGGTTGCCGATAGCTTGGCCGAGGACCCCTTCAATGAGGTACGTGTAAGGCGAGACGCGGTACATCCTAGATATATGTCAGCCGAGGCTGTCGAGAGCTTGGAAAGTTCCCACCATTTCCACCAGCCCAACTGGCGGAAAGGTTGCATGACACCGTTGAAGGTTAGGACGAAGCTGAACAGGAAGGAGAACAGCACGGATGCGATTCTGGGTACAAGCAGTTGAGTAAGCAATACTTGGACGAGGACGAGAAGAGTGGAGGACGTACTCGGCGTTAGGGGACATCGCAGCAACAGCTTGTCCGATGGTGGAGTAATAGATCGGGAAAGCGATGCACATCACAAGATACGTGTAGCCGGCGCGGTCGTTATTGAACCCGACTGTCCAGTACTGAAACGCGAATCAGGATATTGCCAATGCCCTCGCGGCAAAGTTGCTTACCCAACATAAGTAGAACAACGATGATCCAATAATGTTCCATGGAATCTCTGCGATGATCTGCGCTGTGAGCAACGCAGTCCATGAGAACATCCGGGAAGGACGCTCTCGTATTTCGAAGACTCCACGTGTCACAAGGAACGGAACCTGGCCTTGTTGCGCAAGGGGGACTGATAGAATGCAACCCTGTCATGACCTTAGTAAGTCCATCGTAAGGACGTTCTCCCGAGAGGGTCGTACCATGTATATGGCGAAAAGCTGGTTTTGGACACCTTGCTGGGAGTTGGCCGATTGGAAAAATGTGAAACTGTACGGGACAAATGAGAGGGCTATGCGCGCAGCCTATCGCTGTGGACATACCCGATGAACAGACCGCCCGCGATATTCAGCGCGAATTTAGATATCAAATACGTCGGATCGCGCCAAATGTCCATGGAGGTCCGATGCAAGAGCAGAGCAACTTGGTACGGCCAGGCTGTGGCGTATTCTGAGTGACGAGCTACTTCGACGGCGGGACGATTCCGGCCGTCGCGATGAATAACCTCGATCTCTTCTTGAGTTGCTTTGAAGTTCGGGCTACTTTGCCACACCTCGAACCAATCACGATCCGTCGTAGCCGTCGCTCCGGCGCCAATGATGTCGAGCATATACTCGGCTGGGTTCTCAACTTCCGTGATATGACGGGCTCCGTTGCCTTCGAAGTAGTCAATCATCGCTTGAGAATGGTGTCCGAGCGGTCCGAAGTAGACTGTTTGGCCTCCCTTCTTCAACAGCAGGAGGCGATCGAAACATTGGAAAAGCTCGGCAGACGGCTGATGGATGGTACAGAGAATCGCTTGGCCGCTGTCCGCAAGTTCACGGAGGAATTGCACAATTGCCCAAGCAGACTGCGAGTCCAAACCTGTAAGAGGTTAGATCTTTTTCAGGCGGGCATACAAGATTCATACCTGAGGTAGGCTCGTCCAGGAAGAGAAGTAAACGCGGCTGGGTATACAGATGAGCACTGGATAGAGCGAGAAAGTGGAGCCCAAACCTTAGCAGCCAATTCCACTCCAATCGTCGTGCGCTTGCGATGTTCGACACCCAACGATCCGACGATGGCGTCTGCCCAGGCCTCAAGACCGCACATGTGTAGGCATTTCTCCACGTACTCTGCTTTCTCTGAGCTAGGAACGCTCTGGGGCTGTCGCATATCCGCCGAGAACCGGAGAGCTTCGCGAACGGTCATGTTGGCAATATGCGTGTCCATCTGTTGCACGTAACCCGTCTGCGCCTGGAAATCCGGAGGAAGGGGCTGTCCGTTGACGAAGCGGTCTCCGCGAACGATTCCGCTGCCGACGCGCTCGGCCAAGACATTGAGTAGAGTCGTCTTGCCGGCTCCAGACTCTCCCATCAACGCAGTAAGCTTGCCAGGAGCGACGTAACCGGAGACATCGGCCAGGAGCTGTCGCTCCCCGCCGGAGACCGGAACGTAGTAATTGAGATGCTGCCACGAGAAAACATCTGTCATAGGCGGTGCAGCGATTGCATCCTTCTTTTCGTCCAAATTCTCAGATTGACCACGAGATGCGTTCGACTTCCCCTTCTCCTCGTCGGTGGCAGCCTCGGCTTCCTGTAGTACTTGTGCGCGAGAGCCTCGCTTGAAGAGAGTGACAGCATTTTGACCCGCCAGGCTCGTGTTGAACTCGGTAGCCACGAGCAGGAAAGTGATGAAGCCGACGCCAAAGGCAAGAACGATGCCCCAATCCTGTACACGTTTTGAGTTCCCAAGGGCGGATCAACACACATCGATGACTTACCCTCCAGAGATATTTGTGGTAATATGCATAAGAGAGACTGACGTAGCGAGAGCCCTGCACAGTGTTCTGGCCAGGTAGGGAGCCGACCGTGGCACAAGCCTGGTTATTCAGGGAGACACCTTCGTAACCTGGTCCGGAGGGGACCAAGTTGGCGCAAGTCCCAACCAAGTCGTAGAACTCGTTGGTCATGATCGCCTCATAACCGTATCTAGTATGATAATTTAGTGGGCCCTGAATCGGCCATAGAATTGAGCATTCTTACCGAAGGGGATTTATGTAGGTAATCCACTTCAATGCGCCGATCATTGACGGCTTGGGAATGGAATAGCCTGGTTGGCTGCTCATTGGTACGCGATTCAAGCAAAGATAGTCGTTGCAGTACTCACCAGTGTACAATACCAGAGCGAGGATACTAATACCTGCGATGGTTTGAGCCGGTGCGGGAGACTTGAACGACGCGGCCAGGAAACGGAACCTACGAATCGTCAGGAAATGATACAGGGCATAACATAGACGAAACTCACCAAGCTTTCATCGTCACTGTCATGGTGAACACCAGGAGGTAGAAGATGAAAAACTGGCCCGCCGTGCGCTGCAAGCCAACAAGAAAATAGATGATGATGGAGAAAAGTAACATGGTAATGAACGTGATAGGCACATCGACCACAGTGAGCGCGACCGCCTCGACGAACGGGTGGTACATGGCGGCTCGGTTGTGGCGGAAGACAATGGGACGTTGACCGAAGAGTGCGGGAATCTCGGACATGGTGCTGAGCGCTGCGAAGAGGAGGGAGAAGAAGAGTACACCACCGCGCGAGAAGTAGGCGGAGGTACTCTTCGGCAGGTTGTAGAAAACCGTTCCTGCAAAAACAGTAAGCACGCGAGAGAACGAAGAATTGCGGGGGAGCTCACCGACTATGATGGCCTGAATGACGAATGATCTGCATGAGGAAGGTGAAGGTCAACAACATGCTCGTGCCTCCAGGGGCGCGATTCGACTCACAAAGTCATGATAGCCTGCTCCGCAATGCTTCCCTTCAGGATTTGCGTCCGGCGAACCATCAATGTCTTGATCTGCATGAAGACCGTTATCGTGTACGGCGAGGCCTTGCGCGTCCGCTTCGCATGCTCTGCACGAGCACTCGTCTTGTACGCAGCTGAGCGCTCGGGCTTGCCGGTAAACTCGGCCCGATAGGACTCAATGTCCTTCTCGTTCAATTGGCTCAGCTCGGAGCGTTTAAACGCGGCCGCCATGTCGGTCGCCGTGAGCGGGATCGGAGTCGTTATATTCTCCTGGAGCTCACGCCCGTTCGGGTCCGTAACGGACACGAGGAAGTCGGCCGTCGTCTGACGGTTGTGAGGGCGGAAGCCCAGGTCGAGGAAGTACTGCCGTGCACGATCGGCGGGGCCAAAGTAGACCATTTTGCCCTCGTTGATCACGCAAACTTTATCGAAGAGCTCGTACAACTGTTCGCCTGCTTGGTAGATCGAAACAATCGTTGCTAGCGAGACAAACCATCAGCGAGACTGAACTCGGCAGTGAACATTCTGAATCTTACTCAGACGCATAGTGTCACTAGCGATGCGGAGAGCGCGAACAAACTCTAGCGCGGTACTTGCATCGAGGCCACGGGTGGAGTTGTCCCATGAACCGATCAAGCTCCGGGTGGCAAGCGCCTCACTGATGGAAACACGTTTCTTCTCACCTCCGGAGACGCCTCGAACCCTGTTGTCTCCGACAGGCGTGTTCTTCGCGTGTTTGAGGCCGAAGATGGTCTCCAGGATGTTAGTGATGGTGTCCACATATTCCTCGCGAGACATGCCCGCAACACGATTTCGTGGCGTCCGTGTCTTTGCTGCAAAACGCAGAGTTTCATCCACGGTGAGTGTCGGGAAATGCACGTCGTCTTCGGGGGAGTATTGGACATCTCCCCGGTATCGACTCTCGATCTCCTCGGGCGCGAAGGAATCATAGTGCACTTCACCCTCGATGGCGTGATAGTCACCCCTTTGATTAGCAAGGGTTTTGAGAAGCGTAGTGCATCCAGAGCCTGGTCGACCGAGTACGACTGGACGCCGAGTTTAGGGGCGAAACGCGGTCGGAAAATCAGCTACTCACGAAGCATCTCGCCTGGGCGGACCACCCCCTCAAAGCCAGACAATATATCGCGGAGAGGCGGATGCCTGGCATTCTGTATGGACTCCCATATTGTAGCGGGGTTCAACATGGAGGCGAGCGTCGGCTGGTAGCTCGCCGCCGCACCAAGCCCGATAACGCGCAAGTCCTTGAACATGACTCCAAGCTCGCGAAGCTTGACATCCTCCTTCTGTAACCTGTAAGAAGGATCCGTCAATATGTCGAAGCGTCGGATTCAGTGCATATACTCACTTTCGTATCACTGACCGCAAGGTTTTGCCGAAATCGAACTTTTCACCGAGCAAGGTCTCATCTGAATCGGTTTCGCTCTCCGGGGAGGCCGGGCGCGCCTGCTCTTGAACGGGGTGTCCGGACGCGCGACTCGCGACTCGCTGCGCGGCCGGAAGATCGCGCTGCTCCTGGGACATCCGCGACAACGTGCGGGCTAGCTCTCGGACGCCCTGGGGATCAAAAAAGCCGGCGTCCACATGGGACGCAGACGAGCCTCGACGCCTGGGGTGGTGGTGAGGCAGATGGGGACTCGGATGTGCATGCGCATGTTCGTGGTTGGGGTGTGCTAGATTGTGGATGGCCTCGTGCACGATTTCGCCCAGAGCGGACGGGCCCTCCGGAATGACGGGGAGAGCCTCGTCGTGCTGGGCGTGCTCGAGCTGTTCAGCGTCTTCGGGCATGCTGGACGGGGTCAAGAGCGATCAACGGGGTACGCATCTTATTATATGTTTATAGGAGTCGATATGACGATCGCTAACGCGACCCCCGGCGGACTGCGGCTCGTTCGTTTTGCCCGCCGATCGACCGGTTGTCGGTGATCGTAGATTCCCACGTAAGCCGGCTGACGCCCATTCTGGTTCCTTGCGCTCCTTCTCCCCGCGTCGTTGAACCGGTGTGTCAGCATGTTCACGTCGCTCCACCGACGGCCAAAGCGGCAACGCTTCGTTCTGGCAATGGCCGACAGATTTGCGACGGATGCATAGCGGGTAGCACCCTTTCCGACGCGCCGTGACACCGCGGACTCTTTCTTTTCACGGGAAGGTCCAATGGATGATCCCCATCCGCCAAGACATGCGAAATCCAAGCGGGATCAGGGTCTGGACTGCACGCATCGATAGTAGTAACTTAGCGTTAGTACATACACAGACTGGCTTGATAAGCTGCACGTTTAGCAAGATAAAGGGCCCTGCTACGTCGAACTTGAGACCGTGCCGGCGTAGTAAATCCTCCGCACCCATCGCCGACGACGCGTCATGCCCTGGCCAGCGCTGATCCACTCGTCTTTTGGGGCAGCACTCGCGTCCTGCCAGGCGTCGTTAGAATATACCCAACCATCTACAGACGCGGTACATGGGTTTTAGTCCTATTGCTGACATATTCTCGGGGCAAGACTCACATTCATCCGATCCGCACTCTATCCATGTTCCCTCGACATCCGGGCGCCAGTCCTCCGTCTCGACGAAGGTCCACCCGGGCGCCAACGAGAACGTGAGGTTGCTACTGCAATCGCGTCAGCATGTGTACACCTCGGCCAAGAATTCACGGAAGCGCGAGAGCAAGAACAGGGCCACTACGCCGCGCACTCATCGCGGCCCCGATATCGGCGCAGCTGAGCGCGGCAGATCCCGCGCGTAGCGAGTCGTGGCAAATACCCATGGCGCGATGGTGCGAATGCGAGCATGGAGGGCATCACAAACTCGCATCTGACGAAGACGCCACGGAACCTGATCAGGAAAGGGGCATCACAAATCCGCACCTCACTTCACCGCTTCCGTCGGGCTGCACGGCGCTCCAGCCGTCCCTGCCTCGCGTCCACGCCAGTCTCTCGCCGTGTCTCAGATTCATTTTGCTCCATGCACCTTCTCCCGCAGAGCCGGACGCGCCCCCGCCGCCCGTCGCACCGTCGGCCGCGGCTCCCACGCGCGGCGCAAACCGCTCGTTCTCGAATAGTTCCACCTCTCGCATCTCGCTCCGCCAGTGCTTGTCTTCGAGCCTGTCGTCGTCAACCGCGCGAACGAGGCGGGCATGCATGCGTCGCCGGTTGAGCTCTATAGATGGGTGCGCGAGCAGGCGGGGAAGAATGAACCCGCGGATGAGCGGGTGGGTGAGGCCAAACGGCGCAAGGCCAAGCACAAGGAACGTCGGGCGCATGGGGAGCGTATAGAGGAGGGGAAGGCTAGCCATGGCCAGCACGGACAAGCACACCAGCAGCGGTTTACTGTAGACACTCTGATGCGTCAGGTGCGGCAGCAGAGGTATCAAGTAGTCGTGTAGATCGGCGCTATATCAAATTCGGGTCAATTACTGCCGGTCTAAGGGAGGAGGTTGACGTACACGGCACCCATCAAGTTCTGAATACCTTGAATGTTAGCCTGCCAATCAACGCTGCCCTCTCCAGGTTGGGTCGTCGGTACTGGAGGCACGGTGCTCCCCGAGTTGTAAGATGCGATGTGATGGGACGGATATGTGGCGAGGAGAACACCAATAGGAAGCAGGAGAGGCAACAGCAGTACGAGCCGCGGAAAGTAACCTGCATGCTATTTTCAGACACCCGGACGCGCAATACGCAAGAGGACAACATACAAAGGAATGCGTAGGACGCCATCCAGACACTAGTGACTCTCCATCCCCTCCTCCACATCAAGATCTCCTCCATCCGGTCTTGTAGCCAGAACACCGGCCCCACTTTGGAGACAAAGCGCCGGAAGTTGACCGTGGTAATTGGGATAGACAATGGATCGCGCTGCGGGGTTCGTGAGTCAGTAGTGGTTGATCTGAAGCAGTTACAGAGCCATACCGTGGATAATAGCTGCTCCGCATGTCGCGGGTTCCGCTCTGTCCCGTTGCTCGGCAGCGACGACAACAGGATAGCGGGCAAGCTAAATGCCGCGGCAGCTGCTGGAGAGGCAGCCGATGGTACGCTGGCGGCGGCGGCGGCGGCCTTGGCGGATGAAGAGAGCTCTTCGGGGTGAGGGAGGGAGGTGACTATCCTGCGTGCGGGGTGGACGTTATCGCTAGAAGGAGTGCTGGATCGTAGAGGGGCTGCATATGGTGGTATCTCCACATAGTCCACGGTGGCCATTGTTGTTGGTAGAGCAACCTAGAACACCAGATCCCTCTTGAGGACAGACAGTGGAGCCGCGCCCGTAGTTGTTCGTGCGGTGTGTCAAGCGGGTCAAACGACTGCGTAGGTACTGTAACTGAGCGCTCTGTAACTGGTTCCGCTGCCAATGCCAACGAAAATGTCTTCACTTGAGTCTCGTTGCAAGAAATACTGACAATGGGCCTGTGTAGCAAAGTCAGGCCTGGCAATAGTTTAAGCACGCTCGGAACGAGGGACTGGACAGGCTTCGTTGTCACGTGCGTATCCCCGTAGAGTACATGTGCAGTGTACACTGTACAGCGCCCGCACGTTGCAGAGAATATCGTCATGAACTTCGATCAACCCGCCGACTACTACGATTATAACGTCCCGGAGCTTGTTGATGACCTAAACAACCTCATTCGCGCTCTGCATCTTCACAACATCGAAGTGCAATCTCCCGAGGAGCTCACACCGTCACTCTTATTAGGCCTTCTCGAATGTATTGTGCAAGCACGCCTTCCAATCTCACAGGATATCCGCAGAGCTCGCGACCTCGGTGCCAAAGTGCAGGCCATGAAGATCTTCCTCGGTGTGCTCGAGGACGATGTGCTCCAGCAGGACGTTGGGCTCGCGAATGTAGATCCTCGGAGGCTGGCTGAAGGCGAATGGGATGAGACTGTCTACGTAGGACAGGTTCTGTGCTGGCTTGCCAGAAGGCGAGACATTCTGCCTGCCGAGCCCGAAGAAGGGCCTGACGTGGATCCATCGACCTTGCCGCGATTGCCTTTGCCGCATCTACAGACCCTGTCTCCTTCAACTCGGTCCACGACGACGAACAGCATGAACACGGGTCTCTCCATTACCTCTTCATCGGAAGAGACGGTCACTACCGCGGATTTACAGCCATCTGAAGGAGACGAACCCATGGACGACGAGAATCATGTACCTCCCCGCTGCATTCACGAGGTCGACGATACTCCATCCTTCTCCTTTGGGGTGCCAGCCAATGAGTCTCACTTAGGGGTCCGCGGAAGTAACGTACCAGCATACGATGCAGACGACCCTTTCGCCATCTGCGACTGCGCCACTCGAGCTTCAGCGTCGAGCGAAGGCAATCGTCCACCGATCCGTCATACAGGCTGGATAGAACGAGCAGATGAAGAATCTGAAGTGAACACATTTGAGGCGAGTTATCGGCAGGTTCGCCAAGCTACGCCGAAGAGACCCGACAGTATCACCACACCAGATGTGAGTATGCGACACTCTGTGCTCAGTTCCCCGCTCAACTGCATCTTGGTGGATCACTGATCCGCAATGCACAGGCACGGCGCCCATCCTTACCTTCAGGTTTCACCCCGCCGCACTCGTCAACGCCGAAGAAGAAGGTCTATGATCGCATTACGGCCCGTCAGGATTTAGAGTCCCCCACGCGACGCAGGATCCAACTGCTGAACGAGCGAGCAAGGCTGTTATCGGAGCTGGCAAAGCTCTCGATCTGAGCTATTGGATTTCGCTGCCGACGTCTCCTCATGTATATCGCTGAAGCCCCTCGCCCGTGACCATCTCGAACCCGACACATCGGAGATCTCCAAAATGAAACCTCGAGAACAGCTTTCACCTGGAACCATGTCCATGCGTCGGTCCTTGCGGCTGCTTGTAGGGTTCCGATCAGAGGAGGTACTTGCAGATACGCGGGACGTCCCGCCGGAGCCGGGTATATCAAAAGCAAGTCACATCTCTGTATTATCGCTAACAGTGATGTCGCCAGGGAAAGGAATGCAATCCTCAGCTGCCTTTCCCTTGGGCTGATAATCTAGTCAAGAAGGGAGAAGATGTGGTGATTCTCCATGTTCCGGCCTTTGGCGCTTTCATGGGTCAAACTTGTCTTTCCGAGCTTGACCCTGCCTTCAAGTTGAAAATATCACCATGTTGTAGTCTACTGCGCCGGTTCCGCCGTAGCTTAGGACTACTAACTGTGCACAAGATAAAGCATGATGATTCGAGGCGCATCAAATTACCAAAGAGACACACGCATGTAGTAGAAGTGAATCTTGTTTCCCTCCAAGTTTAAACGGGCGAGGAGCCCGGGTTAGTGAACCAACTCTGAACGCCTGTGGCAGTCAGAATTCTTCCACCCATATTTCGTCCAGGAAGCGCACGTCGTCGATCGTTTGAACATCCATCTTCGCTGAGCCATCGCCTCTGTTAAGCCATATCCACCTACGGTCATTGGTCAGACAGCGAGGTGGAACAGCCAAGGATAGTACAGACTTACATTTCACTACGTATGTCACGTAAGGTCCCCATGTAGTCTCGAACACACCCGATCCTTCATCCCAAGAATTGTCACCGTGGTCACCACAATTACTGACATGGCATTCTCAGAGGTTACAAATACGTCGGAAAATGACAAAGATACTCACAAGTGGATAATGCCAGGTACGAGTGGTCCATCTTTCCTGCGGTTCTCCGCATATCCACTCACCCCCAAAGATAAATCAAACGCTTCCGATTCCGTTGCGACATCCGATAGTTTCCCAGGATCCACGCCGTGTATATCATCGCAATAGGAGATATCCCAATTGGCGAAGACGCACGAACTGGTCGCGTCGATACGTGTAGAGCAGCGCGTATACACCCTGGTCTGCGAAGTCGATGTCTTTCGGGTTCCAACCTACTACTATTGGTCCGATTGGCAGCCTGGCCGTCGTACACCAAAGCAACCACGCCTTCCTCTGTTGGCGAGCCTAAATGGCTCGGATGTCAGGGCGGCGGGTGCAAGAGAGAGCAAGAGAGTGGAAGGCATCAATGGCGCCTCGCGCCACCGCATGAGGGCCAGGTTGAGACGAATTACACAGGAGCAGACACTACCTGCGTGACTTGCTTCTTCCTTTGCAGTGACAGCTGCGATGGTGTTGGGTGTAAATTGCTCGAACTCGCGCCAGAGCGCCACTGGGTCATCTGCAATGTAACCTGATCAGGAACGAATGTTCGATGGGTGCCAACGCGCTTACAAGTGAACAAAGAATCAGTATCAATATAGATAGCTTTCTCTACAAGGATGATTTCGTGTAAAAACGGCTTGACCAGTTGGTACTTATTCACCGCGTCCTTCGCTGACACTCTGACCAGATATTCACCTCGCTTGTTCCACTCCACGGACCTTCCCTACGATACGCAACGCAAGGGAGGTGATTTCCAAGACTTCCTGCGATGGATGCACCAACGGCGGGTCGGATGTTGCTACACTCACTGGCGCCCCTGTCGGCTCCCCTCTCGCATCGAGCGCCAGACCACATTCAAACCTGGTCTCGCCTGTTGCAAGAACCGTTATCTCTTGATTGAACATCAGTCCTTTCAAGCCGGGAGACGATGCCCCCCTGTCGCTTTGCGGTGGATATCCTACACTTGCCTTGGACCACCGTTGGACCGCGACCACGGACGCACCCTTCCTCCCTCCGATGAAGACATCCAACGAAGACATTCAAGTCACATTATATCCTCCCATTAGCTTCACTTCATTCCACGACCATTGCACTTCTGTGACCCCTTGTCGCCTCCGCCCCGCCAAACCCGCTCCATCTACATCGGTCACGTGACGCATCTTCCCCGCGTCTACCTGTCTGCTCAGCCTTGCGCGTTGAGCTCTCCCTTAGACTTCCACCTTGTGCGCGAGGCTTGCTACGTTGAATGCTCCGCCTTGAGCGAGCCAGGACCACGCCCACCCGCTCTGCACCTCGCAAGCGTGACTCGGTCTGCTCCGCATCCCGCGTTGAGCCTTGTCGCATTGGCCCCGCTTCGCCTTCCAATTGGGCTCTCCCTGACCCCGCCTCTCGGCCTGTTGCGAGATCGCGCCGGCGATGGCATCCCCTGCTACGCCTCCGGGAGCATGTTCCGTCTGGGCTCTCCCTGACCCCGCTTCTCGGCCTGTTGCGAGATCGCGCCGGCGATGGCATCCCTCGCTCCGCCTCCGGGAGCCTGTTCCGTCTGGGCTCTCCCTGACCCCGCCTCTCGGCCTGTTGCGAGATCGCGCCGGCGATGGCATCCCCTGCTCCGCCTCCGGGAGCTTGTTCCGTCTGGGCTCTCCCTGACCCCGCTTCTCGGCCTGTTGCGAGACCGCGCTGGTGATGGCATCCCCTGCCTCGCTTCTGAAAGCCAATGATTGACATATACCTATGTTGCTCAGTCTATCGAGGATGCTTTTCCCCAACCGCTTTTTTCCCACTGGGTTTTAGTGGTTGGGTTTTTAGTGCGCCGACATGGATCGACTACAGCGCAGGTAGGGGCCTGAAGAGGTCAGGACTCTGGGGTAGGACAGACCTGGAGTAGGGCATACAGTACGATACACATTCATGTAATTATGCACACTCTGGTCGAAGCGGTGTGTTGGCTCATAGAGCGGACGGGAACCGTGTAGACCAGGGTGTCCCGGCTCGCCACTAGTGCGAGGCCCTGGGGCCCGGCTGTTCCGGTATTGGGACCGCGCCGGTTAATACTACCTACCTACCTACCAGCTGCCTACGCCACTTCGGCGCACGCGCTCGAACGCGTACTCTTCGTCGACGACGTAAAGTCTGACAATTATATCCCGCACCGGTCTATCGACGAGGACCAGCG